>NW_008824469.1:520643-538743 GCF_000699105.1 Pygoscelis adeliae
CTACCTGCGCTCTGACAAACAAGGTTTTCTTTCAAAGCACGCCCGAGAGCTGACGCCACGCTCCCCGTGTGCGTTCTGATACTTGTCCCGGTAAGACATCTTGCCAAGCGCTTGCTAAATATTAATCTGCTTGGGAAGAAGGCTCCTGAGGGAGAAGGTGTTTGTTTTGTGCTGGTCTCACACCCACGGAGAGCTGCTGACCTTGGACGGCTGCGAAGCAGGGGGCGGTGGTTGTTCCTTACGAAGTGTTTATGCCAGGGTGATGCCTAAAGGCCCACGTGACGCGACGGAGGGATCCTGCCTCTGCGAGCTGATGGCAGGATCAGGCCCACACAACGCTTGCCTCTCTCTGCTTTCCCTGTGCTCTCCCCGATTATTTAGCTTCTGCTTTGTGTAATTTATTCCTCCACGCACTTCACAGCCATCAAAACCTGTTTCTGAGATCGGAGAAGAGTCTGGCCCCGGTGCGGGCTGCGCACACGCCCTGACCCCACGTGCAGCCTGCCCCAAGGGCTGTCGCAGCCCCTTCCTTCGCGTTCCGAGTGCCGACATGTCCTCTGAGCCCTGGCGCTCTGGCTTTGCAGCTCTTGTGCTTGACCTTATTAGCGCGGTGGTAACGTGACGCCATGGCATTGAGGGTTGGATGCTGTCCGTGCTTATCCCGCAGGGAGAGCCGGAGGAAGTCCAGAGGGGCACCGCAAAACCATGGCTCCCTCCCAGGAGCCCTCCCTAGGGTGCAGCTTCCCTTGCACTGTGAATTTCTGGAGGATGAAACCGGTGTTGCCTGCGGCATGTGTGTGCCATAATAATAAGTGTGATTTCTGCTTTTTTTACTTTTATTTTTCCTTTTAGAAACCAAACACCACCTTAATCATTGTAGAGGGTTTAGCCTTCTGTCCCAACTTGCCCTCCCTCACAAATCCCCTACCCAAACCTCGTCCAAGAGACGTAGGCAGCATAAACATGAAATCCCTTCGAAGGGAAGAAAGCTCAAAGGGCCATGGAGTCAGGCTGCAGACTGTGTTCTTCGGATACCCGACCTGGACATCAAGACAGGTATTCTGGAGAGATCCACTCTGGTTGACCTCCCTTCTCATTCGATAGTCACAGAACTTCACAACAAATCTATGCGCTTTCACTGAAGCACTTGCAATTTCTGATTGCATTTTAACAAGTATTTCTGTCACTTTGCTCCAAAGATCGATCATAATACAGCTAACAACTTGGCAAGAGCAGGAGTTCTTCTGGGCAGAGCTGTGGGGACAACGCTTCTGCCTCCACCACTGTCTTTTGAGCATGGAAGAGTAAATCCTGTCTGCTTCCTACAAAGAATCTGAAGTTACCCAAGCTGGGGACTTGCATGAGAAATGAAAGGTTGGGACGTGACCAGGAGCTGCCAATTTGGAAGACAGGGAGTCAGAAATGGCTGCAAGGAGGTGCCTATGTGCTCTGGAAAAGCCATGTTGATCCATCAATGCCCTCCTCCTCCTTTCCATGGCTCTTCAGAAAAGCAAAGGCCATAGGATGAGGGTGGCCTGGGCACTCGGCACAGCCAGGGCTGGGCCATGGGGATGTGCTGATGCCATAACCCCCTCTGCACGTTGCTGCGGTGGGAGCTTTGGGCAGGTCTCTGGAAGGAGCTGGTGGGTCCATTTTTTCAGTTCAGCATCTGTGCTCATCACCAGCTAGATTTCCCTTTACAAGAAGGGTTTGTTGGATCGTACCTTGTACCTGGCAGCTTTCCTGGAAGCCCATAAAAAGGGAACATTGTCACAGAGAAAAACCAAGCTTGAGAAAGCCCTTGTCAAAGCCCCAGCTTGCAACCTGCATGCAAACGCAGCTCCTCCTGTTGCTCTCTTGGTCTGATCCATCTTCTCTTTCCATTGCTGCTTTTCTAGGCCAGAGCGCATGGGGGTTGAGGACTCCTCACCGCTGGGAAAGCAGCCCACGCCTTTGGGGTCTGAGGCTTTGGGCTGAGACGTGCTCATTGCTAGGGAGTCAGAAAGGATGTGTGTGTGGGCAGAGTTCAGGGCAGCGTTGAAGTGGGGTGGTGTCCCATGGGTGAATGGTGGCTGTCGGTCCCTTGTTTGCGAGTTGTTGACTCCATGGGGGAGAAACTCTTCTGCGTTGTCTGTAACCTTGCCCACCCAAGTCCCAGTGTATTTTTCAGTCCCACGTGCAATGGAGTTCCAGCACCCCTGGACGCTTTTCTTGTTGGCCGCTGCAGAGGCTGTGCTCCTGGGGAGGCTGGGCTAGATGTCTCGGTTGCTTGCAATGTGGTAGCCCAGCAGCGCAGCCAGGACTCGTTTGGAACTGCCAATCCCAGCAGCACGTGCTATAGCACCCTGCCTTGTGGTGCCTTTTAGCATCTCACGTGGGCTCCCAGTATTCAGGTCCTCTTTAGCGTAGCCAATATCTGGATGCTAAAAAGTCTTTCATTCCTTGTTGAAAGCTAAAGGAGTGGATGCGGGGCCGGAGATGGCCTGGGCATGTACTGCGGTCAGCAGAGCACACGCACCCTTCCTCCCACAGCTCCAGGGTGATGCGTTTCTGTCTTATGTTTTGGCACGTGGATTCCCAGGTCTTTGCACATGAGCCTTGGACCCCTTCCCTGGGGTCTGGACTAGCGGCCAATTAATACCTGCCCTCTAGTGCCTTCCTATTTCCTTAAATAAAAGAGAGCTCAAGTGGTGGTGCCCCTGGGTGTTCCTCCCTTGGTTTGAGCAAACACTGAGCCCTGGGTCGGTTGTTCCCACTTAGCAGTGCGACCAGCCGGGGAGCAGCCTCCCAGCGTACCTGGAGCGAGGAGCCAGAGCCTCGAAATACTGTTGTGACGGAGGCCGCATGTGCATGTGAACCCCCTTTGTCTGAACGAGTCTTTTGCTTCTAGTTGCTGCCAAGTGGTGGGGAACCAAAAGGATCGACTACGCTCTCTACTGCCCTGACGCTCTGACGGCTTTCCCAACGGTTGCTTTGCCACACCTCTTCCACGCGAGCTACTGGGAGTCCACAGACGTTGTCTCCTTCCTGCTGCGACAGGCACGGTCGTAAACCCCGGATCTCCCTTGGGCTGAAAAATATTTTGGACTCTTTTTTTTTTTTACCACTGCACCTTCCATAACTCTTGTTGATGGGTAGAGATGAAAAAATACCCTTTGCCACTGCAGATCCATTTTCTTCCCCTTCTTTTTCTTCCTCAACTGTGGTGTTAGCGGAGCTGCACACATGCAAACTTCATGGATGTGGGCTGTCGCACCTGGTTAGCTTGAGTCTGTTTTATCATCAGAGCAGGTTTCAGCTTGCCAGGGAGCCATGGAGTGAGCCCAGGGCCGTTTCCTATCAGATCACAGTGGCAAAAGTTGGTGGCACTTGTTTCTTGAAGTGAGCTGTTCTCTGTGTGTGCAAGTTTGGATCTTAAGTCTGAAACTTAAAGGAAACTTCTCAATGTACAAATAAAAATAGCACCAAACACAATAAAACCAAAGGAGAAGTTTTGTATGAACTTGATGTGAGTTGATAGGCAGGGTTGGGCTCTCCATTTTGGCTTTCTAAGTTATTGTGGTCTCCTCTAGGAACTCAGGCCATCGTCACTGCATTGGGATTTAGCCTTCGTTCCTCCAGTACAAAGCAGTTCTCCTGAGGCTAGGTAAATGGGGATTGCTGGTGTCTGGAGTCTGCCATCTCAGACTCTATCAACCTACATCTGGCCTGAGATTTAAATGTACTGTTTAAAATGTGTTTTTCCTAAAATAAATGTTTTTCCTTCAGTTCCTTGGGGATGAGGGGGAGTTACGTGCCTTACAAAGTATGAACCCGCCAAGGAACAGTACTTAGAGCACGGAACTGGAAAAAAACAAAACTAAAAGCAACTCTGTGGATTGTGTTGCCCACTTCGGCTCTTGGGTTTGCTTTGTGTTAGCTCAGCTGTTAAGCCGTCCCCGCTCTCTTCCAGCCTTCTCGATTGCAGCTCTCAATTATTTATGATTCTGTTGGCAAACTTTCCTTCAGTGCTGTTTTCCAAATAGTGTGGAAACCATAAACAACAGAGATGTCAGTGCTGGTGGCAGCTGAGCGGTAGCAATAATCCAGTGAAACTCTTTCTTCCCGGGCTGTATCTAGCCCAGCAAGACATCTCTGTGCTTGCACACACCTTGCTGGACCAGCTGCTGTGAAACCCCAGCCCCGCATTGAACTCAGCCTAACGGGGCTGAAGAGAGAGAGACCCGTAATTGTGCATGAGTGGGAACAGTCGTGACAGTCTCGTACACAAAATGCTCCACTCAAGAAATACCCGATCGCTCAGGATTCAGCCCAAACCTGGGTCTGTAGCACAGCGTGGTGCTTCATATCCTGTGGCTTGAGATACCTTTCCATCCATTTAAAGCCTGCTGGTACCTGCCTCGGTAGTTGGGCACCCCCCTTCCCCAACGCCTGTCTCTACTCACTCGTCTCTGCCTTGAGACCAGGGTTTTTCTCATTTTTCTCAGTCGTCTTGCTGTCCTTCCAGAGCACCACCCCACTTCTTCCCCTAATAAGGACTTGTTTCTAATCGCCTTTGAAAGTCTTCTCTGGACAAAATGTAGAAGTAAGCTGTTGAATAGTTCTAGCCTCCAAAGATTAAATCTTGTTACAACAAGCCCAAATAGGACTCTAAATAGATTCCCAATTTAAACAATTTTCAGTAAAACTTGTTATTTTGTTTACCTTGGATTTCCATGAACTCCCTCCCCAGCAAGATCATCCTCCCTGGGGTCCTTTTTCCATTTCCCTGGAAGAAAAACAGCCTCAGCTCTGCAAAGTGAGCTGGCCTGTGTCAGACCGCTACAGCCTGGGTCAGCTGGAGAGCTGGTGACCACATAAAATATATTCAAGACCTTGTAAAAGAGCCTGTATTTGAGGCTCCTTAATTTTTTGGAGGGACGGGTTCACTAACGACTACTGCCAATTCCTGAGTTCTCCATGCAGGGTGACATCCCAGTCTTACAGCAGTCTTTGAGATGTCCCCTCACCTTTGGGGTCTGTGGTGTTATTCTACCCTTTCCCTTCTAGAGCTTAAGAGCAGTCTAGGTAGGATCTAATCCTGCTTCTCCATCCCTGCCCGCACCCTGGTGACAGGCAGGAATTGCTTCCAAAGGCTGGCTGGTGGGCATCACCTTCCCCCTCTGATCCTTGCTCTGGTGCAGTGACATCCCACCAGCACGAAGTCCTTGAGCTCTGTCAACCTCAGAGATGAAGTCAGGATGGACAGACACCCTGGGCACTGCCTTGGGCGTGGCCGAGCCGGACCCCTGCGTGCTTCCACCGGAGTCAAATCAATAGTTTTGTCTCCTTTCAAAATGAGAGGAGCAAAAGCCATGGAACAGGAGCAGTCCAAAATGTGTTTAAATAGAAATAAGAAATGAGCTGAAGGAACGGCACATGTTGGCATGAGGCTGGTCAGAGCAGGCGGTGCTAGATCTGTTGTGGGAACGGCAGAAAACGTGCGTTTGAAGGAAAACAGTCCCTCGCAGACCGTGGGAAGAGACTAATGAATGCCTGGAGAAAGGGCAGATATCTAAGCGCAGAGCTTGTCCTGCTGTGTTTGAGTCAGCTTTATACCTCCTGACAATCTAAATAAGCTGTGTCCCAGCCAGGATTAAGTCAGCACTGGCCACAGGCTTTGCTAGTTCAGAAGAGAACACTTGTCCTTGCAATTAAGGGAGCAGCCTGTAAAACCTGCAAGCTGACAAGCCCAACACCTGGCAGGCAAACTCAGGCTGCCTCTGCCCAGGCATTGCCCTTACTCAGCGCTGGCTCGGGAGATGCAGAGCAGCGTGGGCAAGAGGAGAGGGGTCGCTGCGCAAGTGGCTGACGTGTCGGTGGGATCTGTACTCCCGCAGGTGATGAGGCACGAGAACTCGAGCGTTTTGGAGCTGGATGGGAAGGAGGTGTCTGTCTTCACCCCCTCCAAGCCCCGCGAGAAGTGGCTCCGCAAGAGGACTCACGTGAAGCTCCGGGTAAGGGTGTTCTGGGGCTGCGACAGGGGAAGCGCTGTCATGTGGAGGGGTTTCGATTTGGGCTGCAAGAATGGCCAGCGTGGGCACGACTGTGTCTGTCCAGAGAGAGGATCACGTCGCACTGCTGGTATATATTAGTGATTATATCCTACCCAGGTAGTAGTGAAAGAGCAAACAAAAAGATCTGTACCGGTAAGGTCTCCTCTTGGCCTTGAGTCTGTGTAAAATACAGAAAGCACTGGCCGTGGGTCACGGAAAGAGACGGAATGTCTTTCAAAGTCCAATAATGCAGGTTCTCTGCTTGGTTAAATGCCCTTCGCTTCCAGGAAATGTCTCCAGTTCCTGAAAGAGGGCAATTCTCTGCTAGAGCTGAAACAATGTCAGCAAATTTCTCTGGCAGCCGTTTGTATTGCCTCTTAAATCCAAAGTGTAAGAGTTAATAGACAGTATCAGAATTGCTTGTACAAACTGCCATTGAAATTGGCTCTTCAGCCATGTACACTCAAATCCACCCCATCAGTGCGGGGCACAGAGTCTCACCTCTGCCACAGGTCACATTCTTTTCTAAAGCTGTGGGTGGAGTGGAGGCAGGGAATGGCACAGAGAAACCCACGCTCCAATTTGTCCGTTTATATTTGGCATTTCCCTGTGAGGCTGTCTATCGCTGCAAACTTTTTTCTTTCCTCTTTTTTTTTTGGTCCCTCCTTTCCCTCTTGACTTGTGCAGAACGTCACAGCCAACCACAGGATAAACGACACCATCGCTAATGAAGACGGGCCTCAGACCTTAACCGGACGGTTTATGTACGGTCCGTTAGATATGGTCACACTCACAGGAGAAAAGGTACTGTGTCTGCTATGGGGGTTCCGCACCATGGGGTGAAAAGTGTGGGGGACAGGGACAAAGGCGGAGCTGGTCGGTTCTCTCTTGGTCCCCAACGGGGTTTGCTACCTTTGCGTCTTTGCCAGGTTCCCCTGCTCAGAGTTGTGTGGTGCCTCCTACCAGCAGCAGCGTTCATCCCGGAGGTCTTTACCACCGAGGCCGGGTTTCATTCCAGCATCCTGATGTTTGGGTGCGTCTCAGCTCAGATCTGTGAAGTGCAGAGGGTGGAAGCAGGACCCAGCCCGGCTGCTGTCCAAAGGGGCTTGGGTGGAAGGTCCCCTTGCTTGGCCTGTTCTGACACTTGTCTGTGTCTTTAATGCTGTTGTTGACCCAGCCTTGCTGTCTTCCTAGGTGGACATTCACATCATGACCCAGCCACCATCAGGAGAGTGGGTTTACTTTGACACCGAGATCAGCAACAGCAGTGGTAGGATTTCTTACGTCATCCCTGAGAACCGGCGCCTGGGCATTGGCGTGTACCCCGTCAAGATGGTGGTCAGGTGAGGTACCTTGGAGTGCCAGGACTTAGTTTGCAAGGGGAACAGAAGTGGAATCTGATGACTGTAGAATACGGTCCCTCCTTGTGGGTGGCTCTGATTGTTGGGTGGGTTCAGAGCCTGGTTTGCCAGCAACAGGGACAAAGCCATTTGTACTCTATAGCTGTAAGAGGAAGATCCACGTTTTATTCTGACTCCTACATCGTCAACAGGATGAAGGAGCAGGCCTTCTGCCCCACAGACACGTGGCCTTGCGGTCATCTGCAAAACTGCACAACTGAGCGTATTTTAAAGACCATAAACTTGTCCTTGAGGGACAGAACTTTGTACTTGTGATAATTCAGAGCCCAGAGGCTCTAGCTCAGCTCCAGTGGCTGGTGTTGAGCTCTGGAAAGGGGAGGAGAGGAGCATCTTCTCAGTGGTGAACCCAGCAATGGTTTTCTGGGAGTATTTTTTTGAGTCACTGATGCCAGAGCTCCGGAGTACTATTACCAGCCCCACTATTACCAGCCCCGCTTCAACACAGAGGCCATCATGCAGTGCCTGTCACTGCTGTAACTGAGGGTGGCATCGCTGTTAGAGGGTTTGGGCCGGATTTGGGTGCTGCTTTGGGCTTGTGATGCGCTGCAGTACTCGGTGATACCTTCTGAAAGAACCTCTATATCTTGATGCCTATAAATACCTGTGTCACTTTCAGGGGTGACCACACGTACGCAGACAGCTACATCACGGTCCTGCCGAAGGGGACAGAGTTTGTGGTGTTCAGCATCGACGGCTCCTTTGCAGCCAGTGTATCCATCATGGGCAGCGACCCCAAAGTCCGCGCCGGAGCGGTCGACGTTGTAAGGTCAGCTGCAGGGGCTGGGGCAGTCAGTCTGTTTTACCTTGGCGTTGCTCTAGGTCTGCGATCCGTTGACTTCTGGCTTTCCTTCTAGGCACTGGCAAGACCTCGGCTACCTCATTATCTATGTCACGGGCCGCCCCGACATGCAGAAGCAGAGGGTGGTAGCGTGGTTAGCACAGCACAACTTCCCCCATGGGATCGTCTCCTTCTGCGATGGGCTCGTTCATGACCCGCTGCGGCACAAAGCCAACTTCCTGAAATCCCTCATCACAGACGTAAGCCTGGGTCTGCTGAAATATGATCGTAGCACGGGTTTAGATTGCTCCTCGTCCAATTGCCCCTGTCAGCACCAGTGTCTTGGCAGCGATGTGCCCCGCAGTGGAAGATTAATCTGTTCATTTTATTTTCATCCTTTTATTGCTCTACAAAAGTGTCTACGCTGTTAAATTGTGTCATCTCTGCTCTGCACTGCTCCATTTCATCACTGGTCCTTCCAACACCAAATGCCTAATTAAACAGAGGCAGCAGTGCCTCCCCTTCCCCACACATGCACTTTTTTCACCTGTTTGGTGGTTTTCTGGCTGCCTGTGGTGTAACCAGCAGACCTGAGAGGGCATGGAGCTGCTGCAGAAATGGCCTTGCACCACCCAGCCTTGACGGGACACTCCACAGAGCATCTTCCCAAGCATTCGACCCCAGGGAGGTCTTAACGTTGCTCAGCCCAGAGCCTCAGAAAAGCTCCAGATAAAACAAGATTTTTTCTTTCTGGCAAGTGAAAGAACTGCCAGTGTCCCGAGCCCTTCTGCCCTGCCTTGAACAGCAGGGAAGTCCCTCGTTAACTCTCTCGGACTCTCATTTTGGCCCGAGTCACAGTGGCGAGAGCAGCTGGCCCTTACTTGCTGCCTGCTCTCCCTTGTCCTCCAGAAGAACAGGTTTGTGACCAGGGCCACAAATTTCCTTTCCATCTCCCTGGCCTGCCGGCGGCGCCGGGAGCAAAGCCAGCCGCTCTGTGGTGGCACCAGCGTCCGTACCTCCCCTGCCAGCCCCTGCTTCAGCCCACTAAGGAAGGGGTTGGCCGGGAGCTGCTCTCTGCTCGGAGTGGAGGCAGACAAATCCCTGAAGGCAAATCCCTGCCTCCCTGGAGGCAGAAAAGCAGCATGTTTTGCTGCCTGTCCCTTCTCCCTCTGCCCAGCAAAGTTAAACAGCAGAATTGCATGCGGCAGCATGGCTGGCGGAGGGGAACGCTCCCCGCTAATGATTACTGCACGGGGGGTTGCAAACCGCTCCTCTCCCCCAGTGACAAGCAGGCAGTGAAGTGTGCGGAGTCCCTGCCCCCCGCAGACCTCAAGGAAAGGCCGTGGATCAGTAAGCGGAGATCTGCTTTCGTATTGCTGTTACTCCTCTTGTTCTGGCCTGTAAACATCCCCAGGTCTGTTAATTAGCACTTTGCACAGCGGTGCATTGTCCAGCTGGGTACTAACATAAGTTATTGACCTGAGATTCCCACAAATGCTACTTTTAAAAAAAAAAAAACAAAAAACCCAAAAAACCCTGCCTGTTGAGCAGCACAGGGCGCCCATATGTTCTGACCGTGTGTTGCTTTCTCTCCCCGCAGCTCCACATGAGGATCCATGCGGCATATGGATCTACGAAGGACATCTCTGTGTACAGCTCCATCAGCCTCCCGCCTACGCACATCTACATCGTCGGCCGACCCACCAAGAAGCTGCAGAGCCAGTGTCAGGTAGGAGCCAGCTTGTCTGAGTCCTGGAGGTGCTGCCAAGGGCCTCCCATGGGAGGGCGATGGGAATTTGGTCACCGTAGAACTGGTGACTGAGCTAGTGTTTGCCAAGAGGACAGGAACTGTCCCACAGACCAGGACCCATCACATCTGTCTGAGTGGCTCCACCTCTTGTACATCACCCCAGAGAACCTGGTACAGCAAACGCGTTTGGCTGCCAGCGGCTATCAGGGAAACGTGTCCCATCCCTCTAACGCCTGCCCTCATCCCTCTTGTCTCACAGTTCATCACGGAGGGGTACGCAGCCCACCTGGCCCAGCTGGAGTACAACCACCGCTCGCGCCCCGCCAAGAACACCACGCGCATGGCGCTGCGGAAAGGCAGCTTCGGGCTGCCCAGCCAGACCGAGTTCCTGCGCAAGAGGAATCACCTGCTGCGGACCATCCCCCCCCGGCCTTCGGCCACCGGCAGCAGCGCCAGCCACCGCCCCGAGCGCACCCAGAGCCAGTCCGACAGCGACAAGGAGAGGGACAGGGAACGCAGCCAAAGAAGCATGAGCATCGCCACGGGGTGCTGGGGCCGGAGCACAGCATCCCGGCTGGAGTCTGGCCTCTTGGGGCAGAAGTAGCCAGGTCAGAGCCAGCGACTGTCGGCTGCAGCCACCGGAGGAGAAAACAAAAGGGAAGAGGGACGAGGCCAGTGTTACGGGCTGGAAGGGTAAATATGGTGCTACTCTAACATCATGGTATTCTGGGAAGAGACGGGATGTTTCCCACGCAGAATGTGCAGGCCTTGCAGCGGGAGCGTCAGGTTTGTGCAGCATGAGCCCAAGGAACAGCTGGAAGTTGGGGGGGGAAAAGTCTCCAGGTCAAGATCGCACGCTCTCCTGCCTCCTTCTCTTATCCAGGTTTAGTGACTGTAAATACGTGCCTCCTCGCCTTGTTAGCCATCGCTCCGATACGCGTGACCGAGTGCTGTCCTCAGAGCCACAGGAACAGGGGATGAGGCTGGGGGAACTTGTTCGTGGTTGTCCCAGGAGTCAGACTGAGGTGCTCTGCCAGTGCCGGCACGGGGTGGGTTTGGGGGTCGATAAGCATGCTGTTTCCCCGGCACAGACAGCCCCAAGCGAAGGATTTATCGTGGGCTGTGCCAGGCAGAGCAACCGAGAGCTTTACCTGTACAAAGAGCTTCAAGTTCAGCCACTTTCTCAAGGAGTACGTGCAGTAGCAAAGCATAAACATGTATCGATGCTGTTGGTAGAGGCAGAATGTCGGCAGGTTCACGCCCAAGAAAGTGGGGTCATTATTATTACTGTTATTTTTTAAAGAGACCTTTTAGAAGCCGATGGAATTTAATGCGTTTACCTATTAAAAGAGGAATACAAGCTATTTTGTTTGAGCTGTTACAAACCTCAGACACTTAATTTGCTGTTAAAGTCTCCAAATACTCTCGCTATATATTCTTTCCAAAAGTAACTACCGTATATTTGGAAGCCGCTGAAGGCACCCAGCAGCTAGATTGCATTGCAGTTCTTCTCATCCAAATGCAGGGTCTGACTCTCTCAACACCCACCTCTGAGACGTTTTCTTCTTCCCAGGTTCTCTCCAAGTTCAGTAGCAGCTTTCATGGGAACTAGACTCGCTTCTTTTACCTGTAGTTACTGAACTGTAAAACCTCATTGTTTTTTGCACTGATGATTTTTAGAATGGAAACCTGTTACCATCTCATGTAGCTACACCTAACTGTTTGTAGTGCATGACAATGAAATATTGCTAAGCCAGGGTGTGTGTGTATATATATAAATATATGCATATACATATGCACACACACGTGTATATATATGTATATATTTAAAAAAAAAAAAAATCTGTGCAGAAGTTTTTCCAGCAGTAAGGAGACTGTAAGGAAGTGTGCCAACGACGTCAGGCAACCTTAAGAAAAGGCCATATCTTAATTTTCCTGGTGTGTTTCTCAGTGGATGTGCCTGAGCTGATGGTTTGTGTGCTGCTGGCGCGGGCTGGGGCTGGGTGGGTGGCAGAGGGGAGCTGCCAGTGCGCAGGGCGAAGCGCTCGCTGCCGGCTGGCACCCCCGGTGACACCGAGACGTGCGCCGTGCGCGGTACAGGAACGGGAGCGCGTTGCTCTGCAGCAGCGGAGGAGAACAGTGCCTAGAGCGAGGGCTTGCCAAAAAGCCCCTTAGTCCTGTCCCTCCCGGGTCAGCCTGGCCCCGGTGAAGGGCCCGGTTCCCTCCTTGCACACACCTCCCGGGGCGGAGGGGCATCCACCCCGGGGGATCCGGGGTGCCCATTTACAGACTCCAGTTGGCCTCTTCACGTGGAGATTTTATAGTCCTACCGAGCTCCCTGACTATGTGTAACCCTGCTTTCCCCCACCACACTTTCCTGTCTTTGTACCACTTTCTACTTATGAGGATCTTATTTATAACAAAGAATTTTTTAGACTGGCTGCTTCATTTTATTAACTGTTTCAATATGAAGTGCAGGACGGCCGCACTGAGACACACAGCACTGTGAACGCTGCTCTGCTAATTGGCTCTGGGCCACGGTAGGCAAACCTAAACTCATCAGACATCCAAGGTAGATCTCACGTGTTCGTGGCGCTGGAGGGTCGAAGCGGAGGCAGAGGAGGGACAGTGCTGAGCTGCCGACGGCATCCAAGCCGGTGGAGCGCTCAAACCCAGCTGCCCGCCCGCCGCCCAGTGCATCTCCCACGTCTTGCAGCCTGACTGCAAAATGTTTAACCACTTCTCTTTGAGAATTATTCAATTACAGAATGTATCTGATGACTTTTGTTACCGAAAACTGACTTCCCTTTCTGCCGACTCAGCTTAGCTCTCTCTGAATGTACATCCAGAGCTTACTGGGTTTAAAAACAATGTGAATTGTCCCAGCTTTTCGCTAGTCGAATGTTTTATCAAACAGATGCCATCCGAGTAGGAAGCCAAGCCACAATCCATCCTGTGAAGTCACCAAACCACATCACAAAATAATTTCTGCAAATTTGGATATGGCCTTTGCAAAATTCAACTTTCCTCCATGAAAAGGCGTGATCTGTACATTTTCCAATGCTGACAAGATGTTCACATTTTCTTATGTGTAGATAGTGTAAAACAGAGGCGAATGTAAATGTTCAACATAAAAAGTGGATATATAAAACTGAAAGTTATTTATTTATGTAGAGGGGAAAAAAATGTCTGGAGGGACTGGAACCTTCAGGGTTTATTAATATTTAAAAATGTAGCTTTTTGTTTCAGGCATTATGTACAAAGCAATTATTTTATGGACCAAGTTCAATGTAACTGTCAATGAATGCAGAAGTGCAATATTATACTCACCTCTCCATCACGTCATGTTTTAAACAGCTACTAACCAGTTAGACTGACAATCATAGCACCTCCGTCCTCATCCTTTGTTGAGCTGCTTGAAGGGTCCTTTCCCTGGCCCCCATCTTGTTGCCGTTGTACGGATCCAACACGGAGAAGCAATTGTAGAGCAGGACCTTTATTGCTGCAATAATACCAGATGAGGTGGGTGTAGTGACCAGGAAATATGCCAATAAGTTTTTCTCCACCGATTCAGTCCATCACAGTCCACATCAGTCTATCCTCAGCCGCCCCCATCTGGCAGTCATCTATCTGAAGCAAAGATCAACGTGCTACTCACTCCAAGAACAATAGCAATAGTTTAACTCTGTGTTTATATCCTGTTTGTTCCGAGCTGTTTTGGAGAGCAATGCATGTGACCCGATGCCTTTCCACATGTATGGAAGAGGATCCGTTTGGATGCAGCGAGGGAAAGATGAACGTATATTCCATCCTTACTAAAGGGGCACTGTCAGGTTAAAGACCTAATTTGTCTTTGTTACAAGTAACTTTTTTGCTTCAAAATGAAAGAATACCAAGTTTCTTGTGCTCCTCCCTATCGCCGTTGTCTGGGCAGCCATCGGCGCGACCGGTGGCAGGCAGCCCACGTCCTGTTCTCGCACACTAGCACAATACAACCTGCGCTGCACAGGCTGCCTTGTTTGGATTTTTGTTTTGGTTTGGTTTTTTTTTTAATTGTTTCCATGGGAATCAAACTCTGCTGTGGAGCTCACATTTTTTATAAAAAGCAGCTTTTTGTATTACTGCACTATTGGGCCAGACTTTCTACCTGACGCTGTCCCTTTAAAGTCTTTTAAAAATAAAGAGGAGCCCACGCGTTCCCTCCGAGTTGTTTCCTGGGTTTGCTAGATCACTCGGTCAGATGAGGCGAAATTCTAATACCAAAAACGTTTACAGTGTCCGACACGCGAGCCGAGAGCAGTAACTAGCCAAAGGGTTACTAACAAACTCCCGCTCCGCCCAGCAGCCGCTGTGCTTGCTGTAGCAGCCCCTTCTTCAGGTATCGCCACCGTTTGCTGCATTTCCTATTAGTTCTAGAAGCCTTACGGTCCCTTCCCCGTCCTCGGCACCCTCTGCCTGTTGATACCCTCGACTGTCAATTTTATATTCCAACGATGTTAGTTATATTTTATTTATAAAAAATTGCTTTAGGGGTAACAGACGTGTGTGTGGGGAACCACTGGAGGGCATGCCCGAGGGCGCCGGCAGCCGTGCTGGGTACGCCCCTGTGTGTACAGTACCGTGCCGATGACTCGCTTGTGTGTGACAAACCTTCTGTACGACTTCCTTCTCCTCCTTGCTGTTAGTGCATCGTTCCAATGCCTGGGTGTGCTTTGTGTACAGTATCATTGTGAGTTACACAGATTAAAGAAATGGGAAGGCTCTTCTCTGTCTGCTTTTTTTTTTGGGGGGGAGACTCTAGAAACAGACAAGTCACAAAACCCAACACGTGAGCAGGCGCCAGTTTAATGGGGTTACAGCGATGAACAGAACGTGGAGCCCCTCCGCGCAGATCCGTCCTGCAGGACCCGTTTGTCCTTTTTTTTTTTTTCCCCTCCCAGTCTGTCGATTTATGGGCTTTGCAGTGGGGGAAAGGCCAGCTGTTTGCTTCACAGCGGCCATGGGCACGGGTCCTGAGAAGCCCAGAACCCTAACGCTGCCCGGAGCCTGCGCTGTGGGGAAGGGACACAAGTCGCATGCAGGAACAGACGGCAAGGCAAAGCCACCCTTCTGCAAAGCACGCCTGCCCGCACCCCAGTGCGGTGTGCCGGGGCTGTGCTCCCCCAGCGCCACCCGACAAGATGAAGCTGCAGAAAAGCTGAGTAAAGCTCCTGGGGCACAGCGGAGGGTGGCACTTGAAGTTGCAGAGGAGAGCTGCAGCCTGAGCAGAGCCACGCAGCGGCACAGCCGCTCCTCTCTGAGCCGGGTGGGTGAGTGCAAAGGGCCCACGAGCCTGCAGCACCAGGTAAGCACGGGGCATGCAGATCCAGCAAGGAAGGGGCCAAGAGCAGCCCCTGAAGGGAAGAAGTGGCATCCAGCTGCATATTTTGCAGCCCCAGCACATACCCTGTCCTGGCCACAGCGCTGGCTCCTGCCCACCAAAGCCCAGAGCTGAGGGGCAGCAGCACCGCTAGGTGCTCAACACCAGCGAGCCTGTCCCCTGGGTGCTGCTGAGCTCCTCCGGCCTCGAGAGGGGCATCGGGGCAAGCAGGTCCAAGTGCGTTACAGCCACGCTGGCCCCAGTCAGGAGAGGGAGGGGAGAAGCTGTTTACTGGGAGATGAACTATTAAAGTTGCTCTCCTTCCCAGTCAATAACTTACAGAGCGGCTGGAAACTGCCCCTGGGGAAGAATCCTGACGCAGTGCCGTCTACGTGATCCAGAGACAGAGGCTCACGCCTGGGCTGGCGCCAGCAGCAGGACAGGCTCCCGGCATGGCTGGCGCTTGCGCGCTCACTGCAGCATCCCCGTCCTCACCTGGAAGGCCAGCCCGTCCCCCCGGGTGGCTTGCTGCAAAGGGAGAGACACGGGTGCTCACAGCACCGCCTGCCCCAAGATGAAGGACCACCAGCACCCACCCGCGGGGGCCCCTGCGGAGCTGCCAGGGCTCGGTTTGCCCTGGTAGAGTCGGTGAGGTCCCCAGGGAGGCAAGACAACGCCTCTGGGTGCAGCAGCTCCCCGGCCGCGCCCGCCCACCCACCAGCAGCGCACGCTGGTGACAAGTCCCCACTACCTTGTTAATCTCCTTGTGTCTCTCCTTGCTGACAATTTCTTCTAGTACTTCTCCGTCTCCCTTAATAAGCCTGGAAAACAAACACAGGACCACCAGCCGTGAGGGCTACGGGCAAGTTCCTGCCAGCCACGCTGATTCCCAGCCGCACTGTGCCCCAGGTCAGGCATGCAGCCACCAGCTCCCTCACAGCGGGACGTGCCCGGGACCAGGTGCTGGGCTGATGCACCTCGAGGCGAGGGAAGTGACGACCTACCCCTGAAGTTGCATTAGGTGACTTTTTCTGGCCTTACCAAGCTTGAACAGCACGGCAGGCTTTTCCATTGCTCTTGTGGGATTAACGTCACCATGCTGCAGCAAGGACAGATGTGATCCCCTGAGAAATCAGCAGCCCCCTGCATGGGCCAGCCGTCCCCGCCCTAGGCTGTGGGCACTGTCTGCTGTGTGCACAGCCAGTCACGCCTGCACACGGCAGGAGAAAACACTCGCGATAAAAGCATCTCCTGCTGCCCCACCACCTGCAGAGGCTTCGCTGTCAACGGCAGTGGCCCCAACCCCTGCAAAAACCCCTTCCTCTTTTCACACAGGGTTCAGGTCTGCTCCTGGCTGCCCCAGGAAACTGCAGAGCCATTCAGAAACAGGAGCCAGTTTGGGCCTGAAAGGCAGCCAGACCAGGGAGCATCTTGCTGAGCAAATTCCAAGCAGTGTCGGAGGTGGCTCACACCTCCAAACACGAACAGAAATTTAATTGTCTTCATTACATGCCTTACGGGGAACCGACCTTTGTTCCACACCTCCCTGAGCCCCGCAGGCTGCCTTCTATTTTAAGACTGGACTTGTCATACCCAATTCTCGTCAGCATAATGTTTTCTGCTTGCTGAGAAGATGCATTTTATTAAAAACTGGGTCATTTCTATTTGGCAGCTAAACAAACTTCGGTTTGATTGTTGTCTGTAACCCCAAGGGGCACACACACTCCCTCCTCACTTGCACCCAGGTGCTAACCGGGGCTGCCTGCGTGCGTGCTTCGGAGCTGAAAGGCGAGTGCATGAAGCAGTGGGGTAAGGAGGTACCGGTCACCCCTCTGGTTCCCGCTCTGCCCCTGCTTGCAGGGCCCCATTTAATGGGAAGAAGCTGAACCCTTCACAGCGCAAGGAACAAACCTGCCTCCAGCAGCAAGTCGCTCTGCTGCCTGTGTCGCACAGCTCTGGGTTGGGACGCAGCCCGGTGCCCCTCGCGTGGAGCCCCAGCACAATTCGGTAATTTGGTGTCAAACCTGTCACTTTCTGGAGAAGTTACACCAGGTCTGATGGGAGGGGCTCTGCGAGGGACCGGCTCAGGCCTTTGCTGCTGAAGCGGACCTGGGTCCACGCATGGTACTGCAGTGCCACGGACCGGCATCCTCCAGGACTCCAACCCCCACAACATGGATGGGAATGGACAACCTGCCTCCCTTTTCCCCAGGGATCATACCTGGTTCTCCCCGTTTCGGGATCCACGACTCTCCTTATGACACTCTGCCTTGCGTCCCATTCTTCCTTTGTCATTGGCTTCATAGCCTGGATTCGGGATTTTTGTTCATCTGTCAAAACTGGAATGCATCAGTTCATCAGAGCCGTGCCCGTGGGGCCGGCTCCTGGCCGAGGGGCACAGCACCATGCCTGACATGAACAGACACGCATGCTGCACCAGTTTCCCGGCGGTACTCGGGGTTCAGTGATGAACCACGCAAAGGAAGGGCCGCCTCATGTCCCGAAGCCAGTACCAGCTTTGCCAGTTTGTTACTGCTGACCGTGACCTTCCATCTGGCATCTTTGTTCCCTGCTCACATCTACAAACTACACCTAAATACTTCACAAAGGACTCTCCAAATGTGGCTCCTTACGTTTACTTGGCGTGGCTCGAAGGCGGCCACGGTACATGGGAGGGAGGAGCACCAGGAGCTCCTCTCTGTACACAGCCCTGCTTCCCTCAGACACCTCGTGTGGGTCCCAGGAAGGGCGACACGC
>NW_008824469.1:539201-540755 GCF_000699105.1 Pygoscelis adeliae
AGCTCTGGCCCCGCGGCAGCGGGGATGCCGGTCATCCCCCTCCCAGCCTGGTTTCTTTCTTGCCTGAACAGCAAAGCCCCCAAAGCTGAGGCAAAGATCCCTCTGTGCCGACACCCTTAACGCATCGCAGCGTGCAGCACCACGCCGCCAGACCAGCACGCGGCGGGGCTGAAGGGCTCCGCGCTTGTCAGAACAAAACTAAAATGGGCACAAAGTGCACAGCAAGGCAACAGACACCGGTTCAGCTAAAAGCAGGGACCCTCTTCTCCCACCTGGGCCCCCTCTGTGCACCCGCCCCAGGAAAATGTGGTGAAAGCGCAGGGTCGCAGGCCTCTCCCCTACCTTCCCTAGCCGCCACTGAGCTCGACTTGTGTCTGTGAGACCCGGAGATCCGCTTCCTCGGAGGAGAACTGCTGCCCCGGCATGAGTCCTTGCTGCTTTTCCTCTTCTTCTTCTCCTTCCTCTCCTGTCTGCTCCGAGAATCGCTTTTGCTCCTGCTTCGCGATCGCTTCCGAGACTGGCTGTGGGCCATCGTGCGTCAGCCCCTGGGGGGGGAACGGGCTGCGTCAGTGCCACGGGGGAGACCACCCTCGCTCAGCAGCAACGCGTCCGGCAGCCCCAAAAACCTTAAATCCAACCCTGAGCCAACCAGCCCTGGAAGACCTGCTCCCGAGTCCCCCTCTGAAGACAACGCTCATGCCTGCTCTCGATGAGCTCCCCACGTGCAGGGGTAGGTTGGGGTTACCCATCACACAGCTGTGGCTAAACTGAATTTCACCAACGCACGGAATGGAGCCCTCAGCAGAGAGCTGGGGCCGCGCGGGGACAGCACTGCGATCCCCGGGCAGCCCTCGCCCGCCTCGGGACAACCGTCTCCAAGCAGGTTGGGCATGAAACCTCCGCCAGGCTTTCCCTGCGCTTCTCGCATTTGTCCCTAGATGTGATGACTAAGAGAGAATCGGGCTGATCCCCGCCGGGGTCGGGGTTTGCAGGCGACGCTGTGCCCCACGGCCCCGGGGGACAACCCCTGGCAGCCACGGGCCGTGATCGCCCCGTAAGCCTGGGAGCCGTCGGGAGGAGGCGACGCGCTGCACCTGCAGACGGACGCCGGCAAGGTACGATCGATGCTGCGGCGACAGTCAGCAGAATGAATCGTCCTCTCCAAGCTGAAGACGGAGTCGATCACCCCGTTATTTAAAATGTCACGAGCAGGCACGGGCCAAGGGGAGGAATGAATTTTTAATATTCCAATTTGCTTTTAGAAAACAGACTATGCATTGAGCTGGCATCCCCGTCCATCAGCCCGACCGGCTGGCAGCAGGCTGCCAGCAGCCACAGACCAGAGACGGCATGATATACGCTCTCATTAATTTAAAAAACAAACTGGCACCGTTGGCAGAGCAGTATCTGGGAAATGCTTTCTCACAGCCACCTTCCAACTACAGCATTTAATTAAATGTTTACCACCTCGACGGTCCCAAGCGGCGATTCGGTCCCAAGTGAATCGGACCTTTGATTGATTTCCAAACGGCAATTTCAATCAGAAAAAAAAAA
>NW_008824469.1:542124-549283 GCF_000699105.1 Pygoscelis adeliae
GCTCTTTGGTTCCGGGGTCCGGCGGGCCTGCCCAGCCCCAGGGCTGGGCCGCTGGGCCGGCGCTGGTATCGCCCTTTAGCTCAATTTTTTGGGCCTAACTCAGACGCAGGTAGGAAACGCTGACGTTTGCTGCCGAGGGAAACGAAGACTTGACGATTGGTTTTCTTGATACCAGCCCTTCGGCTCCGTGCACAAACGCAACGGCCCGCTCCCCTCCCGAGATGCCACCGAACTGGGTTTTGCTAATGAAAAGCCAATGAGCGCCGCGTGCTACCGGCATCCCCCGCCAAAAGCACAGCGGATCTGCTGGGCAGGCTGAAATCGGCACCCTTTGTGCAAGCTGTACCAGCTCACGTTCAGCCTTTCACAATTACTGATGACGCAAAGTCCACACGCTGTAATTATTGCAGTTGAATGAATGAATGAAAAAGCCCCTTATAAACGCGGTGGCGTACGTGTCTATTGAATTAACTTCCCACAGAGCCAAATGCAGCCACCAAACCAAAAGACATTTGGCGTCTTTAATTTCTTTTCTAGATGGGAGAGTCCGTGATTCCAGCCAGCCGGCCGTCAGACGGGGAACGCGCCTGACCCTCCTAACGCATCGGCTGCCGGGGGACCGCGGTGCCCAATTACGAAGTCCCAGGCCTGCCTGCCGCACCCAGGTTGAGACAGTTATTTTCTGTTTTCACTTGCTCACGTAACTAAAGGAAGGGAGCTAAATGTACGCTTTTGCCTTCCTCTGGAAAGTTTTGCTCTGTTGCAGGTAGCTCCCAGAGCTTTGTCTCTAAAGCCCGTTTAATAACATCCGCGCTGTCTTTGAAAGGGGCCTTTCTGCTCAGAAGAGCTCGTGGAGGCCTTCAGAGATCCTCTCAGCCACCCTGTGGGATCAGCTCTCCCTATATTGTTCCTGATGGATTTTTCCGAGCCTGGGTTAGGTAAACGGTGACGACAATTCCATGCCGTTCCCAGCAGCCTGCTGTGAATCACCTGCACCTCACTTTTGAGCAGATCCTTCACGGTCACCCAGCAACAAAAAGCTCTTTCCCGGGAAGCGGACAGGAGTTCCTGCCAATAGCAGAGCAGCGGTACGCGCAGGGCTTTATTGTACCGTCCTTCTCCGTTTACAGCGGGACCCGCGATGCTGCTGTTGGCACAGAGGCCTTCACAAAGGCCAAGCAGCTTTGGGTGTTTTCCCCACACACCTGAAAATATTTACGGAGCCTTTGCAGTGAATCAAAGCGTTAAGGCTTTCCTCATCTTCCAAGCACCCTCCAGCCCGAGCGTGAGCCCTGGCGAGCCCGAGTACCAGCTCTTTCCGCTGTCCAAGCAGCTGGCTTCCCTAACCCCAGCAGGATTGCTTTTGCGTCACTTTCCAAGGCGACAGCTACTTCTCACATGACTCGTGCACCCATCACAGAGTCTGTTAGTGCAGCCTGAGAGGTCAGAAAGGAGCTTTAGGCAACTTGGTCTGGAGAAATCAGGCCCTACTGTCTGCTACCACAAGGCACAGAGATTCACAGTCTCGGGCGCATCATCTTCAAGGGTTTCTGTGAACCCATCTCCAAACCCCTCTGCTTCCACCAGCTCCGGTTTCTTGTTGCACATGGGGCAGAGCTGGTTGCGGATGGCAGATGATCTCATCCAAATAATGAGGTTCCAGCGTTCTCCGGAGGCAATGGGAAGCGCCCCGTGGATCTGCCCTCCTCGGTGTAACAGCCCCTGGGCTCCCACGTGTTCGATCTCTATGTACTTTGGCATGGGGGTAGGATCCTGGAACAAAAGGGAGGCGGATACAGCATTACACCAGGAAGTCCCTAGCAGAACAATGCTCAAACAGTTGAAACTTTTACTTGTCACCTCTTCACCTACAGCACCCAGTGAGCAGCGTGGAGAGGACTCACTGCACCTCTGAAATGCAGCCACTTCAGTGGTGGCTTGGCAGCAGTTTAGTACAACCGTTTTCAAGTAAGACACTCTCAGTGCCAGGTCCAGAGGGAATTTAAAGACAGAGTTTCAATCAAAAAAACTGTTTCACCAGTGTATGGGAGCTTTTACCCTTCTCTTGCCAGGAGTCCCCTGGAAATAGGGGCTACAGATTTAGGTTTAACTCTCATCTGAAATAAATTTCTTCTCTCTCTCTCTCAGCACCTCCCTGCTGACTGTTTCAGTTGTGGAAAGATGGGCTGGTTTGTTTCACTCCAGTTTCTACTACGATAGCCGTCTCTGTCCTCTCTTTGAAGCCTGAATATTGGTAACATGCTTGTAGCAGAAAAGGCTCCTGTATAACCAAGAGATTTTAAAAAATGGGGAAGGGACAGAGCAAGTTTGACTGTCAGAAGTGAATAATTGTTTTTTAGAACACTGTTAATGCCTTGACACTGGGGGGGGTGAGGGGGTAGAGGGGAATAGAGTCGGAGTCCAGATTAGGAATATGCTCAGTACCTGGCTGAAATCCCCAAAGTACAAGTTGCCTTCTGTGAAGTCTTTTCCCAGTGAAACGTTTAAGGTGACTTCTGCATTGTCATAGTGAGAGCTCAAATCCAGATCTTCGCGTAGCGAGTACTTGACAACAAATGCTTTATGGCTGTCCAGACAAGCGCCTCCCAAGTCGGGATAAAGCAGTGCCGTTATGGGCTGCAGGTATTTCTCACGCAGGGGTGTGATGAAAGTTTCATCCATCCCAAGCTCATTTAGCAAAACCTGTCTCAAAGAGAGGAGATGGGAACAGCTGACCGACTGTATCTGCTGCTTCATCAGAGCCGCTGCAGAGCTGTCTTGTTCTCTTCCAACCCTGCTGCTTGCTCAGACAAAGAACTTTAGAGCAAAGGCTCCAGCTGCAGGCAAGAGAAGGAGGATCAAGGCGGAAAGTGATGGCGAAAAGACAAAGTAAGATCAAAAGTTAAGTGTTCTTTAAAAACGGACTCCTTGATGTAAATGTATATTGCTTAAATACAAGGTGCTCTTTGCTCTGAGATACCAACGCCCATCCCCTTTCCTTGCACTCCCCTGTCCTTTTGTCTGTGTAACACACATTCCCTCAACCCTTTCACTTCAACGGGGCTGTACTCAAACTGCTCTGTGCTCAAATTACAGGCATTTTGGAAGGGAAAGGGGTGTGAAACAAGGAGGTAAATGGAGTCTGCTTATGAACGCTCCCCCTAAAGAAGCACAAGAGCTAATGAGTCCTACCCCATAGTTATTCATAGTGTTGGGCCTGCCTTTAGGCATGTCTGACTGCTCAAAGTTCTCCAGCTCATCCATAAAGGCTTGGCAGAATTCCTCTGTGAACACTGGGAGTCGATAGATCCTCTTATCTGTCAAGAGAAGGGAGACACCGTTTGCTGGGGAAAATAACAGGTGAGAGTGTTCTTGGCTGTCGTGCTGTCTAGCTATACTGTGCTGGTGTCAGTGAGAACACAGGACCCACATGCTCAGGCTGCTCAAAGGGCCGGAACCATTCCCCGGGATCGGCTCTGGGATGTATTTGTTGTTTTTCATGTTGGCCCCTCGTTTCCAGGCTTCCCCATCCAGTCGGGAGACCTGGCACTGATCTAAATGCCTGCTGTAGGTACCAAGGAAATGTTTTGAGAGAGTCTAGCGGGAGGGCGGTAAATCAACGGCTCATCGCAGGCAGTCTGAATACAGCCTCCTGGAAGAAGGAGGCTCAAGGTCACTTAGGGGATGTGGGATTCACTCGTCCAGTGCCAACCTTCTGGGAAGACCAGGCCTTCTGAGCTGCCTTTCAGGGTAGAGCCCTGTGTAAGAGGAGCTCAGTATCCAGGATATAGAAGCTGAGATAAAGACAGCGTGAAAAGGCTGTGTGTCTGGAAATCGTGCCTTGGACAAATCCAGGAGCCCTGCACATACACAACATTTGGGTCTGTCTTTTTGTCTTGAGAAAAGGAGGCAACTTTGCAGCTTCCCCTCTACATTGTGTCAGCATTTCTGATAGGGAGAGAGCTTCACAGATGCCTCCAGGGAAGCTTAAAACCCAGATCACTTTTTAAAAGACTGAAATCTAGACTGGAACTATTTCAGCTCAGATTAACCAACAGGGATTGTCTGAAATAGTAAAGCACTTGGGGAGGGAAAACCAAGCTCCCCCGGCTAACAGTGTTCCTTCAGCAGGCTCCCCCGTGAGGTTGTGGTACAACCAAAACCCCAGCCCTGCTGCAGCTAGAGCCTCTGATGAGACATCAGCAGACTGGGATTGGAAAAGCAGACAACAGGATCTCATCCAGAGCATAACTGCTGCACAGTATTGCCTCTCCAGAGACTCTCATCAGGCAGAAAGTAACATCGTTTTTCTCAGCTGTGTATCAAATCTGAGCTATTAAAGACAGGGCTTGAAAACAGCTGTCATCACTGAAGTTGTAGGGTCACACGGGGAGATCTTTGTGGCTGATGTGTTGTTTTCTTTACCTGAGAAGGACTCGATGTAGCGCAGGAGGCCATGGAGATGAGCATCCGACGATGTGCAGTATCTCACGATTTCTAGAAAATCTGGGGCCAGGAATGAATCCTGGCGTCAAGGGAAGGATGGTAAAAATACACAGAAACACAATTAGCCTGCGCAGTCTTTTACAGCCCAAGAAGGAAATGGACTTGCAGGCAGCCACAGGAACATATGTAGAGTCTAGGGAGCAAGGCTGATAGTCACACCTGGGTTACTTCTGTGGCAGGAAATGCAGAATGTTACTGGTGTTCTTCCTGGTGGTTTAGGTAAATTGCTGCTTGCTCTAGCTCGTGGGTTTCTAAGTATAACTGGCCAGATTTATCCTTAGCGTGATAGGAAAGAGCCTGGCTTGCCTAATGGACTCCTAACAGGTAAGTGCAAAGTCTTTCCTAGCAGATTTAGCATCTTGTTGTGGCCTCAGCACAACAGCGTGACTACACTCTGCTGTAAGCACTTCCCCACACAGATCGCGACAGACAACGGCAGAACTTGTTACTAAAGGGTCGCGGAGCAGTAAATCTGTGCGAACTTGTTTGTGTGTTACTGCTGATCTGTGGTGATTACCCAGCCGGGAAGCCTTGGGTCTGGCAAACACAAGGAAATTCAAAGCAGAGTAGCCCACAACGAGGGCTACCCTGCATTTGCGGTGGGGTGTATACATGCAAGCAGCCTGTTGCCCCCCTTCAGATGACAGTCACTAGTAACTTGTCCGTGTGTCAAGCCCATAAGTGCTGCTTTCTGTGGCTGTTCGTTAGACCTCACCGACCCTGTTTGCTGCAATGATGCTTTAAGTCTAAATTACTAATGGTATTCTGAGACCAGAACCAGGTGCTGGTGCAGCTTCAATACAGAATGACCCTTATCTGGCTATAAGCCAGGCGGAATCTTGCCTGGAGAATATGCTGCGCTGTGAAAGTTTTTAATTCAGTTTTCATATGCTGCTCTCTGGTTTTACTTCAGTCCAGCTCTAGCACTGTGGGCAATCCCGAGAAGAGGGCTTCCTACCGCAAAAGTAAACTGTCAGGCAATTCCGCGGGTGCAAAATAGATTCCAAACATACTGTCTACCTGCAGAATGTACACTTCTGGGTGTTTTCGTTTGTAGCACTTTGAGATGATGGCTTTGCGTTCCACTGACTGATGAATTAACTGTTTTCTTCTCTGCACTTCTGCCTCAATCTACAAGTAAACAACAGAGCATATTGTTAGAAAATCAAAAGGGATAACTAAAACAATTCCAGGAATTTGCTCATTGTTTTAAACCAGTTATTTTTGTTCTGGGCACCTCTGGGAGACAAAGTGTGTGCCTTTGTTTTTCTGTAGTCAAGACAAGTCCAATAAATATTTGAAAAGCCAAATGCCTAGGAGGGATTTGAGACACGTTCTCATTATGGATGGCTTAAAAAATAACTGAAGTCTTTCCACTGACATGTCAAGCGGAGCTGCGAGGTTTCAGCCCTTTCAGGCATTCTGACACCTCATGAATCGCCGGCCTACGCTTTAAGAGTCTGGCTTATGTTCTGACAATGTGTTGTTCTGCATTGTCCAAAATAAAGACATTTGCTGGGAGGGAGACAGGACTTGTCATGAAGGGATTACTGCTAAGTGTTGTGAGGACAGGCTAATCTGTCATTTCAGAGGAAACAGCTGTACCTGATTCAGGCAGCTCTTCCTATTTATTAACCCCCCCATGAGATTAGTTTATAACATTCCTTAGCAAAAAAAGGAAGGAGGGTGTGACCGGTACCCCCTGCTCCCGACCCCTGGTATGTGATTAGTATAACTAACGCCATTTTATAAGGCAAGCAGCCATTCTCTGTGCCCGAGCGGGTCACGTATTCGTTCCCTCTCCCTCATTATCAGGCCCTGAAGGTCCTGTGAACCAAGTAGACAAACCAAACAGATTTCTTCTTCCCCTACCTATCGGCCTTGCCAGGCCGATTATTCCCTTCCTTGCCAGCCTTGAAGGTCCCAGGGACCCGGCCAGCCCGGTGCTGTTCATGACCCCGTCACAGAACAGGGGAGTGTAACAGCACCCAGAGCACTGTCTATAAAACCAAGCAGTTACAAGTCCTAAGTGGGGAACGTGGACTGGAACTGCTGCCGGACAATGAGAGCCGTGACCAGGGACGCCTCCGCCGTCGTCTGCTTCCTCCGAGTATTGAGTGAGTGACTCATATTCTTTTATATGATTTCCGAGTCTAGATTATGATTGTTATATTGATACAGCAAAGCATGTATTGAGATCTGACCCGATCTGCAGAGGGTCCAGGCGATTAGAAATTGTAAGTTAAGTTAGGAGCTAGGCGATTAGAAATTATAAGTTAAATTAGGGTCTAGAAATCCTAAGTTAAGTTGTATTATAAATTCTGTGTTACACTGCTTATTGTGCTACACTGATTCCGCTCGTAGAAATCCTGTGCCATTCTAATCATAAATTCTGTGCTATACTGAACATAATATCCTGTTAAGAAAATAAAGCTTTAATTGTGACGACGGCTTAGTGCCATCATCATCATCCCGCCAAGGATCCCTAAAAGAACCTGTCCGTCCCCTTAGCGTTGGGGTGAAATCGGAGCTGGTCGTGGGGCGGATCTCTGCCCCTGGCCTGGAGAGAAACACAGATCCCTCCCTGAAGCGTGCCCGGGGGGCAGTTCACCCAGGGCAGCTCCCCGGGCAGGCCTCGTGCGAACTCCGCAGG
>NW_008824469.1:551463-557988 GCF_000699105.1 Pygoscelis adeliae
GACCCAGGAGAGGTCCGCTTTATCTGGGCGGAGGATTTTGCTCAGCTCTGGATGCAGAAAAGAGGTCCCTGGGTTTATTTGGGGATGATTCCAGTTTAGCAGCTTCTCCAGAGGCATTACAGAAGCTCCCAAGGCAACAGCCCCGCTTTGCTGTGTCTCACCTGTTTTTCCTGCTGTAGGAAATTACCCTTTCACTGGGACCGAGTAGGTGAAATGACTGCGAGGGTGTGTCTTTTTAGATAAATGTCTCGCGTTTGCAGGCGGCTGCCTCTACTATGTGGGACCCAAGAAGGAGGAAAAGCGCGAGGTGATTGTGGATCCTGAACGGAGGCGGCAAGTCTTTCTGGAAAGCCATTTCACCGAAATCGGGAACCATCTGGGCCAGAAGAAGACCGTGCACCGGATTCAGAGCCGGTACTACTGGCTGGGGATTGTGAAGGATGTTGTGGACTGGGTAAGTTGAGAGCATTGACCGTGTCAATGACGCGAGTATTTCCCAGGACGTTCAGGCAGCAGTCCCAAGTGAGCAGCTAGAAGAGCCCTGATGCAGGGATGATGTCGTTTCTAGTGCCTGTTGCTTTGAAGCCACGCACTAAGTAACTCTGCAGGTGAAACTGTTGGAACGTCCCAAGACAGCTGGATAGATTGGATGTCTTTCCCCCGAGCGTCAGGAAACCTGCGCAGGTAGGCCTCCTCGTGCAGGGCAGTTTTGGCCAGCATGGGCGTATAGGGTTGTTTCAGACGAGTGTTGCTGGGTCTAGCTTTGAGCAGTCCGGATTCCTACCAGAGCTGCCCAGTTCCCTAAACTAGTGTAACAGGAGGAGCTCAGTGTTTCCGACGGCTTTCCTTGGCTGCTTTGCCTCACCTGTTTTATTGCCGAAAGTTGCCTGCAGCAGGGCTCTGCAACAGCGTGGTTTGAAGAAGGGTGGTTGTATTGCATGGTCCGAGCAGCCCGCGCTCTTCCAACATCCTAGGGCTGATGACTTTTCTAACCGGCAGTAGAATTTTAAAATACAATAAGTATTTGCCTAAAAACAGGGTGAGAAATGTCTTAGCTATAGGCCACATTGAAAGCATTGGTTATTGTGTCAGAGAAAGCTGTCAGGTGAGTTTTGTGAAAGGTGAGCTGTGTTGGCCTGTTTTGTCCTCTTTTTCTTGCGCCCCGCTGTTTTTATCAGGTAGAAGGACGCTGCTCAGACGTACTGTCCCTCTCATCCCTTCATAACCTGTCCAGTCTGAATCTGACAGAATTCATCAGCATATTTTAAAGTCCTTTGATATGTCTTTTCCCTTTCCAGATCAAAATGTGTGAAACGTGCCAGAACGCAGAGCACAACAAGAACGTATTGCGGAAAGCAAGGCCTGTCAAAGTGGAATCACCCTGGGAAGTGCTGGCATTAGACATTCATGGTGAGTGTTTGCAGCTGACAGACAGGCTTTTCAAGGCTTCCACGCCAGCCGTCGGGAAGTGTGGCAGACTTGCGGCCGCGCTTGAGTGAAAGCTGCCCGCGTCTGCGGTGAGGAGGTGCCAAGGAGGCCACAGCAGCCTACCGGGGTGCAACCTGATGCGTGTGACTGGCTCGGCTCCCTCTCCACACGCAGTGGGAGTTGTGGGCGTGCGTTACTTCCCAGAATTGAGACTGCGATAGGTGTATTTTTGCTGACAAAGGTCACAGAAATGTACTGGCCAAACTTCATTGCAGAAGAGAGTCATGGTCGTTTTCGCAGCGATTGTTTTGCTGGGCTGGGTTTCTAACTTTCCTCATTTGGGTGATATTACAGCATCACATTGATTTTTCTTGATGCTTGTTTGTGCAGGACCTTTTCCTGAGACGAGCCAGAGCAATACACATGTCCTCATTGTGACCGACTACTTCACTAAGTGGGTTGAGTCTGCTCCGCTGCAGAAGAAAGATCCCTTGTCAGTGGCTAAAGCCCTAGCTACAATTTTTTACAGGTGGGCTCTTCTGTTGTTGGTTACATTGCACCTCTGCAGTGAGATGGGATGTGCTGGCATGTGTGTTGCAAAAATACTCTATGTCCACGAGATGGTTCCCCATGAGAGCAGGGACTCTCCCTTCTACAGGAGAGGCCATGCAGCGCCTCTCAGTTGCTCTTTACAGAGTACTTGGGAAGAACCTGTTCTCTTGTTATCAGGGGAGGGGAGAAGAGGCAGAAGTGGTTCTCCGAGTAGCTCCAAGGCCAAGAGAGCTGGTTCCCCAGTTCTCTGCAGAAGTTTTAAAACCGTTCCCTGATCCCTCCTAGAAAGTGTTTATTTTGCACTGACATGGCGTATGTCACCACATGACATCATCCTTGTGGAAAATGCATGCGGCCAGTAGAGATTGGCATTCAGAGCAAGAAACTTTGCTTGTTTCTCCTGCTGCCTTATCGTTCAAAAGCAAACAGGCTTGGCTGTTTTGGAACAGATGGAGCCAAGCAGACCTCTCTCTGCTCTTGGGGAGGTGAAGTCATGCCAGCCTCTTTAGCACCAGCTCTGCTGGAGGGCCCCTGTCCCTTTCATATCCTGTTATCACCCATGTTGATTGAACTCCTCTGGCTCTGCCCTGCAGCTGATGGAGTAAAACCAGTTGTGTATCCTCTTCTTGTTCAGGTTTGGAGCATCCAAGAACATTTATGCCAGTCAGAGCTGGGACTTCTGTGAGGAGGTAGGTCAGGTGCTGGGTGGTTCAGGGAAAAGCAACATGATCTTGAGCAGGTTTTTTTGGGCAGCAGGTCCCAAAGGCAGAGCTGCAGCGTGCCATGTAGGGGGGGCAAGGAGCTGATGCCTTCTCCCTGCCCTAGCCCTGTTGCCAGCGGTAGATGATTTGCCAGTGCTTTCACCCTGTTAGGGGTTTAAGGTTGTGGTTCTGTGGTGCAAGTCCTCCAGCCACACTGCAGCCTTTCTGCTCGGAAGGAAGGGTCCTGTGAGATGACGTCCATGAGATTCCTGCCCTACCCTGCGATTAACCGAGCTTCCCAGTGCTGTGGGAAGCCTCAAGCACGGGAACAGTCGTTGCAAAACATTTTGTCAGGCTCTAACTTTTCTGGGGAGCTTTTTCTGCTGAGCAGCATCTCCTGGCACAGGGACGGTGCAGTCTCATGCTGTGGAGGCTGCTAGCTGCTGTGGTGCAAACCCGCCTTATTGTCTCGTGAGCATGACCCCCTGCCTTTGCAGGTCAGCCGGCATTTATGCGAGCGCTGGAACATCTCTCAGATCCTCACCCCTGCGGACCCTGCAGACTGCGCAGGCCTGGACGACCGCAGCGCCGAGGTGCTCAAATCCTCCATCTGCAATGTGGTGAACGAGAAGCCCAGTGAATGGGACACCAACCTCGACCCTGTGCTCTTTGATTTCCGCACCTCAGTCAACTCCGTCACAAAGTACACCCCCTTCTTCCTCATGTTCAACAGATACGTGTGCCTGTCGTCCGAGGTAACTTCTCAGCAAAGGAGAGCCTTGTAGGAGGTTTGCCACTGGCGCAGTTCCAGAGTAACACCCAAATATCTGTGCCTTGCAGGTGGATTTTGTCAAGGACTCTAAAGAGCAGGGGGCTAGCTCTGGTAAGGCAGACAGCCTCCTGCCATTCACAGCCGCGGTTCAGGAGCAGCAGAATGCGGTGAAAGAAATTGTAAGTCTTACAGTGCCTTGAAATCATTTGGCAGCTGAGCTCCCCGCAGGGTCCCTTGCACCAGGCTGTGCAAGAGCTGCACAGAAGGGATTTGCCCATACAAGGATCATGCCACAGCATGTGCCTGCTCAGGCACTCGGAGAGAGCCCCTGGCCCCATCTGTCCAGAAATGCCATCTCACAGGAGTCCTTTGCCTGCAGGCTCTCTCCTGTCACCGAGCATAGCAGGTAGCTGATGGGCTCGAGCGTGGCAGGGAGGCCACGTGTCTGGCTGGGAAGGAGCGAGGCAGATGCCGGTTAAGCACTGCCTGAGACTCCACAGTCCTGGCCTGAGAGGATAGGTGGACGCTGGCACCTCGATGCGTGCCAAGGGCAGCAGAAGCAGAGCCGGACCCTCTGAGCTGGCGCTGTTCGGTGCCACGAGGAAGCTGGTGGTGTTGCTACTCAGAGGTGGGTGATGAAATAGGAGGGACTGGCTTACCCCATCGAGGCTAATGAGAGCTGTGTCCCAGCCTGTCCGGCACTCTGCCTTGTAATCTGCATCTCAAATCAGCCAAGGGAGTCCGTCCTTAGGCAGGGACAAAAAGCCTTTAGGGACACGCTGTGTAATTAAGAATGTTAAAAGTATCCCTGCCCCAAAATGGGAGGAGAGAAACTGGGGAGGCCGGGGCTACCATGAAGACTAGTGGCCCGGTGGGCAGAGAGCTGGGTTTGGCGAGCTCCCAGTTAGTTCCCGACTGTCTCTAATGTGCTGGGTGACCTTGGACAACTCATTTTGTCTCTCCATTTCTTGGTTTCCTGACTTGAAAAATGACCTCAGTGTCCCCTGTAAAGTGCTTGGCGATCTGTGTGCCAAAAAATAATAGACAAGGCTCAAGTGCTTTGTTTGCTCAGTCATTTCTTAGACTCAGACAGGGTTATGTGGTCCCCTCTGATCCCACTTGGACTGTGATTCTTCTTGGCAGGGAATAGCAGCAGTAAAACGGGACAGGAGGGAGGAGGCCTGGGAGCTGAACATGTGGGATCTGTTCCCAGCTGATCCCTTCGGCAGCTCAGGCTCGCTAGCTCGGATTCCCCTTTTGTGAAATGGAGATGCACATTGTGGCACGGGGCAGCAAGAGCTCCGTCTAGGTAACGCCGAAGCACCCTGCCCTGTCCGTAAGGGCACTTCTGGTGTCCAGGTCGCTGACGCTTGCCTGCAGATGGGCCAGGATTGGGACTGTAATTAAGAGGAAGGGATAAAAGCTTCCTTTGGCTCCGTGCTATTCCAGCCTAGATCCCCTTCTGCCCTCTACTGATGGAGAACTAACGGCTCCTCTGAGCACGGCCGTGAAATCACAATTTCTTAATGTGAGGTCTCCTGCTAGTTTGGGGTTGGTGAGAATAAGGTTGGAAAGACCTTGCTTAGTCCTTCCCTTGCCCCAGGGTGCAACCAGCTGGGCTAGCACTTGCTGGCACAGCCTCGGCTTGCCAAGCTGAGCTCTGCATGCTGCAGCGCCGACTCTCACTCGCCGAGCTTGCGTGAGGCGGATGCGAGTTGGTTTTTAAGCGGCCTCTCGAGGCCTAACCCAAGCATCCTGCTTTACAGGTGATTGCCAACATGACCACAGCCTACAAGCGGGAGCGGAAGAGTGTGAAAAGGAAAAGTCGGGGCCTGCCCTCTCTTGCCTTCAAAGTGGAAGACAACGTGTTCGGGAGCAGCGCTGCCAGCTCCCTGAAGAAGCTGAAGAAGGGCCAGTTTGTGTCGTTTCAGATCGAGACGGTCCTGCCGCCTGAGCAGAGTATGTCCGGTGTGAAGAAAACCAGTTAGCCTCTGGGGCTTTTCTGGGGGTCCCACGGGGCCGGGGCAGTAGCACGAACTGTCCCCGAGGTTTGTGGCCCGGCTGCGTGGGAGTCCAGGGTGCAGACGTGCCTGCTCTGTCCTGGGGAGAAAGGAAGGGGAAGGTTCAGACAAGGGTGTTTGTTCAGTCCCTTCCTGGTCCAGATTTGCCCTCGGACCATCCCTCCGACCGAGGGAAGTGGCACCATCCTCGTCTACGCTTTGGCAGCGGGAGACTCAGTCTTGCCAAAAAAGCTCCACCTTGACTACAGTGTGGAAACTGCCCTTTTGGGTGTAATTGCATCAAAGCCCGGGGAGCGATCTGGGTGCAGATGAGAAGAGAACCAGAAACTAGACCTGGCTTAGCCACGTTGCAGTTTGTTTCCTACGGCGTAAAACTTGTCTCCCCACTGTCCGCCTGAACCGGGAAGAGTCACGCCAGGTGTGACTGCGTTCCCGGTGGACGTGGGAATGGCTTGAAGTGAGCTTTTTTTAGTTTTAAGCACTAATTAGCAGAAATAAAAGTGATAATAGAACGTCATATTTTTATTTTTGGTTATCCAGGCAGAGAAAAATGAATTTTTCCTTTGTAACATCACCATTCTATTCTCTCCAGAAACGGAATGAACTCTGGGGATCCTGTAGTCTGTTCCTACGCTGGCGAGGGTTTTAGGGATGTTTTTAAGTCCAGCACTCCAAAAATATAGGGAAACTTTGCCATAGCGACACCGACCAGCCCCTCTGTCACCTGTATAGCCCAGCTGGATGCACAGATGCTGGTCAGGGAAGAGCCTGAGCACTGCCATCCCTCCGGAGCTGGCGCGGGGACTCGAAGGGGAAAAATAATGTATAAGCTGGATTTCCTGAAACTGGACTCCTCTCTGCGTTAGGGGTTAATTTAAAACCCTGTCGAGCCCCTGTTCAGGGGTTCATTATTTTAAAACGATGTTGAGCCCTTGTCATGGTTGTTTTTAAAGCCAGCTCGTGTGTTGTGTTTTCCCCCCCTCTACCGCAGGAATTAAATAAAACCAATAAAAGGATATAAAAAGGACGAAAAAAATATTGACATTTATTT
>NW_008824469.1:558495-560116 GCF_000699105.1 Pygoscelis adeliae
CTCCTGGCACGTCATGTGGGCGCAAGAGTCAGCCGGGGCAAGTTTGTGCTTCCTTCCTCCTCCAGCGCTCTCCTCCTCCTCTTCTCCTCCTCCTCCTCCTCCTTCTCCACCGGGCCGGATCCGCGCAGCTTTGCAGCGGATGGCAGCAGCGAGCACCCTGGGAAGCGTGTCCAGCTCCTCCCTGACACCGCTGCTCGGGTTCGCCTCCATCCCTCCTTCCCCACCCATCCCATAAACCCCCGTTCTTCCCCAGATTGCAGCCACTGCCCCGTTTTCCTCCACTTTTTACCTTTTTACCCCGCCTGCCCGACCACTGAGCCGCTCTCGGCCAAGGGTGCTGCTTGGCCGGTGCCAAGGGCTGCCCTTTTCCCCGTGGTTTGCTTTCGGGCAGAGGCAGAGGCAGCTGTGGTCACGCAGGCCGGAGCGTGGCCGACGCACGGCATGCATCCTTTGGCCGTGCCTTCCGCACCGTGCGCCGTCACGAGCCGCTTGGCCAGCACAAATCTGAGGATCGGGTACCTCCCTCGTGCCGATGCGCGGCACCTCTGGGCACGGCGCAGGAGCAGGTGAGCAGCTCGCTCGGTTTTAAGGAAGTCAAGCTTTTCGCCCTTTTCTGTGTCAATTCAGATCCAGCCCCACCATCGCTGCCGGCGGTCAGGCCCATGGGCGACAGCGAAGGCGGCGTCCTGCCCTGGAGCTTAACCTCTCCCACAGGACGCGGCTGTGGATTTCCAACCCCCTTTTAATTTCCTCTCAGGATTTTTGCTGTGTCGCTGAATTGCAGAGCGGGTTTAGTGGGTTACCCCAAATGAAAATTCAAGGGGGTTGAGGACAGCAAGGTGTGACAGGCTGCTATTCCTATAATTTATTCTTTTTTTGACGAAGGGGATCTGTTACAAAGCCGAGCTGCTCTCCCTTCTGCTTTCATGTGGTTTTGATTGAGTGCTTGGTTTCAGCTTTGTCCTGGGAAAGGTGGGGAGGGACTCTCAGATCACAAATGTCCGCGTTTAACACCTGCACGGCCCCGTAGCGCAGGACGCATGGGCTGCACAGATGTCCCAGCATCGCCCAGCTGCCGGGGACCTTGTGGCCCCACAGCCGCCACAGCAAGCAGGGACGAAGTTTCCCACCGTGACGTGCGGATTTCTGCTGTGGAATTCAGGATGGGTGCAGGCTTCTGGGAGGGGAGCTTGACTTCATTTGTGCTTCTCATTTTATGAAATATCTTGGAGCGTATGCAGCAGGGAAGGGGAGGAAGGAGTAGATCGAAGTGTCTGGGGTCAGGATGGGCTGCTGGGGAGCTGGTACGGTTGTCCCCCCATCCTGCTTTCCTTTCCCTGCCACCTCCCTGGGGCGAATAACAACCTTGTCCCCTTCTTCTCGCCCCACAGCAGAGGCCGACATGACCATGTCCTCCCCGTGCTAGGGTTGCCCCCCACCGCCTCGGTGACCCCCCCAGCCCAGTGGCGAGGATGCGCGCCTGGAAGGCGGTGGCCAGCACGCTGGCGCTCAGTGGGGCCGATGTGGTGGTCACCACGCTGCTCTATGCCCACGGTCGGGGCAGCCGGGATGTCCTGCAGGACCTGCGGCACTTCAACATCTTTAACTCGCTGCTGGGCAT
>NW_008824469.1:560664-568906 GCF_000699105.1 Pygoscelis adeliae
TGCTTTTTTGGGTGTGCTGGGTGGCACGTCCTGTATGGGCTGGGTGAAAAATGCAGTGGGGCAAAAAAAATGCAACAGGGAATAAAATACACGGGGAAATTAAACATCCCCACGTGCCACTAAGGGCTGTGCCTCCTGAGACATCTCATGCAACGGCCAAGTGTCTCCATGGTGGGGATGGGGTTGTGCACCAGCCGTCGCAGTTGGAAATACAGGTCCTGTGCCGATCCTGCGCAGTGGGGCTGAAACCCCATGTCCTGTGCTTGTCCGGCAGGAGAGACCTTCCTGCCCTACTACACGGGGCTGGCCATCGACGGCATCGTGGTGCAGAAGAGCATGGACCGCTTCTCCACGGCAGTGCTGGTCATGTCGCTGCTTGCCATAGGAAGGTAACCGCAGGGGCTGGTTTTGGCCCTGACGAGATGGAGTTTGGGGTTTTCCCACAGGAGTTTGCGGTCGCAGTGGTGGGCACGGGCTGTCTCACCTGCAGCCCCTCCGCCGGGTCCCTGCCAGACCCCAGGGATGCGCTTTGATTTCTCTGCGCTGTCACGGTGTAGAGAGGCCATGGTGGCAGTCACGAGGCTGTCGCGTAGTCCTCCACGTCCGTCTGCTGGTGGTGGGGGAGCAGGAACAGACACAGGGGACGGGCTTCCTGGGGAATGCTGGCCCAGCAGCACTGCGTCCCTTCCCAAAGCTTGTCACTACCGGGATTAGGAGCAGCCGCCCCCATGCTGGTAGCACCCAGAGGAGGTGTGGGCTGGATTAGCCATCGCTTCCCGGGGTGTAAAGTGGTACCAGCACAGCATTGCCCAAGCCCTTGGCCCAGGCATCGGGGTGTTTGTGTTGCTGAGGAGCGGGTTTTGTGTCCATTGGTCTATAACGTTTCTTATCTGCAATTAGCTCATTTGCCGCAGGTATCCGGGGCGGCGTTTTTACGCTCATATTTGCAAGACTGAACATTCGCCTTCGCAACTGCCTCTTCAGGTCGCTGGTGTCTCAGGAGATGAGTTTCTTTGATGAGAATCGCACAGGTTGGTTCCTCTTTCCCCCAGATTTGCTCTAACCCCTCTATGCCATCCCGGTATTTTTTTCCCCTTGGTTTGCCCTACCAGCATGTAGCGGCTTGGGGGCAGCTAGAGACGGCACCCAAATGCTCGTGTTCAGAAGGAGCGGCAGAAAGCTCTTCCCTTTTGGGTGCCTCCCGCCATGGGGTTGGGACAGGATTGCCCAGCACCCTGGGGATGTCCCATTGCCACCAATCAGCCTAACATCCAGCAGCCCCGAGGCTGACACGTTCATCTCTGGTCATCCCCAAAACACCTACTTTCCTCCTCCCGTACCTCCCGTCAGTGCCTGCTGGTCAGCCACTCTCCAGCTCTGCTCTGGGCCTGGGAAACCTCAGATGCGTGAAGCTTGCTGGGCGTGCTTGTGGCTTTCCCTGCTTGCCATTCAGTCCTGTCCTGGGCCGTGCCGCTCTGGTGTGGTCCCAGCCTGCTGTAATTTTTCCCACATTCAGTTTCTTCTCAGTGATATTTTTAGTTTTGAGGCTGTTGCCATATTTAGCAATCGCTGCATGGTGCCCTGATAGCTGAGGACACCGGGGATGTTATTGTAAGTGGGATACGGGTAACCCTGGACTAATGCTTACACAAAAGCATGGGAGTTCAGCTGGACTCAAACATGGGCCAAGACTTTAGGACTTCAGGGTGATGTTTGCTGGCTGTAACGTTCAGTTCCACCAAAGGACACCGCAGGAGCTTCGCCCCTTGGTAGCTAGACCCACATCCTCAGGGTCACTTGGGTCGGCCCCAGGCTGCGGGGCACACAGCTAAACCCAAACAGCCCTCTCCGAAGCCGCCTCGCGCTCCTTTGCAGGGAATGCTGTGCCCGACCTCGGCTGGTCCTGCCAGGACGGCAGGGAAAGGTGCCAGCAGTCCCTGGTGAGCTCCTGGAGGGCTCCTGGTGTCATTTAGAAATTAACTCAGGGCTGGGTTGACAGCTTTGGAGGTGCATTCAGCAGCCCAGCAAACACTCCACCCACATGCCCGCTGCCCATCTGAGTGCCCATGAGGTGCCCTCCAGTGTAGGGTGCTGCCGCAGTCCTCTTTGCTGTCCTGCAGCCATCCTTGGTGACCCAGGGATGTAGCTCATGCCTTCAGATGCATTTCATGTCCCTCGTGCATGCAGCAAGTCAAGCTCCTCTGTTTTGCTTTGCATCCACAGCGGTGGAGAGTCACCCCTGTTCCATGCCGCCTTTCAGACCCCCAGTAAGGGGTGGGTTGAATGGGGAGCTCCGTCTGGCCCCTGGCATGGGACACAGGACGTGGCTAGGCAGTGACCTGCTGTGGTGAACGTGTCCCTGCTCTCTCCTTCCCCAACCCCTCGTTGCTGCAGGGGACGTCATCTCCCGCCTGACATCGGACACGACCATCGTGAGCGACCTGGTTTCCCAGAACATCAACATCTTCCTTCGCAACGTCGTGAAGGCCACGGGGGTGATCTTCTTCATGTTCAGCCTCTCCTGGAAGCTCTCGCTCGTCACCTTCATGGGCTTCCCCATCATCATGCTGGTGTCTGATGTCTATGGGAAGTACTACAAGGTAGGCAGGAGAAGCTGGCATGGCCATGGTGTGCCACAGCGCTGGGCTGTTCCCCTCGTGAAGCCATTGTGGAGATTGTGGGCGGCCTTGGAGCTGGTGGGACTGATGCTCGGGTGCTTTGCTGCTGGCAGTGGGGCCAGGAAGGCGGCATTAAACCTGTATGGGCAGACAAGCATAGCCTCAGCTCTTACCTTGCTTCATGCTCAGAAGTGGAAGCTTCTCAGGTCTGACAGGAGATGTAGCTTGGCCATGGGATGTCGCGCACGTGCCTGCCTGTCCTCATGCAATCTGTCCTCTCCTCTCCCTTTGGAGGGACTCAGGTGGGGGTTAAACCCGGTGCCGAGCTCCCTCCCTCTGCCTGGGGCTAGCATGGGCCAAGGGCCATGCCCTGTGCCTAATACCCTGTCCCATGGACCACGTGAGTCCCCATGTCAGTTATTGGAGCTTTCCACTGTGCCAGGGACACGGCGTGCACACGTGCTGCCAAAGTGGGGTCCTTGGGTACTGCCTTCCCCAGCCATGGCTCCTCCTGCGGGTCAGGTGCTCATGGGAGGAGTGGAGCTGCCCTTGGTCTCCAGACCTGTACCTGACTTGGAAATTCCTGGAAGGGCTCCTGGGCCAGGCTGACCCTGTCCCATTAGGGCACCAGCAGCAGCGGCTCTGCCGCAGGCTTCCCAAGTGGCCCTGGGCATGGCACGTCACCTCCTGCAGCCCAGATCCTTCCTTGGGGACAGCACAACGAATCTGTTCCCCTCCTGGCACAATGCCCCAGGCTGTCCTGAGGTGTGGGATATATCCCGGTGCTCAGCTTTGTTGCCCATGGCCTTGGAAAATGTCACCGTGCCACCTTTTCCCGAGCCCAGCAGAACCCGGGGCACGCGGGGAGAGGTGCCACGGGCAGCCCGGCGCCTGCTGAGCCCCCTCTGCCTCTCCCTGCAGAAGCTCTCCAAGGATGTGCAGAATGCCCTGGCCAAGGCCAACACCACTGCGGAGGAGACCATCTCCGCCATGAAGACCGTCCGCAGTTTTGCCAACGAGGAGGCGGAGGCAAATGTGTACTGGCAGAAGCTGCAGCAGGTGTACAAACTCAACAAGCGGGAGGCCATGGCTTACACCTACTATGTCTGGTCCAGCGGGGTAGGTGGCCAGCGCTTCACGGTGTAGGGAGCTTTGCGGGGCGAGCCCAGCCTTGATGTCCGCTGCCTGTAATCCCCTGTCTATTAATTATTATTTTTTTTCACTCATCAAAAAATATATTCCATTCCCCCTTAGGGCAGCGCTGCATCGTGCCACCAAATAGTCTGTTTTCTCTTGCAAATAAGAATATAATTGATAACTGCTCAAGGTCGTGGAAAACCCTGTGTTTCTTTGTTGCTGCATTGCGTGCCTGTGCCAGCTCATCTCCGGGGCTCCGGCTGGGAAACAGCCGCGGCGTTGGTTGAGCTTCTGCTCAGAAACTGAGATTTTCTGCGTGTGGGTGGTGGCAGGGGGAGGCTGCTGGGGTTTGGGTTTGTGGTTTTTTGGGGGGGATTTTTGGAAAATGCTTTTTCATCATTCAAGACCAGATGGTTTGGGACTTCTCCTGCTGATAATGAAGGCTGTGCAAAACCCTCACGTGAAGCTGCCCTTATCTCTGCACATTGAAGGATCTAAGTAGCCTCTGGTGAAGGGTTTGCGAGTTATGGTGTCCTCGTGCAGCTGTGGGAGACCTTATGGCTTCCCAAGTCTGGAAGCAAAATTGGAGCATTTTTAGCATCATTCCTGAGCTCCCAGGTGAAGCCGGAGCGTGAACTGGGTCAGCACAGATCCCACTGAGCCAAAGAAGGCAAAAACCCTCAAAAACTGCTCTTGCAGGCTCATGTAGAAAGAAGCCGATGGATTTAGCACAGCCCTGGTAGAGTCTTTGTCAGAGGGAACGCAGGATCTTAAGGTCAGATCATGGCAGAGCAATAGAGGAGGAATTTTTTTCCCCAATATTTTTGCCTGTGTGAGTTTACAGCCTGTCCCGCAAACGTCGCAGAGCACCAGGGCATCACCGTTTTTCTGAGCACCCAGGCAGCGTGGAACAACACCGGCTGAATAAAGGCAGGGGCTGGTATTTGTCATATCACAGCTGATCTGTCTCCTTTCTAGAGTAGGTGGTACCCCCCCACTGATTTCAGGCAAGAGTTGAGGTTATGCTTCAGGGACTTGTACGTGCAAGGAGGATTTTTTGCATTAACTCTTGGCTTGATTTTGTGTTCTAAATTAAAATGTGTCACACGTATAACAAAGTTTATTTTAGTGGTGAGGTGACTGCATGTGTTGGATAATTTGAGCATAGATTATTACGCTTGAGGACATTAGTCCAAGAGAGAAGTTCATGAGACACTGTTATTTCAGATAAATTCTCTCTCCTTGGCTGTTGCCCCTCTGGGCTTCTGTTTTGTTGAAAGATCTCAGCCCAGCGCCTTAAATCAGCCCATGTACTTGAGTCGTTTTTCCCTTCTTATATCCATGCTCGCTGCTAGGGCTGTCATCTGTGCGCTGTCAGGGATGCTCAGTTTGGGGCTCAAAGAATAAATGTCAGCACATGTATTGTGGGCTGTTGTGTGAGTAATTACAAATGCACCACAATGCAGTTCTCCTTGCTGATTTTGGGGTGTTTTCTTGCTTCCAGCTGACCCTCCTGGTGGTCCAGGTCAGCATCCTTTACTACGGTGGGCACCTCGTGATCTCGGGGCAAATGACAAGCGGAAATCTGATATCCTTCATCATTTACGAGTTCGTCTTAGGAGACTGCATGGAGGTGAGTCTGTTTTATCCCTCTGGGCTACCCCATATTAAGATGATACTTGTCTTCTAGAAGGTTCCAGGGCAGCCGCAAGGCTAGACCCAGTGCTGACTTCCCTGCGACACATTTCCTTGGCACTGTGGCTTTGCTCACCGGTGGGCTGATTCTCCCCTCCGCTCCCTGCTCCCCTCCTGCTGTGGCCTCGCAACCTGAACGCATCCGAAGCAGCTCATGCCCTGATGAGGCAAAGGGGTCAGGCTGGCCCCACTGAAGGGCAGAGTCCTGGCTGCCTCCCAAGCACGTTTCCTGGCGTGAAGGATGCAGGGATTACAAAGCTGCCTGTTAAATTTCAGGGTTCATTAAAAACTTAATTATATTACTTTTTTTTTTTTTTCTCCCCCCTGGAATAGGCCTCAAGCTGCTGCGCTGGCAGCACATTAGCAAGATGGGATTGTGGGTGGGATGGCAGAGCCCACCCAGGGCTGCCTTCCCCTTGCAAAGGCGTAAGCTTGGCTAATCGAGGCAGAAATGATCAAGTCGAGGTTTCCTCGCAGCCAAGCATGGTTTTGGCGGCGCTTCAGCCTTTACACAGCAGCAGAGCAGAGCTGGAGGCAGCGTGCCCAGCTCTCACCATCTGTTCAGATGACTACAGGCTCTGGTGGTGTTTCCAGGCTGTGGTTTTGGTGTGGGTTTGTGTTGGGTTGGGTTGGGGGTTTTTTTCCCTCCTGATGGGAGGGGCAGTTGCAGTACAGGCTGTTTTGCAGCTCTGGGTTTAATATTGAAAAGAGCCAACATGACGAGGGTTTATTCCAGCGAAGCCGGTGCCAGTGTGCAGCAGTTGTAGTTGGGAAAGCAGAGTGGTAAATCCACTAGGACCACATCCCGGCAGGGAACAGCCGTATCGGCTGCCAAATGGTTGTCTAGAAAGGTCCAGCCTGAAGCTGCTCTATGTTTGAGAAGTGTGCTAGGGAACGAGCCGGCTGCCCTCGGGAGCTGGTGCAATGTGCTGCCCTACGTGGACTCTGTTCAGCCACTGGGTTGGGGAGCTGCTGGTCTTGAGCAAACGGAGATAGGTGGAGGATTCTGGTGGAAGTTTGGGTCATGTATCACCTGGTGCACATCTTCTCTTCCCAATCTGTTTCCTTCTTCTGTTCCCCTCTGGGTCTACCCCTGCACAAACCTCTTTAGATGCCCTTTCCCTGGATATGCCCATATATCCCCTCTGTACACTGCATAGGGGAAAAAGCTTTGTTTTTCTGTGTCTGATGACTGTAGTTCATGTCAGATGATAGACTTGGGAATGCTTCAACCATTCTCCTTACAAGTCACACCGATTGCCTTTTCCATCACATGGGAGGGTCTCACCATTGCCTCTTCCCCTCCAGTCTGTCGGCTCCGTCTACAGCGGCCTGATGCAGGGAGTGGGAGCTGCCGAGAAGGTGTTCGAGTTCATCGACCGCAAGCCAACGATGGTGAACGACGGGTCCCTGGCCCCAGACCACGTGGACGGGAAGGTGGAGTTCAGAAACGTGACGTTTTCCTACCGCACTCGCTCTGCAACGCAGGTCCTCCAGGTGAGCCCCGCAGGCGCAGAGCGCTCCCCGCCGCAAGGCATCACGCGCTGCTTCTCCATCACAGCAATAACTGACCCCCAGCCCGTGGGAAATGTCAGCTGCCCTTTTGGAGATGCGTAAAGGCAGGCACGACGGCATTCTGGAAAGCAGATTATAAGGAACAGTGGGTGTTTAGGGACAGCCTTCCTTACAAGGAATGAGATTTATTAATAAAACCCTTGTTCCCCGCTCAGGCATTAAACATGTCAACATGGTACAGGGCTTTGTGCCAAGCTCTCTCAGACTCTTTCCATGGGAGAGGGGCTGGGCTCACGGGGCAGGGGGAGACAGCAAAGGGGTTAGTTTGCTTTGCAGTTTTTAGAGGTCCCGCTACATCAGCAGGCAAATTTGAAGCAATTTTGGAGGCTTCTTGCTTCCTCAGAGCCAGGAGAGATGGCTGATGTGGCATGTCACCAAAGTGGAGGGTCACCGTGGCCAGATTTCGGCTACCTTTCTTGCATAGTGCCCGAGCCACTGCCCCGGGAGCCTGGGAAAAGCCAGGACCTGAGCATGCTCTCCCGTCCGTGTTGCAGAATGTGTCCTTCACCTTGCACCCCGGCAAAGTGACAGCGCTGGTGGGTCCTTCAGGGAGCGGGAAGAGCTCCTGTGTCAACATCCTGGAGAACTTCTACCCCCTGCAAGACGGGCAGGTGCTGCTGGACGGGCGTCCCATTAACATGTACGATCACAAGTACCTGCACTCAGTGGTACGAGCGACTGATAAGTGTATTCTAGCTATCGCCTGCCGTGATCAGAGGGGATGGATGGTAGCGTTGCATGTTGCTTTGGATTTGATCTGGCAACTTTTGAAATGTCCAGAAAGCTAGAGGCTGGAGGTGGTCCAGGAAATGAATTCAGATAATTTGTGGGGGCGGAAGGGAAAGGGATGGAGAGTGGTTTCATGGGGAGGGGGAAGTCTTCCGAAAACAGAACAAGAAACATGTTTTGTTTTGTATTTTTTGGCCAACGCAGTAGAAATATGTTTTTGGTTATTGTATTAATTATCATCTAAATTGGGTTTGGAAAAAAGTGGTTTGCATTCCTCCAGCACTTTCTACCTTAAGATCTTAAAGTAATTCTCAGCTAATGGGGAGTTAAACCTCTCAGGATCCTGGCAGCAGCTGGAGCACCGGAGGGGCTGGGTGGTTTGCCCAGGAGAGGGGTCAAGGCCCCTCAGCTCTTGTCTGTGTGTCAGCACAGATCAGCCTTCATGTCCTCTGCAAGTAACTGCCTTCTTTGTTTGCCCCCAGAGCAAA
>NW_008824469.1:568944-574394 GCF_000699105.1 Pygoscelis adeliae
AAACAATTGATCGGAGACAGGCTGGAAAGCCAAAGTCAGTGTGACTAATTTACATTCCCTGCCCGTACCGAGTGAAAATTAAAAGACAAGCAAGCCTTTCAGTTTAAAAAGCCTGGTGTGGTGTTAGGAGCATGGGGAGAAGTCAATTAAAATATGACTGTGTCCCGCTGGCTCTCTTCATGCCCAGTTCTGAGCAATAATTTGGAGGGTTCAATTTATTTCAATATTGAGTGACAAAGCAGGCTGAATGTGAGAGTGAACAGCAACGGCTGTAAGGTAGGACAGGGAGGCTGTTGCTAAGCAATTAAGGAATTGCAGCAGCTATGTCCATAACTTGCTAATTTTGGATTAAAAGATGCAGGAGGGCTCATTCACGTGGCCCAAGTGTGATTACTGGCCTTGAATGGAAAATCAGCGAGGCCCTGTGAGAGGATCTCCCCAGCCTGCCTTGACCCAGCAACTGGTTTCCCATACTGGGAAAAGCAAACAGTGATGGGAATGGGGGTCTGGAGCAAAAACGCAGCAGGGTCTTGGAGGGGGAAGCCCGTCCCAGATGCCAATGTACCAGCATTGCATTGGTTTTCTTTCCTGCAAAGTGGCTTCCCAGCAGACGATGCAAACTGGGCTGGGGCTGCCACTGGGCACCCTGTCGTTAGCATCCTCACTGGAAGCTCACGTTGAGGCACTTCTATATCTTGGTTTAATGGTGAGGCTCTGCCCGCTTGAGTCCTTACGCAGCAGGAACAAATGCCAATGATGCGAGACACCGGCCGGCACGTCTTCTGCTCCCAACCCCCTGCTCTTCCCTTCCTTTGCGCAGATCTCCCTGGTGAGCCAAGAGCCGGTGCTGTTCGCCCGCTCTATTGCAGATAATATTTCTTACGGCTTAACTTCAGCCTCCTTTGAGTCGGTTGTTCAGGCTGCCCAGAAGGCCAACGCGCACACCTTCATCACGGAGTTACAAGACGGCTACCACACAGGTACCAAAATCCCTCCATTTGCACTTGAAAGCATTTTGTGCCTAGGGAAGGCAGAACCTCTCCCCTCGGGTGGAAAGGCAGGCAGGTAGTGACGGACACAAATCCCTGGCAGCTCGGAGGCACTGTAGAGGCGGTTACATGGAAAGGTGCAGCACCCTGGCTGCCTTTTGGGGTGGCTGAGCTGTCGCAGGATTTCTGAGCCCATCCCGGGAGAGTCTGCTGGTGGTCTGTTGCAGCGGGGTGGGCGTCCCCCATCCCATCCAGACCAGTCTGGCTCCCGGTGCCTGGCAATGTTACGGAGATGCGGCACTGGTAGTCTCGCCGTTTTTCAGTGCAGTGATCAGGAGGAAAGCCCAGAACCCAAGCAGTTAGCTGTGTACCACCCCGCCTGCATAGGAAGAAAATAAACCTGCAATAAATCCATAGTAATAAATAAAAGCTGATGTGTTTGTGACAGGAGGAGTTTGTGAGGAGGCAGATCAGACTGATGATGGTTTATGTTTATGGGAGCCAGCAGAGAGGTCCCGGTTTCCCCTCCTGCTGCCTCAGTTGCACACCCTCCAGAGTCCAACTTGCAGGGAGAGATGGCAGCGATGCAGCTGTATGGGCCAGGGCAGGAGGGGGGGCTCAGGGTTTGGATCATCTCCCAGGCTCAGGGACTTCTCTGCATTGTTTCCATGAGCATCAGTGCCTCAGACCTTGGGGCAACAGTGGAGAACTTGCTGCTGGAGGGAAGGACTGCAGCCTCAGGGATGTGTTAACTCATTTAAACTGCTCTGCCGAGTGAGCAGAAGCAGAAGTGTTTACCTGGTCTTTGCTTCAAACCATGACACCATCCTGATGCTGCTGGCTGGGAGCTGAACTTCATGGCAGCTCTTGGTTTTTATTTTGGCCCTTTCTTCTCTCTCTTGACCCAACAGAGGCAGGTGAAAAAGGAGCCCAGCTGTCAGGTGGCCAGAAGCAGAGAGTGGCAATTGCCAGGGCCTTGATCCGAACTCCCCCCATCCTAATCCTGGATGAAGCCACAAGTGCGCTGGATGCAGAGAGTGAACATGCGGTGAGTAGGTGACTCAGGTGTTTGGGCCAAAGAGGCAATCTGCGTTTGGAGGAAAGACTGTAGCTCCAATTTCCAGCCTATGGACAAGCTTAGTCTTGACATGGTGCAGAGGTTTGGGTAAGACACTAATTCCTGAGCAGGAATTTGCTTCCAACACTGCTGTAGCCACCAAGAAGAGAATAACCTTGTGCTCACAGCAGCCAATGCCTGACAAACCTGATGAGATAGGGATCTCTGCCAATTTTTGAAATGTGAAAAGTGTTAATTGGCATACAGCAGCACCGTGGAGCTTTTTAGGACAGGATACAGAGGAAGACCCTAAAAAATGGAACTGCAGCAGGCAGAGTAGGACTGCCCGAGCTAAAGTCCCAGCTGCGGCACCAAAGAAACCACACTGGCAGGAAAGGCCCTGAGCTTTCTGAGAATTGAGCTGGGTTTATCTGGCTGGGATGTTATGACCAGACACCTCTACCACTAGCAGTCTGGCCTCACTGGTTTAGTGACATGACAAACTAGTTCAAGGTTGAGGTGTGAGGACGTGTCTCCCGGTCCTAGAGGATGAGCGCTGCTGGCCCACAGTGTGGGGCAGCGTGAGCCTCTGACCTTGGAGCAGCTCATGGGCTTGCAGGTCCTCAGCCACGTCTGTGGTATCTGATGCCAGCCAGAGGCTGGTTTTGGCTAGCCAGGGGTGTCAGTGTGGCATGTGGCCTGGTGGCCATCTGCCTGTCTTTAGACCTTAGTGCCATTGTCTCTTGGCTAGAAAACAACTCTCTCTTGCTTTGCCTTGATACACCCAGGAAATAGCCCTGCTTTTCTGAGCAGCTGCACTTACTGGGTATTGGCCTTCTGCAGTCCATGCCAACACCACGTGGCCTCCAAATTTGGGGCCCAGCTCTAATAAGAACCCACCTTGCAGGATCAGACCTGGCAGTGCATGTGTGCGTACTGCACCTGCAGGCTGGCTGGACTGAGACGGTCTTTTGGGCTGCACAGCGAGAGCTGGGAGCTGGGATGGACATGCTGGTGCTGGTAGTGCTGCAGGGAGTCTTGTGTCCTCGTTTTTGCCAGAGGAGAGCAAATCTCCCATCCAGAGGTTTCTTAACAGACCACAAAGCTGCTGTTCTTCCTTCCAAAGCGGAGCCAGCGACGCTCGGGCACTAACGTCTTTTCCTCCTGCGCAGATTCAGCAGGCGATTTACGGCGACTTGCAGAACCACACGGTGCTTGTCATAGCTCACAGGCTGAGCACTGTCGAGAAGGCACACAACATCATTGTGCTGGACAAGGGCCGCGTGGTGCAGCAGGGCTCGCACAAGGAGCTGATGGAAGAAGGAGGCCTTTATTCCAAGCTGGTGCAGAGACAGATCCTGGGGCTGGAGGGGGGCGGCGCGGACAGTCGCCAACCCACAGCCCGGGGGGATTCAGCAAAGGCGCCCAGCGGGCTGGAGGAGGAGTTCAGGATAGACCATTCCCTGCCGGCCGTGGCACAGGACGATTACAACACGGCTCACAAGTAAGAGCGGCGAGGGCCGGCGCTCGAGACGCTTGCTGGGACGCTGAGACAGGAGGCGGCTTGCCGACGGGCTCACGCGCTGCAGAATGACGCCCGTTTGCTCACCCCGCGCGCGTCACACACCCGTGCACACACAAACACACACTATAGAGCTTCCTGCATTATGGTCCGGCGGGCAGATGCCGGCTGGTTAAACAGGGAAACGGATTTATTCCAGGGAGTTGGGTCTTTAGCAATTCCCAGCGTTTCTACTGGGTTTCTTTTCTTACTACCAGTAATTCCTCTCAACTGGGACTTTTCTCCCATTGATATGCATGTGTAACTGCTATTAACTGTAATGGATGTTAAATGCATGCATGGAGGGGAAGACTGAAAACCCCTTCAGGAATTTTGGGGGGTGGCTTTTGTGGCTGGATAGAAAAACACTGACTGTAAAACAAGGTCCTGCTCCCGCTATTGATCTATGGGGCCAATCCAAAGTCTGCTGAAGTCTGTAGGGAGCTCCCTTTGGCTTCGGTGAAAACTGGATCGCTTCCACGGGGCTGAATGCCGGGAGAGTTTTGCACTGAGTGCCTGCAGGCTCAGGCTCACAACCACTGCTGCTGAGCTTGTATCATGTAGTAACCATCCGTGCTGGAACGAGCCAGGGGACCGAGAGGCAGATGTTGCTTTCAGATTTGCTCTTGGTGCTTGGTGGGTGTTTGTTTTTTAAGGATGAAAAGTTTTACCACAATTGAGTTAGGTTTTGGGTTTCGGGTTTTTTTGGTTTGGGTTTGGGGTTGGTTTTTTTTTTTTAATATATTTGCGTGCACTGTGCAATGTCTGTCTGGCTCCAGCATCCACTGAAAATTGGTCTGTTATTTCAGAATTTTTTTTAACTCACAATCCTGGTGCTGGTTTGAAAAAAACACTACTAAGGACAGGCATAAAATACTAAAAGACAGCACTTTATAAATCCCACCAAAGCTTTGTTCAGCTTCAGGCCATGCTAGCGACTTCACTGCATGGGAAATCCATACAGCCACTCTCCTTGAAGTCCGACTTCAGCTGCCTGAACTTTAAAATGTGTTTCTTTGAATATTATTTATTAACTTACTTTTAGTATGACGGATAGAAAGAAATACATTGCTCCTAGCCCTTTTGGGTCGTGGCTCTGGCTTAGTAGTGTTATCCTGCCATAGATTGGTGAAGAAACCTATGCAGCCAGGCACGTGCTATTGGAAAAATAGCATTTATATGGGGAAGACTGACCAGACTCTGCATAGTTAAGAAATTATCTCAAGCACTTTAGCTCTCATGTTTTCCAATATTTGAATGCTGCTGTGTTTTACTTTTCGTCAGTTTTGCATTTTTGTTGTTGGCGATGTTTTGTTTCATTTAGTGATGTTTTACAAACTCTTTAGTGTCCTTGAGGAGGGATGCTCAAAAAATAAAATACTACCTCTGCCACTCAACATCGAGCCAATCTAGTGGGGGTGTTTTTTGCATTCATGGTTTCCAAGGTAATGTTCATCTGGGATGATGGCAGAATACAGCTGCACACTGCACATGTTCTGGCTCCCTTGCGGGGAATGACAAGAAGAACCTACAGAGAATTAGGTACGTAAAAGACTTCAGCATCTGATAATGGCTGTGAGCCATAGCAGTAGGTATAACCTGTTTAAGAACTTGTTTTCACCCCGGATCCCATCCGGTAGTCTCGTAGTCTCGCACGAAAGGGCAGGCAGTCTAACCCGTTCTCAAAGCACAGTGCTTCTTGACTGGAATCTTTTCAGCTGCTTGCTTTTGTGATATGATAAAAATCTGTGCCACGGAAGAACGAGAGCTCTCTGTCTTATCGCCCTCCGCTTAGGAAACCTCTGTCGCGCTCTGAACTCCTCAGTTCACCACTTCAGTAAAT
>NW_008824469.1:575213-580623 GCF_000699105.1 Pygoscelis adeliae
GTTGGGGGTTCCACCCAGCGCCAGAGGGCAAGTGATTAATTCTGCATTTTTACCAGTACCTGTGAGCCGAATGTGGCCAGCGGTTCATAAAAGTGGAATTAATTTCTGCTTAATTGAAAAACTGGAGGGAAAAAATTGGGTCACCTGGGAACTAGGGAAGCTGACTCACCCTGGGAAGTGCTGGTAGGACAATGCTCGTTAGTATACGAGATGCCAGAAAAGCGAATTTGATTGTATCGTGTGTGTCCCTCCCAGACAGTGCTGCAAAAAGGGGAACTGGAGGATACAATTGGATTAATTTTATTGCTAAGACTACAGTGAATTTCAGGGAGGGAGCCCTGCTTCCCAAGCCTGTTGTGATGATAATCCCAGCATCGTACTCCCAGGTCAGGTCCAAACAGCTTCAACTGAAATGGCACATTGGAAACAGCAGGTTGTCTCTGCTGGTGGCACCAGTCCAAGCTGATAACAGGGCCCGACTTTGTTCATTGCCACAGGTGCTGAATTCTCTCTTTTGTATCCAGGTAACTCAAGGCTACTTTTCCACTGAGCCTTACATCTCGCGGCTTGAACAAGTTTCATTGTGCTGTTGGTGTATGACAAGCGGATCTGCCTGTATGCTAAAGTCATGAGGGTTTTCTTATGGCCTGGAAGCCTGGCGGGAGCTCCACACGCCACCAGGGATCCGGCAGTATTCATCTAACGCAGACATTTCTGCTGGCCCAGTACAAACCCTGTGACTGTACAGAAAACCCTGCTCCTCAAAATCATTCCACTATGACTTCTTTTTGAAGTGAAAACCAGGGTCAGAGATGCCCGTTAGCCATCCTAAGCCTGGCAGTGAAGATGAGCTTAACCCAGTGCAGCAGTGGGAATTGCTCCAGTGCTGGTATACAAGCCAACTCCTGGAGCTGCCTTGTCCCTTGAGCCTTACTGCCTGTGGGCAGTCTCTGTTTTTCAGGCTTTGCTCCTGGAAACAAAGCCACTGTTCCCTCTGAAACCCTGAACTGCAGTATTTTGTGGCTGTGGGTTTGCCCAGAGTTGACGTTTACATGGGAACGTGAACAAGATCTATTCAGGAGCTTCTCAATTACAGCCATGCAGATAAAAAGTTTCTTCTCCTCAAAAAGAAGAGTCTTCTCTGCAGGGAACTCAGAGGGGTTTATCTGAAACCTTAACTCAGGGCTTGAAGACTGTCATGGCAGAGTTGGAAGCAACTAGGCATTTGAAAGCACAATTGATTACAAAGGTTGACTGCGTATTCCACAGCAGGTTGTTTTCCTCACTATTAATAAGCTCTAACCATTCCCTGTAATAGGTATCACCACAGCTTTATTTGATTTAAACATTGGAGAACCCTATCCAAGATGAAGTTCAAGAGCAGATCCTACAGTCCTAGCGATTCCCCAAGGACATGTATTTACCCCCGTACCTTTGCACAGACAAGGTATGTGGCTGACTGACCCAGTAAATGAGAACACAGTGTAATGGAAAAAACACAGCTGTGTTTATTCCAACAACTTGTCTCCCAGTGCATCAACCTCTGCCTCAATAAGCAACTGTGTTTGTTTCTGTGGCTGTGCTTTCTAGGCCTTCAGCAGGTCTGGAAATACCACAAGCAAACAGACAAGAGTGCTTCTAGCTGAGGTTCAGAGATGCGTCTTAGTCTGGGAAGGAAAAACAGTATCTGCCTTTTCTACTCTAGCTTCACTGTGAGCTTAAAGCAAAGAAAGTATTTGCAGGTATATAAACCTGCTCCTCTTCTCATGCCTGTGGCTCCCTGAAAGAAAGGAGAGAAGTACAATTCATTCTTGCTCTCTCAAACAGCAGGACCACTGTTCTCTCTCAAACGGGACCACTGTTTCTCTCCCAGGATTCTGAATACACAGGTCATTTTCATGTGTGAAGGAATCTAGATTATGAAATCTAAACAGAAGTATGGACTGTCATTAGTATATAGAAGGAAATTAAATTGCAAATAAGCCTGAAAACTTATCTGTCCATTGAGCAACCAGACTAATAAGGGTTAATAAATGCCAAAGATTAGACTTGCAAATTCAGTCTCGTAACCAACCAGTTTTTCCAGGAAAAGAAGCTGTTGTGAAGGTGACTTGCAAAATGTCTAAATCTAATAAATATGCATGGGTACAGTGCTACTGACCGTAAAACGATATGAGGTGACAGAAGGAAATCCAGGATCAAGTTTAGAAAGAAAAAAAATCTTACATCTAATTTAAACTAGGCCGGATGCCAGTTCTCCCCAAGACTGAAGCCTGACTCCTTATTCACCATGACATGGTTTCCACTGTAATCTTCCCTTTTTTTTTTGGTCCATTTCTCCTGTAATAAGTACACTTCTGTACTTTGCCTGCTTACACTTTTAATGTTCATGAATACTGTCACCCTTCAAAAGGATTTTAGCAAAGGCAAACAGGAACCAGGGCTTGGTAGCTGATAAATCTCAGCCTGCAGCACTGCAATATTTGATAATCCCTGTAGCCTAAATTCTTAGTTTATCTGCAATCCTTCATATTCCATCCAAGTGATGTGCTGTCACAAAACCTTTATCTTTCAAGAAAACTACTGAATGGAAAGGCACCTTCCTAGCTGTCCAAGTAGAATATATAATACAAAAGCAGCTGACCCCTATCTTGTCTCTCAACCTCAGCTGCTTTTCTGGCCAAACTTGAGAACTCAATCACAGGCAGATGCTGACCAAAGTACTCAAAAGCAGACCAGATGTTTAATATAGACACTCCTCTCCAACATCCCCAGAACCCAAACATATCTACATAGGGAGAAGTGGTACTCTTAATATATGTTGTACCTGAGCACAAATGAGTTATGTTCATTTGTGCATTTTGTGAGGACTTCATTGTTCTGCATTATGTGGCTTCTAACTTTAACACAGATTTCCATTGACTAATTCAAATAATCCATTCCTTGATGTCTAGCACAGTGAACTTCCATCAAACCCATGCAGCATAAACAAAATTAGATAGTTACAGAAAAGCTCCTTAGAAGGTCACTGTAAACCATCTTTCCTGACAGCATATTGACAATACAATTATTATCATACTGTAGTGCCCTTCACCAGAAGTACTCACCCAGAGTACTTCTACAAGCATTATTCAGTGTGAACTTCTCCTCTCCACTCTCAGCCTGGGACTGAGCAGTTATTATTATACCTCTTTTTAAGCAAAAGGCACTATGGTTGAGGGAAGCTGAGAACTCTGCTCAGGATCACACAGAAAGGCAGCGGTAAAACTAGATTTACAACATGAAGCTGAGTCACTCTTCTAAAAGACACTCCCCCTGCACCACTTATTTAGCTATGCTATGAAGTTAAAATCACTAACGTTCTTGGGAAGAAAGGGCTTCTTTTAATCCCTCAACTAATTCCTCTATTTGTGTGTGTGTGTATATATATATATATGTATGTTTGCACATGCAGATTTACGGTCTGGTTTAACACAAGGGTGTAACTCTTGTCTTTTTGATGGGCATGTGCAAATATGGTATATGATATCATGTTGGCATGGCAACTATCTACTGGTTTTAAATAACAAGGTCAGGCTGTAGCGGCCGTGCGAACCCATGCCACTGCCAAGGTGTACAGCTGCTTACTCATCTGTGCTCCGAGCACAGCACCCCACACAAGGAGTTCAGCACATACCACAGCAACGGGCAGGTGCACTGACGTGGATCAGTGGACACTTATTTAGCTATGCTATGAAGTTAAAATCACTAACGTTCTTGGGAAGAAAGGGCTTCTTTTAATCCCTCAACTAATTCCTCTATTTGTGTGTGTGTGTATATATATATATATATGTATGTTTGCACATGCAGATTTACGGTCTGGTTTAACACAAGGGTGTAACTCTTGTCTTTTTGATGGGCATGTGCAAATATGGTATATGATATCATGTTGGCATGGCAACTATCTACTGGTTTTAAATAACAAGGTCAGGCTGTAGCGGCCGTGCGAACCCATGCCACTGCCAAGGTGTACAGCTGCTTACTCATCTGTGCTCCGAGCACAGCACCCCACACAAGGAGTTCAGCACATACCACAGCAACGGGCAGGTGCACTGACGTGGATCAGTGGACACATGCCTGTATCGCTAATCACCTTCTCCCCACCCTAAGCAAGCTCAGCTCTGCTTCCTGCTCCACAAACATCTTGCTCTTACCAGCCTCAGTAAGCTCGGTGGGCATCATGGTCGTACAGCAGCTTTGCACTAAGCAGCCAGAAGGCCAGGAAGCCTTCCTCTAGCAGTGTCACGTCGTCGGTCTCTACTTCCTTTGGATAATAAGGAGGGAGGGGGCTTTTGGCGGGGTGAGAGGCATGGAGAGCTGAGTTTAGTTATAGGACAAAAGAACAAAGATATAGCTGTCATGTCTTCATTCAGTTCTGCCAGGAAGCACCAGCTCACTTCTGGAAAATAACATCATTACATTTTAATAGCATTACATCAGAGATTGATTCAGTTCACTATATTGATTTTTTTTTCCTAGTTAGATCAAAAATGTCAACTACAGCAGACAATGACCACATGGCCATTCCCTACCATGTTCCTTTGGCTCATGTGCTCGTCCTGGTTCTCTCTCTGGTGTTACACACACGGAAACAAGCACACCCACGCCCACGATCCCTTAGCTACAAAAGCAGGCCAGGAAGGTGGTGCATGCCTGGAGATGCATACAACTTAGGCTATGTTAACACAATTAATTATTTCCAGGCATAATTGTCTTTATCAGCTATGCTAACATCAGTAGTAATTGGGGAGCTACTGCTCCAAAGTGTTACCACAGAGTGCCTAGTAAAGTGTTGGTGACTTAATAGATATAAATCAGAAGAACAAAATGTAGCTATGAAGTTTTAATTGATGCAGCGCTTTTGCCACACTACATTTCAAAAGTATTTAAATTCACCATAAAACACCTCTTTGATAGGAAGATCATTTCTTGACCTTCACTCTTGAAGAAGAAAGTGCTTAAGATGGACAAAAAAGACCTAGCACCAAAGCTTGGCAAGATACGATTTTTAGCTATTTTTAACCTAAATAGGTATTCAGCCTAGGCTTGAGAACAATAATGCAGTCACTCTTTCGAGATTTACTGCAGCCACGTCCCAACCTGGTAAGGAAGTGCGAGTTAAATAATTCTACCGATTTTCCTTCCTAATTTACAGCTGTGCGGCTATAAACAAAAGGAGAACGGGAGCGCCTGCGGTTCTCCCAGGCAGGAGCACTGCAGCTGCCTCTACCTGCTGCTGGCGGGGAGGCTCGGAGCTCAGCCCCCCGCGCCTTCCAGGCCCCAGGACAGGGCCCGCTCCCCGCGCCGGCCTGTGGAACGAAACCGCTGCGCCCCAGCCGTCCCAGCGAGCCCTCCCACCCCTCGGCGGTGC
>NW_008824469.1:584192-617949 GCF_000699105.1 Pygoscelis adeliae
ACTTCTCCGACCGCTGGGTGCCAGAGGAGGGGGGCCGAGGGCTCCCCGCGCTGAAAACGCTCGGTTTGTACTGAATTAGGAGACACTGACGGACCGGAGGTGGGATCAGTTTTTCCGTTAATACAGCCCTTGTTTTGTGCCTTGGCCGTGATGAAGGATTTTGTCAGGGTGAAGTCGGTCCTATTTGCGGTCTCGATCTCAGCGCAACTTTAATTCAAAACAATATGAAAGAGATTTCTGTGTGCCCGCCTTGGTATGCTGGGCACAGTGAAGGCTGTCAGGCTTTCTGGTGCTTTTTTTTTGCCTATTTGAAATGTCTTTGTCAGTGTATCAGACTCTTAAGCCGTGCTTTTGGATCTGTGCTTATTAAAACAAAATAGAAGCCTGTTTTCTTCCTGCTGCTGTGGCTGTCTTTTACTGGTTTTTCTATATGCCAGTGGACCCTGTGTATTACAGTTCTGATAATGAGACTGCTCCGGGTTTATTTGACCACAAATGCTCCGAAAAGACTCCGGCTGTGTAGTCAGCTAACAACAAATAAGATGAAACCATTTACATGAAAATTTTAAAAGAAAGAAATGTGCTGTACTTCTTTGGGTCTTGTATTTATTGGTTTTGTTTTGTTTTTTTTAAATTAGAGGACAACAGCCCCAGGAAAAAAAAATGTGGCAATATGTTCTTGAGAAAGAAGCTTAGTTTATTAAGTAAAATCAATTATAATTGCTTTCCCTCCAACTAGGATTCCTGCCCTTTTGGTACTTCCGAGGAAATTGCTCTGGATCACCTCAAACCAAATTGTCCAAGTATTACAGATGAAGAGGCCCACTGAAGGTTGAGGCCAAGATAATAAGGTGTCCTAGGGAATTTACTTGCTGCATTATGCAACATTTTGTATTTTGAACTTTGTGTAAATAGATTTGCGAGAGGGGGCAGGCATAATAGCTTTTCATATGAGCTTATATTTTGAGAACTTAAACTGCTGAAGAAACAGATACTGCTGTGATAAGTAAAACATGCAGAGATCTTCGAGGCACCGTGGTTTACGTGGGGGCAGGAGTACCCTTCTATATCCAGACTAAATATTTAAGGAAAGTCAAGGGATTGTAACGGGCTTAACTTTGTAAAGATATAAATGGGTGCAGCATTGCTGGTTTCAGCGTGACCTCTGACAAGGTACATCAGCAGAAGGCCTGGCTCAGTGGGCTTTTTTTTTTAATTATTTATTTGTCAGCGCACACTTAAGACTGTAGGTCAGAAGTGACAGAAAACCTCATGACCATAGTAGAAAAGATTCTCTCTCACTGCAGAACTAGACCATATTCTCAATTTGACCCTCCGGTTTTCCTCTTTTGTTGGCAACAGTGCGCTTTTAAATTGTAGGGTAAAGTTCTCCAGGCCTGAGGGAATATTTTGTGGTGTTTGGAAAGTGTGGCTAGGTTTGAAGGTATTCACGCTGTGTGGAAATATGGCTATACTGTCTGGTATAATCCTCTTCTATTGTGTGTGGAGTCTGTTCAACTAGAAATGCATTTACCCACCTTGGAAGGAATTGCCCATGCTCGAATGCTGCTACTTCTTTCTGGTTTTGCCTTCACTGAATTGTTTTCTGCTTGAGTTTGTGCTACTGGGTCCTGATTTTTCACCGTGAAGTATGTGGCAGGAAGAGGGAGAGAGGGAAATCCTCAACATTAGGGAGGAATCATGGTGACTTCGCTGCTACTTGTGTAGGTATTCGGTTGTCAGTCCATATGTAGCTAGGTTGTAGCGTTATTCCAAAGTCCTTAGATTCGTAATTTCATTGTGGCATGTCAATTAAATCATGATTCCTGAGTCACTTCTCTGAGGTCACTTGTATTTTCAGCGGCAAAGTTGGCTAAAGCTGATTATTCCGTAATTGAAAAAACCTTTGTTCTCCTTGTTGCAAGGGAAACCCAGCTCAAAACCCAATATTTTGTTCACAAAGAGGAGGATTTGGAAAACCACTTGGCTTTCTTGCTAATAGCTAAAAATAGGCACCTTCCAGCCTTAAAGGGAATGTATTCCTGTGCAGCATTTGAGCAGGATTTGTATATGTCATTGGGGGGTGCGTGTGTGTATATATATCTCTGGGTGCTCACGCGCACGTTCATATTTCGCTGGGGTAATGTGCATATACAGTGTCCTTCACACTGTATCCCCAGCTAAGTGAAAATGTGGCATCAAAGAGCTAAGCTGCTGCTTTTTCTGTCTGTAAGGTTGTTTTTGATGCCTCTGGGCTTTTAGTGCTTGAACAACGAACATCTTGTCTGATAGAAAGAGGAAGGAAGCCAATTGTCTGGTACTCCTAGTCTTTTAAAACTGAGGAGGGTTTTTTTTTTGTAATCCTTTGAGGTTAATCTCTGTAGTACATCTACAGTATTCATCTTTATGAAATAAAAGTATATTGTTTATAGAAGTCAACCTCAGTGTGATAACTCTAAACAGCATAGATGAGAGAATTTGTGACCTGACACTGGTGGTAGCTCAATGAATTTCTCCTGTGAAAATGAATTTTCTTTTTAACTACTGGAACATCACTTCAGTAACAGCGCAACCTTGTGTTACTGACCGCTAAGGTTCTACTGCCAAAAATTATTTACTTTTCAAGACCTTAATTATATGAAATCAAGAAGTCAGAAATGTATTGCCTTCCTCTCATTCCAGGATTTCAGAGTACACTGGCAAGCACAGAAGGAGTTTTCGAGTGTAGTCCTTTTCTCAAAAGCCATTTGAAAAGATCAGGCAGTGCAGACAGTCCATGTTAAAACTATGTGAATGCATGCCCAGATTTCTTGGATTCCCACTCCCGTCCTAAAACCACATTGTGTAAGTGGTTATGTTCTTGTTTGCCAAACATGAAATTTTGTTTCAAAGTTAGGAATTGGACTTGGTGACAACTATAGATTTTTCTCTTCCAGCTAAGCATCAAATGAGTAACCTGGCTGGGTCTGATGAGCACAAATTGCAGTTCTGGGTGCCTCTTTGCTCTGGAGTAAACGTTTAGGAATTTCGACTTACCTTTTAACCTTTATTTTGTCATTTTAAAGCTAGTACTTACGTAATCAGAAGATCTAAATTTAGCAAATCTAATTACTTTTGGACTATGTATTAATATTTATTACCAAACAGATGTTGTTAGAAGGTGTATTATCATTCACCAGTACGTAATGAAAAGTACTCTTAAATCTTCTTCTATAAAAGTCTCAATTCTCCTACTCTGCAGCTGTCAGCTCCTGTTTCAGGGGTTAATTTGACACTCCAAATGTGCATCGTTATACTTCTGCAGTGTGACTGCATATTTTATTCCTAATTTACAAGTATGTGCAAGTGAAAGAGAGAATGTGGGAATGATAAAGACTAGAGCAAGACCAGAAAAACCTCAGACTAACGTGGATGTATGCTATGTATAAAGCAATTAAAATGGTGCCACTTAAAACTTCTTTTTATTTATAGCTCCTTAAGAGACTTTTTCTTGAAAGTACCGAGAGACTACTTGCTGTGGTGCTTGCCAAGGCAAGCTTATAATTATAGCAGCACTTGATAGGCTTTGTGAGTAGTTGGGATTTCAGTTGCTCAGACTGCATCTCAGGAGGCATCTGGTCTGGAATTGTTCTTCTGGGAACGTGCTTTTGGATGAACAGGAGTGACGCTTCTCAGAGACATTTTGCACAAATAGCTCTTGCTGCAAACCATTATTTTGGAGTAAATGATAAACAGTTAAAATGTTGCTAAGCTAGTACTAGCTTCTGTTTTAATTTTATCCAGCATTTTTCTTCCTTTTTGAAAAGTGGGATGAAACGAAGCTGCAGCTGATGAAAGTAGTAGAGTCTCAATTCCCAAAGCAGTTGCTGCTGCCTGTTCTTGGAAGTGCTTATTAAATAAACCCTTGAGTAAAATTATTCAAATTATTTCTGTTAAAGAAACTCACTTCTTAGGCATCTTAAGTTTTGAAGTGCTGCATAAACCATGATTTTTGTCTTTAATAACCTCTATGTGTCCATGGCTTCATTTTCTTGCAGCACACACAATTTGGTTTGAGTGGTCCACTCAGCGGTGAGCAATCCTTCAGCCATTAAAATCCTTTTATAAGCAGCTCAGTATCGTTGCCTCATTTGTCCCATTCAGAATTCATAGTGAGAGCTTAGCAGTTAAAAAAAAAAGCATATGTTCTGCTTAATATTGTCCTGTCTCATTATGTCTCGTGATTCCGACTGGTATTTCTCATCTGGTTTCAGATTAATGTTTCCTGCCCGTTGAAGTGCTCATGACCTCAGTAGTCTTGTTCGCAATTCTGCTAGAGTCACATGCTGTTTGCTTATTTCTCTTAATAACTTTTTTTTCATTGCACTTCCAGTAGGCAGGTGAACATCTGCTGCAGTAGCTGTTCCCTGCTAATACACATTTTTGTTGCACAACACATCTGACAACAAAATAACTTCTATTGGATTTATTCCTTGCTTGGCTATCGTCTTGGGCTTGTGGAAAGCTGTGAATGGATGCTGAAAGCGTGCCTTGTGCTACATTGATAATCTTAATAGACTGGTCATGCTGTACTGTATCTTTGGCCCTTGGATGATTTTGCAACTGGTTTTTTTTTGTTTGTTTTAAATTAGTCAACATTTTTTGAAAGTTTTTCTGTAGGGCTTTTTAGGCTAACTTCACAGTGTTTGCTTTTCCGATTCCTTGAATTAACTTCTAAATGCAGTGGAACAGTTGCAGAAAAGTTTATTACGTGGACCTTAGCATCAATGCCAGAGATTATTCTGGTTTGTAAAATCGTGACTGTATTCAAGTTGCATTGCTTTGGGATTACATTTGTTCTATTTGTTGTGAAATAGAATTTACTCATTCCACAGACTTCAAGCTTTTTTCAGTGACATGAAGCATTTAAAAGTCCTGAACAGGTGGATGGGTTTTTACCAGCTCCTCCTTAAGTTTTGTTAAACGTCATTCCTAAGTTTACCTTGTATTTGAGGAACTGTTTCTTCTCATGGTTTTGAGTAAGATTCAATTTGAGTTTCTCATCTCTTCAACTGTCCATTTTTAAAAGAAATTTACACAGACTAGTGCTGGAAGTGAAGACTTCAAGAGTGACACTTAAATTGATCATTAAATGTCAATCATGTTTTTTGTTCAACTCTGTAGAAAAAACATGCCCTTCTTAGAAGTGCTATAATATGGAAAAAGTTGAGTCATTAAGTCTTGTGTAATTTCAAGCACTGTAACATAAAGTGCTATTACGAATACCTTAACTTCTTTCAGTTTTAAACCAAGTATTTTTAAGACTTTCGCTTAAGTTTAGACTAGTCCATAATTGCTAGATACCAGATGCCGAGGACAGGAAAGGATGTCACTCTGTGTTTGATGTAGGTAGGTCATAATATTGATTTTTTTTTTTCTTATTTTTACAAATCAGGTACATTATGACATTTATTCCTCTTTACACATTTGAAATTATTTAGAAGTAAAGTTATTCAGAAAATCATTGTAGAAAGTTAGGCATTTGCTTCCTCCTTCCTCTCCCTAGTCCTGTTGAGAAATGTTATGATACTTGAGGCAGGAGAGTTATTTAAAAGTAGTGTTTAAAAACACCACAGAAGCCTCATCTGACTTAAGGAAGCTTCTTCTGTTATTCTGTCTGTTTACCTGGAGTTCTTCCTTTTCCTCTTTATTATGTATGATTTCAGTAAAAGGTTCCTTTTCCTGGGATTTGTGCTCTTGAAAGGTTTACAGGTTTGCGTCCACTGGCTTTTTTCTCTCTAAGGGAAATGTACATGTTCTTCATCCTGAAGAAAGATCAAAGTTCACTCATAAAACTGGTCTTCCCAGACTGACTGCGTAACTGCTTTGAAATGAGAGTGTCAGCCTTTGCAAGTGGTGAAAATACCATCACCAGATCAAATTGAAGTCGCTTGAAGGAAGTAGTTTGCTCATTAAAATGGTGAAAGAGGAGAGGCATCGGAAACCATGAATCTTTTTGCACACAATCTTCTTTGGCTGGCAGTTCAGAAGACAGCTAGTTAACAAAGCTTGTGGTGATGGCAGGTGATTTGGTAAGAAGCTGGATGCCGGTAATTAAGCTGTTAAATCATGTGTATTTTAGTTCCCTTCATAATTGTTAGAAAAAATGTAAAATAGGGGGACTTAGACTTTCTGAAAGCAACAGTCTTAACAGCATTGCATCATATGAGAAGAAACAAATGGAAGCCACCAGTTTAATTTAAATTGTTTTGCATCGGATTCAAAAGTGAGAAGAGAGGATTTTCTTTTTATTCTTGGAAAGGATTCAAGTTGAACTCAAGCATAGGGCTGGAAGCTTGTTTAGGCTTGATGCAAGAATCGAGAAGACAAAACAGTACCGCAAGTACAGTTTCTCTGATTTTCACAATTTGGAATAGAATTTTATTTTGATTGCTGTAGAATTTAGGACTCAGCATTATTCTTGACTTGATTTTTTTTAAAGTGGTTTAGCAAGAACAAGGTGAGAGAGAGTAAAATTTTGGTATTTGAAGAGCAATATCTAGGGACAAAGATGTGTTTAAGTAACATTGAGCCAATTTTGAATTTAGCAGATTAAAGTAGTATATAAATATTTCAAAAGGAAGTAATGTTCTCAAAGACACTGTTGCTACGCTTGGAAAATATTTTTACCTGATGCACCCAGTCGTGTGCTTAGACTGCCAAGAACACCTGAATTCTGATCCTGTCCTTTTCTGGGGCTTTTAAATAGCTCATCTGGGTTTCCTCTTTTCCTGTTTTCTGAGGTGTGGCTCTCTTATATCCACCCATGAGTGTGAAAGGAAGAAAGCACTGTACTCTTTGTGTTTGCACTGAATTCAGTGCAACTGTCCGTAAATAAGAACTGTTGTAGCTAAACAGGGATAATGTGGGCTAGAAGGGGCATATTAATGTAGGAGGTCACAAAAAGTGTACCAAATGTTTAGTTGATTTTGAAGGCAGCTTAATAGAATCGGTCTGTTGTGCCATGGGAAAACTATCCCACTTGTTGATTCAGACTGAAAATCTGAAATCAGATCCCTCCCCTCTCCCCCCTCCTCCTTTTGATGTCTGAATATTTTAATGACTCTAACGTGACATCCAGGGCAGACTTCCCCAAACCCTCAGCTTTCCCAAAGCTCACGAAGACTGTCTTGATAAAATCGCGTGCGTGTGTGTATGAGCAAACTCAGAATCTTGCCGAATCTTGGTTTTCTGAGAATTGTCATTTGTTGTTTAGGAACAATGTCTTCGGGCTAGGATATGTTAAGCAGAAGGATTAAACTGAAGAACAATCTTTTGGCATTAATCCGGAATTGATTTAACGTGGTTGGGGAAGGATCTTCTGGAGAAGGAACCGTAATGATGCAGTCCCTGTTTTTTGCATTTTAATAAGATAAGAGATGACATTCTTCTGCAGTCTCATTGCATTTTACTGCTGGGATTCAGCCATTTCTTTAGGAGCATCTGTTGCTTTATCCATCAGTGTTCATCATGGGGGAGTGGCAAGGGTGGTGTGCGAGGTGGAGATGAATAAGCATCAACATTAAATAATGAGTAAAAGTTCATACAAAACACCTTCAGGTAGCAGGGTGTGAATGTAAAAATCTCTCTCACAAAGCTGTGACAGCCAGCAGGTCAGACCTCACATAAATTTGTGACAAGAATTAGAAGAAACTGGGGTGACATAAACTGCACTCCTCTGCCACTTAGCAGAAATGTCTAAGTGAGCGCCCGGAGACTGGTTTCTACACAGTAACCGCTGCCGTACCGCCGAGGTGAAACCTGCCTTTTGCAGGCAGTTCAGCACAGCAGGAACCCGGTTCCTGTTCCGATCGGGCAAAAGCCGTTCTGCCTGCAGGAGTGGTCATGGGCACCTCTGCCCCGTCCTAAAGGAGAGGGCGGTTCTTAGGAGTCCTTGCCCACAACACAGACTCTTCAAGTAATTACCATTTCCAGCTTGGAGAAGAAAACTGTTTAATGAGCTCTCTGCTGTATGGGGAAAAAAGTGTGCAGGAAAGTGACTTCAGGTCAGTATTAATTCCTGTTCAGGGAGCAATTCATTCACAGGTGCTCATAGCTGAAAGGGGGTATCCTTATTCTCAGTGCAATTCCTCTAAAGGTCTTTCCCCCACGAGCTTCAACAGTCCATTGTCGGTTTAGATGTTTTCAACATGCTGTTTGCGGCATAGACCTTCTTATTCCTTCTCGATGATACGCTAGTGAAATAGTATATTGGTAGAGCAGTAAAAATACAGTTTGTGAGAAAGGATTTTGCATAGCAGAAAGAAGAGATCATGGAAAAAGATCGCAATAGCTGAAGCTGACCATACCCACCAAAACAGTAGACATTCCCACTGTTCATAAAAAGTCCAAAAGTATTGTTGTTAGTTGCAGGTAGAATACCAGAGTACTAGTTTTTACAGAGAGCTTACTTTTGTTGTTTACTTAGAAGTTTTGAAATTCTCATATTGTCTAAATAACCATTAGTCTTGCTTAATATTTTCACTGTCATTTCATGCACTTTTTCTTTTTTTTTTTTTTTCCCAGGAAAATGTTCAACACAGCAAGGACATGACTCTTGCCAGCAACCGCAGTCTGGCAGAAGGCAATCTTTTGTACCAGCCAAAGCTGGAGTCTTTGAAATCAAATTTGAAGGCCCAAAATGTTCAACACAGCAAGGACATGACTCTTGCCAGCAACCGCAGTCTGGCAGAAGGCAATCTTTTGTACCAGCCAAAGCTGGAGTCTTTGAAATCAAATTTGACTGAAAAATACCGAGAGCTGCAAGTTCTTTTTGAAGCATACCAGATAAAGAAAACAAAACTAGGTAACGCTTTCTGTTGACCATTATGATTTGCTGTTTTCTAAGTGAATGTACATCTGTTGCACGTATTTTGTTTGGTTTTTCGTGTCTCATTTTAGCTGTGTGAATTAGGGTACAAAACAAAATGTCATTCTCGTGTAGTTCTGAAATAGATCGTGCTTCTAATAATTTATTAAGTATCTGTTACACCTAGTAACAGATACTGTGGATTCTTTCTATTACTGTGTGGCTACTTACCTATTGTTGGCTTACTAATCTCTAAATGATCAAATTCGTTTACCTTGCTAAAAAGCAAACCATAATTTGAATTTTCAGTGATTAATCATAAATCAAACAGAATATTGCATTTAACTTTCTCATTTCATACTGAATCATGAAGTATTGTGTGTCTAATACTACACTTGCTGAAGTGCTTTGTCTTTCAATATTATAAATATATCATTGTAATTAAATTTCAGCTTTTAGCACTCTGACAATATTCCTAAACTACTTAACATATTTTCTTACTGTAGATCATCCTGTCTAGAACAATGGAGTATGCTAGTTGTACATATGTGCCTTAAAAACTTTTATGCTTGCTGAGGCTGTATAGCTTCAGTTAGAAGTCACTTAGAGCCAGCTGTCATTTACTGTTGGTTTTGTGCCATTACAGACAGACAATCCAGTAATGCTTCACTGGAGACACTGCTAGCGCTGCTTCAGACAGAGGGGGCTAAGATTGAGGAAGACACAGAGGTAATGACAGTACACTTCAATTCTGCCACTTACACCCCTTACCGAAGACTTTCAATGCACATAGCTGCAGTGCAGTGTTGAACATGTAGTAGACTAAAGGGATGTTTTTAAGAATATGGTCTGGTCTCTGCTTCGAACTTCAGTGAACAGTCATTTGGTTTCAGTGAGAATTTTTTTATCTGAGTAATTTTTTTACTCTTAATGTCTTTGAAGTTTAAGAGAAAACGCTCCTTTTCAGAAAAGAAAGCCTGGCTTTCTTTTCTTCTCTTCAGAAAAGAAAGTTCCTTGGCATTGCCTTCAAACTCATAGCGTATAAATGTGGAATTTTTTTTTTTAATGGTGTTTGCCTGGTATATGTATTAATCCATTCCAGATGTCAGTTAGTAACCTAATGAAAAACTGTGCCTGCACTGTTTTTTCTCCAGCATTTCCGGTGAAATATTCCATTATGATTTCAAAGTATCTGTCTAGGTGCCAGTAGTCACCACTCGCTATGATGCAAGTGCTTGAAGGGTGGTCTGTTTTCAGAATAATGGCCGTGTTTGGTTTTGTTTGCTGATTTGCCTGTAGGATGTTCTCTATAATTACATAGCGTGTTAGCATCAGGGGAAAAATCTTGCTTGTTGGTCCTGAGTTGTGATCACAAAAAGACATTCCCAGGACAAGTTGAATTTTGTGATTATATGTATGGTCACCTCTCTTAATTATTAAACATCATTTACCCAAAGCCACAAGTAAGCGTGAGTATTAAACCTCGCTTAGCAATAATCTGCATCTCTGTACTGAGGCTTGCAGAGCTCTCAGTGTTTCTGTTGGCATTGCAAGCAGTACTGAGCTGTAATTCAGCTTAGCTGGCAATCTGGAAAGCTGTTGAACTCGATTTGTTCCCATCTCTGATGATCAGGGGAATGTTCAGAGCTAGGTTCAGATGTTCTTACTGCTGTTGCTTCAGTATAATTTTAAGCAAAAATGATGCTTAACTCCCTACGCTTCTGAGTAATAACGAATTCAAAATTCTGCTCAGAATTCTTAGTATGCCAGTCATCTTCCATATGCAAGCTGGAAAATCACAGGCAAAATTATGCTATTTTTGGGATATAAGCCATTTAGATTCTCTTGCAGTATGCTGTTTTCTAAGAGATTGTTCCGTATTTGACAGAATATGGCAGAAAAATTTCTTGATGGTGAAATACCACTGGATTCCTTCATTGATGAGTACCAGAGCAAGCGTAAACTGGCTCACCTGCGACGTGTAAAAATTGAGAAGCTCCAAGAAATGGTGCTGAAGGGACAGAGACTTCCGCAGGTTCAGCTGCAGGCTCAGCCGAGAGCACTCGAGACAACACCAGCACCTCAAGATTCCTACACTTCGGATGCAAACACTCCTTCAGTTGTGCCCCGACGAATACCACCCCCTCCACCTTCTTCAGTCCCAGCAGGACGCTTTCCTACTCCGTTTACTGCAGCCATGAGTTCAGGACCAGCTCTTTCTTATCCAGGTGCTCCGTATCCTCCTCTCCCCCCTCGACCAGGAGTTCAGTCTGCAAGTCAAATGCCGCAGCCAGGATACCCATCTCAGTTTGTACCACAGTATCCTCCAGCTCTTCCCCAAAGACCAGCACGCCTTCCACCACATCCTGGCTTTATCCTCCAGTGAATATTTTGGTGCGCCTAACTTATGTATTGGTGCTTATATTTCCTTTTTCTCCCCATCAGAGACTTAATGTAGGCAATGGAAAGCCTCTGTTTTTTGCACAATGGAGAACAAAATCTAAGCTGTGGCACAGAGGTTTGCTATTGCATTTGGTAAATGTGATTATTTTTGTTTTCAGTTATCAGTGACAACAAGGTTTTTCTAGGAAGATGATAGGGTCTAAATTTTGTAAATCCATCAAATTGCGAAACAACGTACGGTGGATTTCCTGACATTACAAATCGAATCACGCTCTGAATTCTTTAGTGATGATAAATCAGCATCCTCTTCTGTTCTGATGTATTCCTATCGCAGCTGGATGTATGTGTGGCAAACTGGGAGCTATTTGTCTCTCTAAAGAATTCTCTGTCAGTGTCAGTGTTTGGATAGTAATGACCATATCTGAATACTGGGCAAAGAGTTGCAATGGACCGCATCAGCATCCTTTGCAGTGTGCCCAGACAACGGCATTTGTGGCCAGGTGCACAATGTTTTCAGAGCTCGCTGAGCTGAAACTCTTGTCAGACAATGTTCTGTGGTTTTTAGACAGTAAAAGTTACAAGAGTTTCATTTCTACATTTCAGTTGTTACCTTAGACTTTTCATAATAAAAGTATATACTCCTCCCACTCCTAAATAGCTTGATATCCTGAAAGTCCTGGTCTCTTGAAATTAAACTAAACTGTTTGTAGAGCCAGTTTAGAGTTTTATAGAAACTTTACCAGGCATTTTTATTTCCTTGCCTATTAAGACTTTCTTACCTTTTTTTCTTTTCCACACCTTGGATACAGAAGTGATTTTTTTTTTTTACACAGGTGCTTAGCTTTTGATATGTGATTCCAGGAACCTAAGCAGGGTATTTTCTTAATCAAATACTGGGTTTTCACATCATGCAATTCCCCACTTGAAGCTCCGCAATTTCATTTTGTCCCTCAAACTCAGTCTCTCGCTTGGCAGAACTATTTTTAACTTTCCCATTTCCTTTAGTTTTGCAGTTTTTGGCATGCGTATCTATCTGGAATTTGCAGTTAACATTTCTCTGCAAGCAGGCAAAACAGCAAAGCATTTTGAACTCCATGGTGGCTGTTTGCATCTAACATAATCCATTCTTGACTTCTTATGCCACTGGAGGGGGAGGCTTTTTAGGGGAGCTCAGATTTCATTCTCAGTGTGACTCTTGAAGCCTAAGGCGCAGACACATGCTGGTATTTTAATCTAGCATTGGGGGAGGCAAATCTTAACACTTGTTGCTTGCACAGAATGTGTCCATAAATTCATTATCAATTTCTCACATCCACAAATAACTTTCAACTAATTAATGGTAATTTAAGAAACTCGCAGTCCAACATCTGTCATAGCACCTGCATTATTTCAAAATGTTTTCATATCATTATCCTGGAATGCACTACATCATTTGGAAGTCTGTACCACAACCAGCATCAGTCAAAATAGAATTATCTAATTTTTTTTCTTTATTTAAGGCCCTTGACTGTCCCTTAATCATTTCCTCTGGAGTGTGGTGGTTGCTAGCAAATACTAACCTGAAATTAAGCTCATAACAGGAAGCTCTCTATTCTGAAAATACGGTTATTTGGCTTGTTTTGCCTTCTGAAGACAAAGGGCAGAAGGCTGGTCAGTGTTACTGGCATCTGAACCAATTCCCCAGTGTAAGTCTGGAAAGTTTCTATAGATGGGAGATTTTGTGAAACAATGTGCATTGGATTTGTTTGCAAAGTGTGTTTTTTCTGTAATCAATCTAGTGATGGTACAGGATGTGTTTTTTTAAAAAATAGTGTAATATCTTTTCTTGGTATTATTTTCTCACTGAAGCTTCGTATAAGCATGGTTAATTATGACTCGTTTCAAAGTAATTTTGCTGTGCTATTAGTGCTGGTATTTGGATGGCAACTGTTGTATCTGAATGCTAAACATAAGTCTGCTGTAGAAATGATTAATGTCCTAGAAAGAATTAAAGTGGGTGGGGGCTACCCAGGGTGGTGACTGAGTACAGAAATTTGTACTTTGAGCCTGCTACACAAAAACTCTAAAACACTCTCAAATTAGTTTTGCTAACATTTAATAAAAACAACCAGGTATATTTTACACTTATCAAGTGCCAACTTTTTTTCCGAGGGCTGAAAATCCTCAACAGTGATGGAGGTGATAGATAAGTGTATTGTGAATTTGCACTGCATTTTATGTATCTAACTTTATTGGTGGTAGTAGTCCAAAAATATTTTTACTACTTGTTAAATTTTCTGTCTTTTGGTAACTTTTGTGATAACATGACCTTTCAGGGATACTTTATCTAAAAACAAACTCTTGTGCAAACTAAATACAGACAAAGCTAATGCAATTTTTCTGTCTGAAAGCAAAACAATGCATTATTGCATATGCATGTGGCTGATGTGCCTTAGGATCACTACTTGTGATTGTAATACTAGGATATTAGCGTTTTTATAATTTGAATGGCCATTGCTTAACTCAATTTAAGGGCTCTTCAAGAGCACTTTCTTTTACAAAAAAACTCACCCTCATACTTCAGAAAAAACAAAGGCTGTATCTGCTATTTGTAAGCTTACAGTTGCCTTCACTGATGGATAAGTTTGAACATAGATAATGTAACTAATGTGATGTTTCAGTTATAGCGATCCCATAACTGAAATCCAGCTGCTCATGGAAAATGTTTTGCCATTAATTGTGTGTGTGTGCGCACAAACTGTAAATATATACTTGACTGCTGGTAATGTTTAAGGGTAAAGGAAAAAGATGACTGTGGAAAGCTGTTTAAATCCTTTCACAAGCAAATGTTACAGAACACTAACCCGAATGAGTCGGGCAAGAGGTGTGTCAGTGCTTTCGACCTGTTGCCCTTCGACAGCTTCTGCTGTTCTGTTATAGCTAATAAATAAATTCTGCTATGGCTAGGATGTTTAGAATCATACTAATTTGCACTGTTTATAAGATAGTGAGATTCAAATGCCATAGGCAAGCTGGGACTTGAGAGGGGGTGGCTCAGTATGCTTGCCAAAATATATATATTATTATGTTGTCTTGAGGATTTTTAATGTCTGCTGCAAATAGCATATACTTCCCCAAAGCAATTGGAGTGGAGAAAAATCTTTTAAATACGATGTGTCACACGGCTTTAGAGTGTTGGTAGCATTGAAAATGCTCTCTCTGGATGGCATTACTTTTGCCAGTCGTTCGTATGCAGTTTTGTAAGTTATGACTAACTCAGTTGTATGTGGTTAGGTTGGTTGGTTGATGATCAGCATCGAATGGTTCAAACTCAAGGATGAGTTTCACTGCACTTCAGTGCTGTCTTCTAGCGGAAGCGGAGTCAGTTGTTCTAGCACAGCTGATCCACACAGGTCACCTCTGTACCAGTGGCCCTGGAGGGACTATATAGAACATACGCTTTCATGTGATGCTAGGAGGCAGAGCCCTGGGCACAGTCCGGTCATGGGTAACCGTTACGTTTAGTGCCCCAACTTCCACAACCTCAGTCTCGACCTCTTTTGGGACTTCTCTGCCCTCTCAAACTGGAATAATGACGTAGATACAGAGCTCGAATCGACAATTCCTTTAGCCTGAATATAGAGCTACTTGGCAAACGTTGAGTTCTGAGGAGGTAGAGTCGTCCTGCACCTGAACAGTTCCTCTGTGTAATCCTGGACAGTCTAATAAAGGGGCGATTTTATATGCCTAGCAAGTTGTGAAACGTACAGTGGATTTGTTTGCATAATAAGTCTTTCTGTAATCTACTGTGGTCTGATTTTAAATAAAATAGCATATCTCTCTTGGTGTCGTGTTCCTGTTGTGGCTTCATTTAATCACGGTGGAGTTACGTCAGTGTTTTTCAATACTAATGGTGGTTTTTATGTAGCAACAGTTGTAGGTGAATGTAGAACATAAATTTGCAAGAAAATAACTTTATTCATAGTAAATCTGTTGGTCCTGTTTTTAGTGACTGGACATAGTGAGTCCATTTTGTATGTAGCTGATACAGGATAGGTATGCTCAGAGTAGATTCTGCACGTTGTAGTCATGGCAGCGAGGTAGATGGGCTGTCTTGCCAGGTAGAATCCTGAAGCTTTTGCTTCAGTTTCCTACAGTTACCTGGGATAGTGGAAGTATTTAGAGTCTTCACCTGGAAAAGCTGAAGGAAGGGGGAAAGCCACTTGTATTTGTTCATAGAGGAAAAACTCAGATTTCAGCCAAGTCAAGTTAGGAGAAATGAGTCAGCCAGAGTTATTTAGGAATATGAGTCAGAGGGCAAAAAAGACCTGATGTCATTTTCTGTAATATCTGTCACTTGAATAGCAATGTGAAATACAAGTCCTACTGCAGAATGACTGATAATATATGGAAGAAAATCCCTTTTTTAATTGTTTCTTGATCCGTTCTGTTTGTGGTGCCTATGGAGATTTGATAACCTTCTGCTGATGCAGAAATAGGAAACTACAGATGAGGAAAACTCGCTGTGCTGACTCAGTGCAGGTGGGCGAGGGAAGGGGATGGCGTTACGTAAAGGCTGCCGTTCTTTAACTTGGCTCTTCTAAGAATTTGCAGCAGCGCCCGTGTTTTGCAGCTTGAAGAAGGTGCATGTGAACTTTCAACAAGTGCCTGTTCCGAAACTGGGGTTCGGATGGCCCTTCCCCGGGGCTCACGTGCACCGGGAGATCATTCTGGGTGGGATCGTTCCCTGTGCAAAGGAGAGGTAGCCCACTATGGTCAGACCTTGCCAGGTAGGGGACCCACATGTCAGTTGTGTAATGGATAACAAAAAAAGCAAAGTAACTCAAAAAAGGCAAGTGGTGTGTCAGTGATACACTGGCAGTATTTCACGTGGTCTTGACTTGTCCCTTCTCTTTGGAAGCTGGCTTCAGAGGCCGTGCAAGCCTACGCGGATCCTTCAGTAGCACTTGTTCCTGTAATTTGAGTCCTCTTCTGGTTGTGTATTAATCAACCCTGATAAAAGTCTTTTACAGGTATGTCTGTTCACCTGAGACTTTGTCACTAGAAACAAGACACGTGTTGCTTTGTGTTCTTTTGAGAGTTCTTGTCTCAACTGCAGTTTTAGAGAAGCCCTATTGAGACTCTGGTGCGCCAGCTCACCTCTTGTCCCTAAAGCAGGCTGTCCCTGGGCAGCCTATGGTGGGCTCCCAACCTCACCTGAAGCCAAATCTCCATTTTTCTCCCTACCTGCAGGACAAATAGCAGACTGCTGAGGCTGGAAGACTTTTAGTACTTAGCCTAAAAGATAAAGGCTATCTTTTAGTACTACTTATTATCTCCAACCTGTTCAAGGGTGCTTTTTCTGCACTCTTGTAGGTGATGAGTAGGAATTATATTTTCCTTCAAAGCTAAAAACGTTTCCTCTCGCCACATAAGCTAATTCCACACCTTGCCATGTGCCCTTAAATTTGCACATTATTCTAGACAACCACTGCTCAGGATGGGCTGATTTCTGAGATGCGTTAGTCTTGAAAGAAGCCGGCCGCATCCCGTAAAGGATGGGAGGTGACAAAGTAGCTGCAGTTCTGGTTGAGGGGAAAATGCTGTTGGTGGAGAAACGCGGAAATGTAATAATGCCCTTTGGGCTGGTGTGTGCATCAGTTGTCTCATGCTACCAGCAGCAGTAGATGGTTAGTAAGGGGAATACGTACCATCTTTGTATTTTTCTATTTTGATTTAAACTTGCATACCTATGAGGCGTTCGTTAAATGATTGTATTAGCTGATATTTCTGTATTTCCCAAGTCATTTTTCTGATTGGGCTATTCAGGAAATACTGTCACTAAAAATAGTACTGCCCAGACGCACGTAACTCGTGCCTTAGCCACTGCTACCAGCAGGTTAGGCGCAGAAGGGAAATGACCTACCTTGCAAATGGGTGGCTGCTGTTCATGGCTTTAATTAAGGGCTCTTAAAAACACACTTTTACAGAAGCTTTTTTTTACCTGACTTCCTAGAGCATGTAATGGCAGTGTTTTCTATTCATGTGCTTGATTTCAGTGGACTTTTTTTTCCCAGTGATCTAAGAGACACTTGTGTTTTGTAAACTTCGCTCTCTATAGCAATGCTGTTACTGAACTTTGTGTGCTCGTGTTCAAGCTAATTTGTGGTTACTGGAGATTTGGCTGCTGAGGGAGCCAAAGGGTGGGGAAAGGAGGGCTTTGATAACAGGCTGTTTGAAAGCTGCTTCAAGAAAAATGAATTGTACTGTACTAACCTCGGTGGAAGGGAGCAGAATGTAATATTTCACAACTTTCACTTGGTTATTTTCCATTGCTTTTGTTACAGTAAAATTTATTCTCAGTAGCACATCAAGTTAAACATCTTCCTCTCGCCACAGATACAACAATGGTATTTAAAAGTCATTAGCAAATTGGATCCTGTACAGCAGGATGTCTTGATGGAGTCTCAAAATAAACCTTTGCATACACAGTTTGCAGTTGTGATTTTTGTGTGGGTTTTTTTTTTGTCTGCTACAAATAGCAAATACTTTCCAAAAAGTATAGGAGTTAAGAAAATCTTAGCCTGGACAGTAAGCTTAATTTTGGTATAAAAATTACTTTAGCACATAGATCACACTTTAAGTGGCCTTTGGAGTTTGTTTTTTATTTTTGCTGATATTTTTTGAGACTTTGTACGTGCTGGCCTGGGTTGTTTTACCTGCAGCCTCTGTAAGTATCGATTTAAGTAAATCATAGTGAACGAGCAGTGGTGTTGAACAAGTTACGTTTACCCATAGCATCATTCTTCAAGCCACGTTTTACTTGATTTTTGAATTCTCTAAACTTTAAATATAGCTGTGGCTAGACTTACGGCAGTGAGATTTAAAAGTTAGCATTCTTGATTAATCAGTAGTTCCATTATGAAATGCAACGTTGTGAATGGTTAGGATGACGTCAGTCTCCCAGCAAGTATATCTGTATCACCGTCTATAAATAGACTGCGAGCTACTGCGGAAAGCGCTTCCTTGTACCAAGAGAAAAAGTTTCTGAGAGTAAACGAAACTCAGAAGTACAGAGCTGGCCACGGTCGCTGCTGTGTCTCGATTGACATATGTCCCGAGGGACACGGCTGGGTAACCTTCTCCCAGCTCTCCTCCGCTCCTGCTGTAGATAAAGAGGTTCTCTGTAGCTTCATGGAAAGGCTGAGAAGGATGTAAATCTTTGGGTTGGAGGAGATCCCAACATGACTTGCAGGATTAGACCAGCTGCTTGCCTTGCCCAGTAACACCAGTATTAACACCAGAGCCTTTTAATGTGGAACACACTTAATACATACAAGTGGTTGGGAAATGAGAATTGTCGCTTGCTACGCTGCCTGTAGTAGTTGCTCATAAAACTCTAAAGTCTGTTTTGTGACATGTAACCTTGGAAATCTTACATCATTGTGAGACTGCTGTGGAACTAAAATAAATAATAAATATCTTATGTGTTGTCTTGAGACACAGCAACTTATAATTCTAGTTAACTGCTTTATAGTCTATTGTTAATCATAGGAACTAAGAGCCATGGTTTTTACTGTGGCTTGTATGAAATTTGATTGTAACCGTTTTGGAGGAAGGGGTGGGGGGGTGTGTCACAAAGAATTGGATGAAAATGTTGATTCCAGGCTTTTTTTCAAAGGGACCCTCACAAATCTCCTCTTAAATACCAGGGAGCTGTGTTTGCCCGGTTGTGGCCATCCTCGCTGAGCTCCGAATGCTTCAGGCTTCCCGTTTCACTGATGCATCCGAGTTGCACCAAGAGGCACAGTGACACTTGGCCCTGCAGCTACTCCCAGGTAAGCGCAGAATAAACAAAATCCATGTTTCTTGCAGGCGTGTGCCAAGGTCCTGGTGAGCAGCCGTGAGGCTGCAGGTAACGGCTGCCCAAGCTGGAAGGCAGCACTGAACTTGTACCCACACTGCTGCAGCTGGATTGCTTTTTTTTATTTATTAATTAAAGCTGCTTTTGTTCTGCAAGGCTGCCAGTCACCCTGGTCACCAGTGAGAGCCATGTGGTGATCGTATGCAGCAGAAATTAATGTGCTACTCTGCCCTGGGGAGCTGCTCATGCTGGGCAGGGGGTGGGTCTTGCCTATACACACATATAGCTCTGTGTGTGTGTGTGTATATAAAAAATAAAAAAACCCCACCACATACACACACCTCCCACCCCTCAGTGGGCGCAGGGCCACATCACACATTGGTGTCCCCACAGACCTCAACCTGCCCCGCTGCCTTAGCTAATTCCTTTGAAGCACTTTATTGCCTTTTGCTGCCCCACGATTCAGGGTCGGCTTGCTTCAACCAGCAGAGCCTCGCGCCATGGCCCCGGCACTGGCACCCTCCCCCCCCGAGAAGCTGAGCAGGGACCGCACCACGTATTTTAAATATTGCTTCTTTAATAATCTACATCATGGTAGTAGCTCCAAGGGAGGATACAGCTGACAGGGTTTTTCTTTGCCCCCGTGTCTCTCCACATCAGTAATTCCTTATTGCTGCAGACTTCTCTATCCCCCGGCTCCCGTAGGCCACAGTTAGATGTAATTCTGCTAATTATCTTAAATATAAAACATAACGCAACTGATCCCGACGTTGCTGTAGTAATAAAAAATAGAAAAGGAAAAAAAAATGTTTGTATCATTATTGCCAGTGTGTGCCAGTAACTGCTTTTTCCCTTACAAAAGCCCTGCTCCTTGTGCCAGTTAAGACTAATGACTCCCTCTCCACTGAGGGCCGATCCCACGCCGAAACAAAGTCAAATTATTCCTCAGGCTGAAAAAGGGGAATTTAAAAAATGGTTGCAAGAAAAGCCCAACAGTTTCCTACTTTAAAAACAGTTCACAGTTCTTTGAAAGGGTCTGAGCAGTACAGTAGAGAGCTACATTTACTGAAAACTTCTAGTGCTGATAAAGTTAAAAAAAAAAAAAAAAAAAAAAAAAAAAAAAAAAAAAAAAAAAAAAAAAAAAAAAATTAAAAAAAAAAATTTTAAGAAAACATCCAGTTTTCCATTTTCCAGGCCGGGTGGTGAGGAGACCCCCGCGCATGAAGGCACACCAGCGCGAAGGCAACACGATCTGTTGAAAACACGGCCAAGCCCCCACTAGAAGTTCGCCCCGTGAGGCGGGTACGGGCTGGCATCTCGCTCGGGCTGAAACGAGAGGGGGATAAAGCGAAATATCAGTCACTCGTGCTGTGAACGCACCCCACCCCGTGTATATTTACCCCCTGGGGACCCTACCTCCCCGTGGCCGGGCTTCTGGGCCAGGGGGGGCTTCTTGAGGATGCCTCGCCTGGGGGCCGGCGCTGGCTTTGCCTCCCCGTCCTCCACCGCATCGTAGGCCCCGGCCAGGGCGTAGTGCTGCTTCCTCAGCTCGCCCAGGCGCACCCGCTCACCCTCCAGACGCTTCTCCAGCTCCAGCACCTTCACCTGCGCCCAAACAGCCATCCTGGGCCCTGTGCACCCCGGGGGTGCAATTCCTCCCCCCCCCAACCCCGCCATCTCCCCCGCCGTGCTGGGGTGGGGGGCAGAAGAAGGGACACTTCCCCCCTTGCACAGGTCCAGATCAGCACCTCAGCCTGGCCCAAGGAATGTGGCACTGAATCCACCCTCGTGGCCATACCTGTGTTTCCATCTCTTCCTTCTTCAGCTTGATGAGGGACATGCCCGAAAAGTCCATGGTGTCTGTGGGGAAAAGGAGGGGGGGTCCTCGCTGAGCGCACCCCTTGCAGAGGACCCTCATGTGCCAAAGCGGAGTCAGCGGGGCACCTCAGGGTGGTCACTAGGCCAGAAAGGGATTTGGGGTGTTTTTTTCTCCCCTTTCTTCGTAAAAAATCTCACCTTTCTCCTCGATCTGCTCTTGCCCCGACTTGGTGGAAGCCACCACGTTGGCCGCCATCTCGTTGACGTTGCGCGAGCACTCCTGGAGCCGGCTCAGGTTCCTGCTGCTCTTCTCGGCTTTCACCTGGAAAGAGCACGGGGATGGCTGTGGGTCCCCACCACGGCACCTCCGCACCAGCTCAGGGGAGCCCCCAGGCAGCCATGTTCTGCATGAGAGCAGAGACACTGATCACACCATGTCAGAACAGTCCTTGGGCATGAAAACCCGGGGGTGAAAAGGACGGACGGACAGATAGACACGTTTATTCTTGATGATCCCATCACGGCCAGACAAGGTGACCCCCTGCAAGGCCCTTCAGCCCCAGGACACCAAACCAGCTCTGCTCCCACCTGAGCCATGCACGCATGGATAAGCAGCATTGGTGAAGACAGAGCTTTTTTTTTTTTTTTAAACATGCTCTTAGTTTTAAAACCATCTGCTGCAGAAAGCAGTATGGGTCCTCCTCCCCCCAACCTGCATCCCCATTTGCTCACTGAAACCTCTACACATCACTTTCGCCCACACCAACAGGAAAGGTGGCAAGGACCAAAATCCATCATTCTCAATGCTGGCTCCTGCAGTTGCTTATTTGGGGTTTCTCGTTAGTTATTAACATTTTCTTTACATAATCAGCTTGACAGGAGGAAGATGGGAGGTTTTACACATCTTCATTTCTGAGGCAAGTCCTGCTAGGTGTAGGAATATTAATGCAGGTGAAGACACATGGATTAAAACCACAGACTGACTTGAAAATATTAAGAGCTTCCCTTCCTCCCTTGCTGTGGGAGGAGGCTGCAGGACTGGCGGACAGGACGGCCACACACTGCTGCCCGAAAGCATCTGTGGGACAACACCGTGGGAACAAAATTACCTAAAACGTGACGAGCTGCACGCAGACGGTCCCTGCTGGGACACTTACCTTGGAGGCAGCCACCAGCTGGGCCGTGCTGGCGGCAATTTCGTGGGAGCAGACGATCAGTTCTTCATATTTGCCCGTATGCAGGACGACTCTGTCTGCTGACTCCCTGCGTTACGGATCAGAAGGAAGATCATATTAGAGATACTCGCCGTGCACTACAAAGCAAGTGCAGGTTATTTGCCTCCTATATCCTTAGAAATCAGCATCAGACCCTGAACCAGCAGCTTTGCCTGTAATTATTTAAAGCTCATTTACAAAGCAATTACTCAAAGCCCAGATCCAGAAGTTTTGGATGGGTGTAAAATATCAACGGAGGCAGGATTGTGTTTCCGTAATGAAATGGATGAGATTTTTAAAGCTTTGTCCAAAAAAGCCCCCACATTTCCTACACTGGCACAGAGATACCCTGCCCTGATCCCAACCACCCTGTCCACGACCCTCTGAGCAGCAACCAGGACACGGAGTATTTGATTGCAGCAACTTTCACATTTTGCAAACAGGGAGGAACTGGCAGTCCCTATTTCGGTGACCGTGTGGTCTGACCCAGGCTACGATGCTCTGTAAGGAATTAGCAACAATGCTCCATGCAGACCCAGCAGTGGGACAGTTCGGGTTATCGGGCGACGGAGAAGTGTGGGCCAGCCCCGAGCACAGCACACGGAGCCGTGCTCGGAGAGAAGCCTCCCGCAGCGGCCGTGGGAGAGGTCCTGGGGGTACCTACACAAGCTGCGTGGCTCCCCAGCCCACCGCCTTGGAGGCAGAGATCAGCCCTTCGGTCCAGCGCGAGTTCTTGGCATAAAACTCCTGAGTTGTTGCTGCCCCCTGTTGTTATGAGAATATTATGGCCTGTGTTAACTTGTTTCTAATATACAACAGTATATAAATCCATAAATCCATCTAAAATATAACAATATATAAATTCATACATAAAGCCATAAATGAAGGGATTGGCAGCATTTCTGTGTCCTTCAGACCACTCTTACTGGCCTGCTTAAACACAGATTGAGAAAAGGATCAGGGGATGGAACACCTCTCCTATGAAGAAAGGCTGAGAGAGTTGGGGTTGTTCAGCCTGGAGAAGAGAAGGCTTCGGGGAGACCTTATTGCAGCCTGTCAGTACTTAAAGGGGGCTTATAAAAAAGATGGCGGCAAACTTTTTAGCAGGGCAAGGGGGGATGGCTTTAAACTAAAGGGGGGTAGATTTAGACTAGATATAAGGAAGACATTTTTTACGCTGAGGAACGGGTTGCCCAGAGAGGTGGTGGATGCCCCATCCCTAGAAACATTCAAGGTCAGGTTGGATGGGGCCCTGAGCAACCTGATCTAGTTGAAGATGTCCCTGCCCACGGCAGGGGGGTTGGACTAGATGACCTTTAGAAGCCCTTTCCAACTCAAACTATTCTATGATTCTAAAACTAACTTTGGAGCCCCGAGTCTGTGAATTTGGTCTGGGTTTAACACACACAAGTTGGGGCTGTCGTCTTTAGATGGACAAGGCTTTGCAAAGGTGACAGCGATGTCTGCAGAGAGCACAGGGCTGAGCAGCCCGTCTCCAGCGAGCAAGAAAGCACAAAATTCAGCCGGTGTTTCTGCAAATTGTGGGAAATGCTCCCATATTTCATGTCAGTGCAGAGAGACGAGTGTAGAGGAGGACTTACCCGGCCACTTTCTACTATCTCCTTCTGTAGGTTCGTAGATGTCATTACAAGAAGTCTAATAGCCTGGAACGAAGGAAAACAGGTTTTGGTGTTTGATAGGGATTTTACAGAGCAGGATTGATGCTGCCGATGGTGGGATGTTACACTTTTGCAGTCTTGACGCTCCAGCTAGGTTTCTGCAGTACTGACCTTCATTAGGTCCGTGCAGGAGTTCAGAATCCTATAGGGAAACAAGAGAAAAGTGTTCAGCATCCTCTGAGGCCACGTCCAGGGAAGCAGACTTTGGCCTCAGTTAGAAAACAGGTCTTTTTTGGAGTCTGGCCAGCCTGCAGGTTACTTCTAAGCAGCCCACAAAGCAGCCGTGAACAATTGGCTTAGACGTACAAGATGAAGGTCCACCCTCCTAAAGAGAATTTCGTGCTCAGCATCGGGATGATGCAGCACCGGGTTGCATGTGCAGCTTTGCAGTAAATATCAGGCCAGCAGGGTATGGGCACAGGACAGAAACCTGCCCGCGGCTGTCACACGCCACCCCTCAAAACTCACCGCTCGTTCACTTCAAGCTTAACACCGGAGCTCTTGTTTCTGGCCTGGCTCATCATCTCCTGTTGGGAAACACAAGAGGAAGGGTTGGACACCACATTGCTGTGATGGTCAGCGGGGCGGAAGAGGAAGGGACACTGCTGCCCCGAGGCACCAAAATGGCCCGTCCTGCAGCTTCGTCTCACCTCTATCCGCCTGACGGCATCCTCAATCGCCTCTGAGGTGGAGGCCATCTCCTTCTCAACCATGTCCCCCAGCTCTTCTTGCTTGATGTCTAAGCTCTTGGGCCTCAGCTCCTGCCGGAGGAGGCAGCAGCCACCAGGAGGTTTTAGGCAGAGGGAGAGAAGGGAATATTTCTAAGGAATAACACCAAACCAAGGTATCCGACTCTTCTTTCCCCCTAAATAAATAAAGCTACAGGAGCAGCATTCTGCCGACCGCAAGGGTGGAGGCACATATGCCACCAACTTGCAGCAAACATGGCACAGGGACTCGGAGGTAAGAGATGCCCTAAATCAAGGTGACAAAAGTCAACCACGGGAGCAGCTTCGGCAGGGGTCCAAAGGGCTGACAGCCTTTGAATTAACAGCAGTTTAATGGAAAAGATTAATGGGGGCTTCACGAGAAGAAATATCTGAAAGTTGGGAAGTTTTATTCCGCAGGGGTTACTGGGCTGAAAGACTTCAGCTGATCTGAGGGTGACTGTCTCTGTGCACCAACAAGAAGGGTCTCGGCGCTCGGAAGCTGAGATGGCTCAAGGAAAGCACCAGAACCTGTGGGTATGGGGGACAAGCCACCCCAAAATGCTCGCTCCAACCCAGCGTCTCTGATTTCAGCTCTGGACAATGGGGAAAGCTATGGTTTGATTTTATTTAAAAAAAAAAAAAAAAGCTGTCCATCAAGGTGCAGCCAGAAGGCTGCGAGCAAACATCCCACCTTGACAAAGAGAGGCAACATCTTTCTGCATTAACTGCCTGCTTTGATTTTTCCTTTAGGAAATACCAATGCCAGCAAATAACCCACCCTGCCAGCCCTGGGCGAGAAGGTGGGTGTGCTGGGCTCCATCTCCTACCTGGGCCAGCTGCAGGACCCCCCGCAGTGCCTGCCGCACGTCCCCCAGCTCGGCACGTGCCAGCGTCTGCTTGTCCTTCAGCTCGCCCAGGTAGTCCAGGCTCCGCTGCCCACAGTCCCGGCACGTCTCCGTCAGCTCTGGGGAGAGGATGGGTCAGTGCGGGGGCAGGGGTCAGGGGCATGCCCCTTCCCAGCCCTGCCACCCTCCTCTTCCTTGGTTGCAGAGATGATGCCGAGCATCAGCTGCATCCAGCAAATTTCTTGCAGAAGAGCATAAATCGGTTTCCAGGAGCAAAGAGACATTCCTGGCCCAGGAAGGGGCACCAGAGGGGAGGGAATGTCGGGAAGGGGAGCACAGGGAGCTGGGGGGACCATGCTGCCCCCGGGGAAGATCTGCCCCATATCCAGCCCCCAGCAGAGGGGGCTTTGGCATGGCCACCCCAAAAACAAGCCCCACGAGCAAAAAACACCCCCAACACCTGCCGCGTCCACACATGGCACTCACGGTCAGCGTGGTCAGTAGGAGCCAGGTGGGACGTGGCGCTGCCATTCACGATGGTGTCAGCCGTCAGGTGTGCAAAGAGGGCCAGAGCCCCCACCAGCCCCGCAGCATCTGCCGGCGAGAGGATGTGGTCAGGTGCTGCCAGCCCAGGGCACCACTTGGCATGTCCCGGGGGCTGCGACCCGCCCTCGGAGGCACCCAAGGATCAGTACAAGAGCTTGGAGGTCAGTATCGACCCCTCCAGCTTGCAGGTTGTTCCTTGAACGAGCGCATGGGAACCCACCAACTCTACCCGCTGTGTCCCTCCATCACCAGGGCATTGCATGCTTGCCAGTGGCCCCAAAGCAGCTGGGGGCTGCTGGATGTATAAAAATAAAAGCAAGATGCAAGCAATGCCGCCGGTCCCCAGCCCCAGGTACCTGCCATGGAGGCCACGTACTGCGCGTGTCCGTTCTCCAGGGTGTCTGTGGACTCCAGCGCTGCCTGCGCCCGGCTGAGCAGGTAATCTGCAACAAACTTAGCTTCATTAGCGCAGTCAGGCTGCCGAGTATCTGAATGAGCGCAAGTGCTGACTTCATGAGGCACCACTGAGTGGAAGCCAAGATTGGCTTGGGTCCTCGAAGCCCTGGCTGGGGAGCAGCACTAAAATCTGAGTCACTAAAGCAAAATAGTGCTGAGATTGGAGCTAAAAATTTACCCCTGGGAAGTCAGACCCCAGCCTCCTTGGGTGTGATGTTTGGTGGGAAAAGATGCCTGGGGGTAGCTGAGATGCAACATTACGTGTCTCAGAGGGAGAAGGGGCTGTGGGTCACAGCCCCCATGGTCGAGCAGGACATACCTGGGGAGCTGGTGCAGCGGACGTGCAACGGGTCGTCCAGCTTGGCCACCGCGTCACGGAGGATGTCCTCCGCCTCCCGCACTGTCTCCTGCAGGATGCCGAACTGCTCATCCAGCAGCTTCTGCTGCAGGCTCTGCTCCTGGTTGCTCTGCAGGGCAGGAGGGACATGTGGGTGGCACAGCCAGGGCACAGGACCCCCGTCACCATGGCCCTGTCACCAGCATGTCCCCCGAGAGCCTATTTGCAGATTAGACCCAAGCATCCCGTTATTGCTGGTGCCGGTCACATCCCACTGGCTACACTGGCAACGGCTCAGCTGAGACCCCCAAGTACTCAGCATCCCCGAAACATGTCTCGCCCCGGCGAGCGGAGGGGCACCAGGCTCTCCACACAGCAGCGTACCTTCTCCAGGAGCCTGCCCTGCAGCTCACGGATCTCCCTCGTGGCCTTGTCCGCCTCCTGGCTCAGCTGCAGCTCCTTCTCCTCGACGAGGCCACGTGCGGAGAGCAGCTCACACTCCTTCTCGCTCACCGACCGCCTCAGCACCTCCTTCTCAGCGTGCAGGGCCTCCACCTGGGCGCTGAGCTCCGCGCCTGCCTGCCAGTGGGGCCAGAAGACCCCTGTCACTCACCTGTCACCATGTCGCAAGCCCAACGGTTACTCAGGGGGGAGCTGAGGACATGCCCAGCTCATGACACTGATGGGATGGACCCGCATTCAGCCCCATGACAGCTCCCTGGGCTGCTGTTTGCGCCGCTGGCTTGGCAGTGGTGGCAGGCACACCATCTTGCATGACGGGGATTTGTGATGGGGATTTGGGCGCATCCTGTGCCCCCGGCCTTGTACCTGCTTGGCATGGCTGAGCGAGCGCTGCGCCTGGTCCAGCTCGTCCCGCCGGGTGTCCAGCTCCTGACGTAGCTGCTCCATCTGCACGCTCTGGTCCTCCAGCTGCAACCGCACGCCCGTGCCGGGGGCTCAGCTGCTGCAAACGCACTCTGGCCCCGCGCGGCACCGGTGCATGGCCAGGACAGCGGGAACGAGCCCGGCCACGTTTTGCAGGAGGGGTTTTCAGGATCTTGGGGGTTCATTACCCCAGGGCAGGAATTTTGGGAGCAGCCTCCAGCTTGGGCCCCAGAGAACAAAAGCACCCAAACCTGTCAATTTGCATTGTGGAATTTTCTTGGGGGAAGAAATGGCAGATTTGGGCAAGAGGGAATGAAGCACGCATTAAATAACACCCTCCTGAGGAGCCAGGGCAACTCCTTCCTGGATCAGGGACTGACACCAACAAGCACCCCTGCCCCTTGCACCCAAATTGTGCACAGCCACCGTGTTTCCCGGGCTGGGAAGGGCTCGGTGCCAGGCCGGCGGGGCCGGACTCAGGGCCGCACCAGCTCACCTTCATCTCGGCCTCCCGCTTGACCTGCTCCACCTGAAACGCCAGCTGCTCCTTGACGCGCGCCACCTCCTCCTGGCTCTGCTGCGTGACCGTCAGCTGCTTGGCGGTGTCAGCATTCTGCGTGGGGACACAGGGATTATTGGGCATTCGGGGGGGGACACCCTCGCCACTGCTGTGCTCGTTCTGCCCAAATTCTGGCTGGCGGCGCAGCTTGGAGGTGCCTTATTCACAGTATCCAAAACACTGCCCATCGGTGGACATGAATTCAAGGGGTGCCCCCCACCCGGTGCTCAGAGGTCCCTGGGTGCAGGACGATGGGACTGATACGGGGTGGGGCTAGGCATGCACGAGCCACACCGGCGGTGGCAGAGGAACGAAGGCAGCAGTCGGTCCCTGCCTGGCACAGGCAGCAGCATTACCTTCCTCAGGAGCTCGGCGTGTGTGTTGATGAGCTCACTGTGCTTCTCCTTCAGCTTTGTGTAGCGGATCTCGGTGGCATTGGCTTTCTCTGAACGGGGTGAGAAACTATCAGCAACCGCGGCGTGAGTGTCCCACAGCCGACGGGCGCTGCAGGCACCTACTTTCTGCTTCGGCGCAGAGCCGCTGGGACCTGTCGCTGTCCTGCTTCGCCCTCTGCAGCCTCTCCAGCTCATCCCGCAGCTGCTCGTTGTCCACCAGCGCCTTCTGCTTCTGCTTGCGCTGCTCCTCCACTTCACCCTCCAGACTGTTCACCTGCGCCTTGAGCTGCGTGATGTACCGCTGCGCCTGCGGGACGCCATCAGGCACTCGGGTACTGCCCTGCACTGATGCCAGCAACGACTCTGCCCTCCCCAACATCCGCTATCCAGGTGTCTGGCTGCAACTTGAGCAAAGCAGCCGCAAGACGTGCAGGAAAGCTCTCCCCTCGGCCCCTGCAGCCGCTCTGTCCATGCTGCAAGCAGCAGGTCCGGGACAGCAAGGGACGGGTCTCACACGCCTCCACCCCATCTCCATCGAGTCAGGTCCTGGCTGAGAGAGGCCCCAAAACATGGTGCTGGGTGCCAGGACCCCACTCCTGCTGCATCCTGTCAGGGTTTCCACGCTACGGCACCAAAAAACACCCCGCTCTCCCGCACCAGCTGCTCCCCGACTGGGCTTTACCTCCAGTTTAATCTTCTCCATCTCCGCGCGGAGCATGTCCACCTCCTTCTTCAGGCTCTCAATCTGTGCGTCCCTGCAGAGAGAGGCAGGTTGGCCCCACACAGCAGTAGTCGCCCCCTCTCTGCCACCATGGACCCCCGTACCTGTCATCCCGAATGCCGTTGGGTGGCCCAAAGGTTTGCTCAAATATATCCGAGGTGATCTGGGGAAGACAGAGGGTGCTGAGCTGAGCCAGGCTGCGGGTGCCTGTCCTCCCTGTCCCTGGGTCATGGGTGCGGGTGCCTGTCCCTCCCCATCCCATTCCCATGCCCTCACCTGTGGCTCTGTGGTGGAAGCTGTGCTGATCTCAATGAGGTTCTCCGGCTCCTCATCCTCGGGGGCTTCCTCGGGGATGACAACCACTGGCTTCACATGCTCAGCCAGAGCGGATGCCCGCAAGAAGTTCGGGGGGCTCTGCAGGGACAAGAAGTTGCAGTGGCATTGCCTGGGGTTTCAGGAACCGCTGCAGACAGACTGCCGAGGGAAAGGAGGCAGCCATCCCTGTGCTGCTGAGATGTGCCGGCGGGTCCCTCTGCAGTGTCCCTGGATCCCAAACCCATCGTGGGGACACCCCCGTGCACCCTGAACCCACAATCTCTCCAAAGGATCACACACGAGCACCACACTGAAATCCTGCTGTACCTCTGGCAGCCGAGGGATCTGGATGAGCCGCTTGAAATACAGCATGTCGGATGCTTTCTTAAAGAAGTTTTTGAGGCTGGAGAGGGGAGAAAGAAAAACCGCTCGCAGGGGAGGCGGAGAAGGGGACTTGGCAGGAGGGAGGGGACCCCACCACCCCACCTTGGCCCCAGGTTACCTGCGAAACTGCTCGTGGAAACGGTCTCGGTGGCCCTGCAGCGTGTCGGCCGGTAGACCTGCAGTGATGGGGGGGACAGCCGTGACTGATCCAGGGCTGCAAATTTACTCACACGCGCCCGGATCCATCCAGCTGCAAAAGCCAGCGGGTAAAGGCCAGATGGGAGCGGGATGTGAGGGGTCAGGACGGGAGTGGGGTGTCCTCATCCCTGGCATAGGGATCAGGGACGCGTCACAGGGAGAGGTGGGCATGGGAACCCCGAAATACCCGTGCGAGGCCTCTGGCGCCGCACTTGCCCAGCAATCCCGTGCAGGGGGCTGGCGGGCCAAGGCACATCGGTTTGAATTCATCAAGGACATGTCCTTCTAATTCCTTCATCTGGGGTGTCTACGTGTGATTGAGCGGGTCCTTAGAGCCCAGCTGGGATACGGGGACACGGCGACGGATGCCTCCATCCACGCAAGTTTGATGCCCGAGAATCCAGCCAGAAGCCTGACCCGGGAAAAGACCAGTATGGGGCACATCCCCAGGGACTCACAGGAGTGCAGCTTGAACATTAACTTGACGGCATAGTGGTAGAGGTGGCTGCAGTCCTGGATGACCTGGATGAGGGGGGCCAGGCGGCACTGCACCGCCGACATCTGCGAGACCGCCATTGAGGTGTTGAGCTGCCTGAAAACTGAAGGGTTGAGCGCAGTGAGGCGCCGGCGCTGTGTTTGCAGAGCCGTCCCGCTCCAGGCAACTCGGCTTGATCATTAACCACGACGGATGTGGCTTTGCTGGGACACGCGGTAAATGCTGGGGTTGCTGCCCGTCCTGTCCCACCAAGCTGGGATCAACTGCCCTCCGTGCAAGGGACCGTGGTGGCAGAGGGAGGGGGTGCTCAGCTCTGCCCTGGATACCCCAACCCCAAAAAGGAGGGATTTAACCCCGGGACAATGCGAAGACAGGTCGGCTGCCCTTGGGAGCTGCCGCTGCACGACACAGCCGGGGATGGCGAGGGGTTTTGCTCTGCTCTATTTAATCGTGGAAGGAGCTGGAAGAGGATCCCAGGGCAGGGAACGGGCCCGCCAGCACCACAACCTCGCCTGCCCTGGCTTGGAAACGAATCCCTTCCCTTGGCAGAAATCCAGCCAGAATATCCACTCTGGCTTCTTCCCCACTCAGCTTTAAAGTATTTATGAATATAAATTCTCTGTATAACTGGGTCAGGAGGAGAAGCGGGAGGCTGACAGGAGCCGGGAGCATGATCTCTCCCGCTGTGCCGTTTTCCAGGGCAGCCCTGTGTTCCCAACTCGCGACAGAGGAAGAAACCGCCGCATTTTTAAGCCATCTAAAAATTCCTGGAGAAGGAGGCGAGAGAAGCAAATATGGCAGGGGCCTCCAGCCCTCCCTGGAGGTATTTCAATGAGGGGAGATGAGTATTTAGAAAGAGGTACAGCCCCATCCTCTGCTTTGGGGGGATAGAATGGATTTGGGTAACGCATATGATTAACATGGTTGTACCAAAAAGAAATAAAAACATATTTCAGAGCAGCACTGCTCTGAAAACAACACTGCATTGCTCAGGTGGGCTAAAACCAGCCAGGTTCCTTAAATATTTTCCGACAACCGCCTCTACAGAGCATCAACAGGGGAATCTGGCTGAGAAACAACCTCAGAAATCTCATCAGAGGAGGAGGAAGGACCTGAGCCTCCGACCTCAGCCTCCCGAGCCGGAACTCCGTTCACAACCAAAGAGTGAAACTATTGCTCAAGAGCCCTGGGGCGAGCAGGAGGGACCTGCCGCCTGCTCACCTGACTCCGACAGCTTCAGCTCCCAGTCCAGGTAGTCGAACAGCTCGACCGTCAGCTGGAAGCTGCCAAAAAACCAAAAACCCTGTCACCCAGCAGCAGAGACGTCCTTGCTCCGGCTGCTCATGTTCACTGCAGGTCCCCACGCCAGCAAGGGCTCAGATTGACAAGAATTTGGTGGGTTTGGTCCCTGCGTTTACGCTCCTCACCACTCTGCGGGTGCAGGAAGAATCAGGCAGCATCCGACAAATTTATAAAACACCGATGGCTGCCCTAAACAGGAGCTGCTTCATTAGCAGGATGCTGCCAGCCGGGCGGCACAGAGCTGGCAACCATGCACGGGTTGCTTTGCTCCAGCCAGGACACTCACATGTTGTTCACGTCCGTCCCCGCGGTCTTTTCCAGCACCTCATCTGACACTTCGAGGCCTGGGGGGAACTCGGGATGCTTTGTAAAAGGAAAAAAAAAACCCAGCAGTTGCTGCTATTTTTGCTGATGCAACACAACCCCCAGTGAAGCCCCGTAGCCCGGCATGGCGGGGTGCAGAAGCAGCAGAGTCTCTCACCTTGGCGTGGAAGGAGATCTTGGTGAGGAGGAGCCGCGTGTAGATGCTCACCAGCTGCCCATACCTGTCGTGCAAATGGCCCTGCCGGAGACATGAGGGGAAACGTGGTGAATCCAGAACAATGCGACCGGATCCAGCAGAGCCCGCACATGCCAGTGAACCCACACCAGCCCTACGGCTCTCGCCCTTCACCACGTAACCATCACCCAGAGGGGTCAGAGGCGATGGGTTATTTCAGGTGGTGCTTTGCCCTCCCCGTGCCCACAATGCTTTTCAGCACCCACCCCAAAACCCCCAGGAAGGCACAAACCTCCACTTCATCCCACTCACCCACAGGTCCCCCGTCTCTCGGATGTTGCTGCGGTACCTCTGGCAGTCCTGGAGGACCTGGAGACAAAAACGGGAGGGATGTGGCATGGTAGGGCTGGCACAGAGCCGGGCAAGCGCCCGCCTACCTGCCCTGAAGCTGGGGAAGGGGACGGATCCGGCCCCTTATGCCACTCTGGCTTTGGGAGAAGAAGTTCAAGCCCTTCAATGGCAACCAGAGGTCAGGGCTTTGCACGGGGAGGTTTCAAAGATGCGAGATAACAGAGTGCTTCACAGCCCCATGGCCTGGGAAAGGCGGCCGGGGTAGGGAAGGAAACCCACCCTCTGCGCAGAGGGATGTTGGCAAGAGTCAAAAATTTCCCCCTGCCAGCAACGCGGGAGAGACGTTTTGGAGGGGACACTCACGTTGGGGTGGCCGTCACGCAGGACCTTGTGCAGGACGTGGCAGAACTTCCAGCTGAGGATGGCGCTGCTGGCCAGGGGCAGCCCGATGGCGTAGGACCAGAAGGTGAACGCTCCCTTCTCGTGGTGCGTCCCCAGGATGATCCCTTCCCTGAGGTCAAGGCCAACCGGACACACATGGGAGCAGGGGACAGGCGGGGCTGGGGACTATTCCTGTTCAACTTTCACTAAAAAGGGGACATGCACCAAGTGTACCGCAGGCACAGAGATCACTGGCGCGATGCTGCGCCCGCAGATAAAACCCCCATTTATTTTTTTCTGGTGCACTTTCCCCTGCTGCAGGGCACACCGGGGCCCTTTGCATTTTATTGCCAAAGAAATGCAATTTTATTGCACCTGCCCTTCTTTGCATTTTCACTGATGGATGACCCTACATGATGCCGTCCCCCAGCCAAGCTCTGCACGGGCCTCCCATCTCCCAAACCTCCCATGGCTCCAGCCCCACAGGGTGAAACCCCTCCTGCCTCGGCACTGGATCTCCTCCACACCGTCCAGGCGAGCCGAGGGAAAGGATACGGCGGGCGCGGCTCGTC
>NW_008824469.1:618031-622736 GCF_000699105.1 Pygoscelis adeliae
CGAGGGAAAGGATACGGCGGGCATGTTTCTCCTTCACTGGTGCTTCTTGAGTATTTATGGCTTTGCTGATGCTGATGGCCTGCAAGAGGAGGAGAGAGCGGCCGTCAGCAGCAGCACAACCCTCGCGGTCCCCAACCCACGTCACCCCAAAGCGAAGAGCTGGGTGCGCTGCCAGCTGGGAATGGCCTGGCCACCCAGCGCTTTTGGGGAATACCCTGAATTTTACAACACGTTTGTCACCTTAAAGCCATTCACGACACATCAAAATAGGCTTTTTCATCCATGATCAAAGCAGCCTGTTAAAACCCCCCATCCCCAGCGCAATTGGTCAGAGCTGGGCCACTACTGGTGCTCAGCTGCTGATGCTCCCTGCTGTCCCCGTCCCAGGAAACAAACAGCATTTTTGCAGCCTGAACTCAGCGCCGTGCCCGGGGAGCATTAAAGCATGACAGCGAGATGCCAAATTCCAGGGTTGTTTCTCTAATCACAAGGAACCTTTGAACCAGGGGGGTGGTGGGGTGGTTTTTTGACGGTGTTGCTGCATGCAAACAGCACGTGGGGAAAATGCAGTGCCCAGGCAAGGAGGGAGTGGCGGCCGTGATGCCCATTTCGACAGAGCAGAAATCCAGAGCGATGTGATTGTCAGAGGAGGATTATCTATATTTTAATGTGTTTGATCACAGCACACTTTAAACTATGGGTTTATTCCAAAAGATGACCCCAGACAGGGGTCGGTCGCGTCTCCCGCGTGATGACGGGCTGCAAAACTGAGTTGCTGTGATCGATGAGGATCTTCCTCCTCCTCCCCAGGTCCCTGCAGACTGAACTGAGCTGCTTCGCCCTCGCACGAGTGCTCGGTCCGTGTCCGTGTCTGCGAGCCCTAGTTCACCGGCGGAGGAAAAAGGTCCCAGCTGGGAAGGCAGGAAGCGGCCCCGCTGCCGGCGCTCATGCCGGAAGAGAAACCCAGTCCCTCCCTGCAGCCCCACAAGCCGTAAAACCTTATAAAAATCTTATCTCCCCTCCTGGGGAAAGCACCTGCTTCAGCACAGCCGCTGGTCCGGGGGATGCTTCTGAATCAAGGTGCTTTCCTGTGGGAGGAGGAACCCGACGCCGGGTTATCGAGTGCTCCTGACTTATGCAGGAGGAACCTGATGCCCTGCCGAAGGAAGGGTTGATGCCAAAGGTGTCGATGCACCAAATCCACCCCAAATGAGCCCAAAATGGCTGCGCCCACGAGCTGGGCACGACAGTGGCAAAAACACTGTGAGTGCATCCCAAAAAGTGAGCCAGCCCCGAAATGCTGAGCCTAGCTGCTGGGAAAAGATGTGCTGGTTTCGCCTTTCCCGCACCAGGGAAGCCCCGGCGTTACCCCGCCATGTGGGGCCGTAAAGCAGCAGCAGAGTTAAGCCGGTGACTTGCTGTAATCCTCTTATCCCGAAAGGTTAACGAGCCTGGAATGCCCGGGAACAGGCACTTGCAGCGCAGCTGCCTCTCCCAAAGCACCCAGCACCTCCACAGCCCCCCAAAAGGCTGGAGCCGGTAGAGAGGCTGTGCCCTCGACCGCGACTCGGCCGGCGAGAAGATGTGCCGCGGGTCCTCAGGGCTGCTGGTACGACACCAGAGTGATGGTTTATTGACAGAAAGCAAGGTTTACCGCGCGCCAGAGTGACAAGCTGATGGTTTTGCAAGGCAGGGCTTGGAAACACATCTTGCAGCGAAGAGCTGCTAACGGGGTTATTGCATCTTATTGAGGTGCTTTGCATGGGCGAGGAGCGGGGCAGAAATCTCCCAAACCTGGATTTTTGCTGCCCGCCACGTGTGGGAGCAGCACGACGCACTCGTCCCAACCCATCAGCAGGAGCCAGGCTCAGCCTTGAGCCCCGCAGGGCCAGGAAGAGGTGCAGGCAGAGGGGCTGATGCACGAGACGAGGGCAGACCCCCGCGAAACAAAATGCTGTCCCACATCCCCGGGGACGAGAGCTCAGCCGCCCGGTGCTGCCCAGCAGGACGGGGATAGGGCTGGGACCCAGCTGGCCCGTCCCAAAACTGGGCTGTAATTCCCATTGGTTCTGGTGGTTTTATTGTGGTTATAGCCCGTAAGCTTGTTTCCAGCCCGACCAGCCAAAATTCAGCCCGGGAGCTGCCGGAGAGGCTGGTTTCAACCTTGGTGATTCAGCACAGAGGTTTCAGCTGAGCCATTTTACATCCAGCACAGAGGAGCGGGCCCGTGCAGGGGCAGCCCCCAGCCCACCCGCGGCACCACCGTGATGGAGACGCCGTGTCCAGCATGGTCCCAAATAAACCACGGTGGCACCAAACCAGTGCCAATCCCTCAGGGCTGCTGGCTCAGGTGTGCTTTTGCCGGCTCCAAACTCCGGGCTGGCCAGGAGGTCCCCAAAAAGGGGATGGTGGGACCAGGAATGGGCACGGGGCGATGCTGCAGCCTGGGACACGCATGCCTTCAGGATGTCCCTGCCGGCTGCCCATGGAAGCTGGGCTGTGGAGGACGGCTCTGAAACGGGGAGATTCACCCTTGACCCAGCCTCTTGGGACACAATCGGCACATCTGGAGATGGGCAGGTCCCTGTTGTCACTGCAGGCGTGCATCCAGCCTGGCCGAAACCTTCATGCCACCTGCGGACAGCTCCCCATCACCACCAGGGAGCGGTGCAGCCCCGGCCCTGCCGGTGGGGGGGTCCGACCCCAAAACCTGCCCGGCTGCGGGAGCCCACACAGGCACAGCCCGAATGCCTTACTCACAGCCCTCACGTACCAAGCCGGTGACGAAAGCTGGGATCAAAGCGCCCAAATGAAGGAACGCAGTTTACATCCACCTTTTCTTTCCAGGCTGCTTTTAATTACAGTGTGATCCTCCCCGCCCACGGCTCCCCGAAACCTCTGCATCCCGCGGGGCCGCAATCCCCACCCGGCAGGTGGATGCCGGGTCCTAGCACGACGCTGCGGCGGGGAGTGATTTTTTGGCAACAGGACGTCGAGCTGGAAACCTCCCTGGCTGGGCGGCGCGAGGGCTGCCAGATCAGCCGAACTGCAATCGGTTGCTCCGAAGTTCCCTTCCTAACACTTCCTTTTCCCAAATTACACCAAAAAAGCACCACTCGGCAGTCACAGACACTGTATTCCTGGCAGCTCTGGAACAGGTTGGATTTTTAACCTTCTTGTTTTAAGAAAAGCAAAAATTGGCCGCAGAAAAGGGCAAGTTTTGCCTCCTGCCAGGCTGCAGAGCGAGCGCCTGCTGCAGGACGGCAGCTTCCCACCTCTCTCGCGCAGCTGCTCCAAGGGGGACGTCTGCATCACCCCGACACAAGACCTCAAAAAGCATTTTCAGGGAAAACAGGTGGCCTTCACGTCACCCGCGAGCATCCGGAATCATACCAGGGCCAGCAAGCCCTGTCCGCACCCGCAGGCATCGCCCCGGCCTTTGCCGGGGGAAAGGAGATGGGGCGCTCGGTTTCGGCAGCGTTGTTCTCCGGGGTGGCGTGAAATCCTCGGCTGGCAAAGGCACGCGGAGGGGAGTGTGCCACCCGCCTCCCCGCGATACAAAGGTGACCAGCGGCCGTCTCCGCAGCTGCTATAATTAGACGTAAAAGGCAGATCAATACCCGCGTACTGACATTGGAACAGTTTTGCCCTCATCTGAAGCACTGCTACGGGAAGCCACATTAGGCTAAAGCTCCTTTAGGACAGTTTCTCAGCGGACGCTGGAACCAAGGTCAGTTCTGGGTGGTGGACGTGACCATCAGCCAGCGAGCCCCAGGTTTAGCCCTAACAGAGAGCGACCACCCGCTCGCCCCATACGTGGCTCTGCCCAAGGCATCCCTGTGGCCATGAGCCAAGTCGCACCCACGTGGGGCACAAATCCCACCGAAAAGCCCAAAACGTCGTGGAAGGGCGGAAGGGAGGGAGGAAGGACGTGCTCCCGCCCGGCCGGCACAGGCTGCCCTTCGTCACACAAGGCAGCGCTCCCACCGCGATTATTTATCAGCAGTGCCCAGCGGGACGATTGAAGGAGACGCGTCCAGAAGGAACCGGAATTGCCGGTTTTCTTGTGTTGCTCCCCAAACCCAACAAGTTCCGTTTCCTATCCAGCACGGCCAAGCGGCACCGTGACCCCGCAAGGCCCGAAATAGCCACCTGCCTTCGCTGGCACTCTCCGGGGCCAAACCAGCCCAGGGGCCGGGGAAGGACCAGCAACGCAGCAGGGCAAAGGGGAAAAATATCTGCCACCAATTTGCAGCCTGCAAAACCAGAGGGGTCAGCGGATGCGTGCCGGGAGACCACTATGATTTTTGCTGGGGCAGCCGGTGAGCCTGTCCCTCTGTCCATCCCTGCCCACGCTGCTGGAGTAATTAATTTCCCGTAAAGACGTACGCCAGCCCCGTCGGCGCCCGAGCATCGCCCACCCCCACAAGGGCTGCAGGAAGGGCTACAGACACCCCCGTCCAAGCCGGACACAAACTCATTTGGGCTTACTTTTCACTCTGCCACCCTCTCCGGGGCCGGGCACCCCGACCCCCGCGGGGACACCCCACGTGTGACCCAGAGGCACGGGGGGTGACCCATCCCCGGTGCAGAACAGCCCCCGGTTTTGTCGGGGCAGCCCGTGCCGCCACGGGGCCGGGGCCGGGACCGGGTGGCGTCGCAGGGATGCAGAGATGCGCGTTACCGGTGCGGTGGGCACCGGGGG
>NW_008824469.1:623754-632688 GCF_000699105.1 Pygoscelis adeliae
CAAGGCGCCGAGGCTCTTCCCTGCTTCGTGAAGCACCGGCCCCGGTGCAGGAAAGGGGACGGACGCGGCGCTCATCTTCCCGCGCTGCCGTACTTTCCCCTTTCCTATTCCGCGGCCTGTTCCTAACAGCACGGCAGACCCCTTCGTCACCTCTCCCTAAGTGAACCCTGCAAATACACACGCCGCGCATCTGAGAGACGCGGAGCTTCCTTACTACCCGCCTCCCAGCCTTCCCTGCAGGAAAGTCAAGCAGCAGAGAGCACATCACCCCTGCGGAAAGCCGGCCGTAGCCGAACAGCAGCTTTGTTTTCTTTAATAATAATTCAGTACGAGGACACAATAGCAAAGGCGCTCCCTGGAGTATTTGCAATGCTTCCAGAAAGAAGGCAGCCGAGTTTGATGCGGCTGGAGTTTCGATACCAGCCTCAGAGCGTGGTAGACAACGCAGTCGGGTTGAAGTCACCTAGTGCCTGAAAAAATTAACCCCAATATTCCCCTTCTTCCCATTCCACAAATCCAGGGCAGCCCCGACACAAAATCCTAGGGCTCTGCGGATCCTCGTGCATCGCTTGGGCTCAGTTTTCTATATTGATTTTAAAGCCATCAGTAGAGCGTTTTAACTTCACAAGGGGGTTCAGTGCGCTCATCCACCAACGCTAAACACATTTATACCGGAAAGCACAGCTCACGCTAGGAAGCTCCACCAATTTCTCCAGGGTTTGACGCACGGTATAGTTGCTGGAGAGCTTCAGGGTGAGCATCACGGCATTGCTATCGGTGGCTTTTTTGGGGGAATTTTTGACATACCCACAGCAGCAGAATTTGAGGATGGAGCCTGGATAGTTTCTCTGCAGGCAGAGGAGTCAAATGCACTTTAAAGGTTTGCGGAAACTTGAAAAAAACCCTGAGAAGCAGAGATTCCCTCTGTGGGTAATGCTTGCGGGCGGGGAAGGGAAGAGTTTGGAGGACAGCAGCTATGATCAGAATTAGTCGATTAATTTTGAGGCCATTAGTACACAAAGGAGAGCAGGCTGTCATTTAGGTAATTAAAGAGAAAGTGGAAAATTATAAGAAAGAGTTAACAAGGGGAAACCATGGCGCGAGTGTTGCATTTCACTGCAATTAATTCGTGGCAGCGGACAGACCGAGACTCCCACCCCTCAGCTGCTCCCACACAGGAAAAACGCTGGCGCAGCGCTCAGCGGTGCGGACTTAGCACGGGTGTCCCAAACTGCTCGCAAACCCCACGCGACCGAGTGGCCCACTCGTGTATTTGGCAGTTGGTGTCCTGTGTCCCGGAGAACCGTCATAAATTAAATACTAAATGTGTTGGACAGTGTGTTAAACAGGCAAGAAAGATACAGTAAAGACATCACCTTTATTAGCTTATTTCATCTTTTAGTTAAAAAATAAGTTCAAATTGTGGTAATGGAACGTCTTGCCCGATAGTCAAAGATAAAACCAGTTTAAATGCTAAAAAGCCGGTCACATGCTTGGCTGCCGCCACGCGACGCTACCAGAGCCCATACGCGCACCTGATCTTGTTGTAAGCTTTTGTTAGAATAAATGGCTCCTGACCAGGGAAGAGTTGTTTTGCCCATCTTGTGGGTGACAGCTCTCCAATTTCAACAATGTAGGAGGCATTTCCTGGTTACAACACTAATTGGGAACTTCCTATAAACATTATTCATCTCTCTCTACATGGCACGAACTCCAGAACAAAAACAATAAACTTTAAAAAAAAAAAAGAACGCTTGGCTGTGTCATACTCTATAAATATTTCTGAGCCACCATAAAAAAACAAGGTAAGGAAAATAGTTCCTATGTCGTAACAATTACACACTTAAGATTCTTAAAAACAAGCTAGTATTTAACCTGAGCTCTCAGCTATAAAAATAGTTTTGTTAATCTTGGCATAATTCTATGCTTTATTTCAAGATAAAATATATTCCCACATAGTCACATCTTTTTGCCACTTGAGAGTCTTTGAAACACTCACAGAACCATGGGAAACAATTAGGTAACTTTCCATTGTAGCCGACGGGCTGATGATCTTCAGTTCTCAAAATTAATTCTGTATTGGAAACTTCTTCATCCACTGCAGAAAATTAAAGATTTTTATTAAAATGCAGGAACATTTCCTCTAAAATATACGAAGCAATCACATATATGGCAATTTACTATATACATTTTCACACTGCAGACAATGAAAACGTAGAGTAAAAATACACAGAGGAGAAAAGTAAACAAAACTCTTCAGAGAAAGACAACAGTCTCAGGGACGCCACTGGAGTGTTATGAAATAAAATCTTTCCAGTTTGTTTTGCAAAAAGGAGTGATCTTTGTGCCCTCGGCCAGCCACTGAGGCAGTTTACCAGCCGGGGCACACGCTACGGTGTCCAAAACTGAACATATCCTTTTACTGCTGGCTTTCCTCCTTTGCTCTTCAACTCTCCCCCACCCAATCTCCCTCTAAAGGAAAAACAACCGACTGATGAAGATGGCTACATCACTGCCAGCGAGTTAGGAAATGAACCTAATGGTTATCGGCGCACCTGCCCTCAAATGACTTCAAAGCAATTAAAAAAAAAAACCCCAAACCCAACCAAAATCAATTCCATCACTTCTCTATGTGAAATTGCACAAATGTTTAGTTATTTCTGGACCTGCTACCAACTCTGCAAAAGCTGCTTTGGATTTAACTGATCGCAGTGATTCACTGCCTTTTAATAAACGAAGAAAGTAGGCATTATGCAGCAGCCAGTGACCTGCACAGTCACTAATTCTTGTCATGGATCTACAGTGAATTGTGGGTACGTTTGTTCCACCCAGTTCTTTCTCACTTGAAGCAAATGAGATTGTTTCTGTAGGCTAAGCGTATGCTCACCGCTTTGCTGTATCAGCGTGGTGCTCAGCAATTTTGGGGATTTGCTCCTGAAACTTTTTAACATCAGTAGTTTCAGGATGCGAGTCACAGTGCTGGCCTCGATCTATAAAACCTCCAGCTTCATTTACCTTAGGGCTCTTTTAAGGAAAAGAAGAGCTCTCTACATAGCAACGTTACAGCAGAGTAAGGTACGGCGTTCCAGCTACTCAGCATCCATTTCCTATGAGAGCCCCATTAGTGCGCACTAAGCAGACCCAACTTATTTTGAAAGAAGACTTCGCGTCTCCAGACTTAATGCAGAAGCGGCAGAACATGAGGGTGCTACAAACCAACGCCACTCCCCAGGGGCCCAGAGGGTTTGGCTCCACGGCGGAGAAACAGTTCAGGGACTGCAGTTTGAATATACCGAGAGAGAAGAACTGAGCACCAGCTCCGCACTGGATCGAAATTGATCAGTGTGAGAAATCCAGTGCCACACAGCTTCACGCTCCAGCTTGCTGCGTAGTAACTTCCCTTTGCAGACACGCGCTTGGGTTGTGTCAGCGCTGGAAGATTTCTTTTTGTGTCGATTTTTCCCCCCATTGTTGCCAGTTCTTATTCAGTTTCATGTGGTGTTCGGTATTTTAACCATATCTGGTTACTCTTTTGTCCTCAGAACCAGACAACATGGTGCCTATTGCAAGCATCCGATTCACTTTAGTAGAACAAATAATCAGAGTGAGAAATTTCCTGATTCAAAAAGAAAAAACAATCTGCCATGGGCAAGGCTGCTTTTTATATTCTGAAACAGCTCTATTCAATACATTCCACTTTTGGAGCTCCGAGCCCAGGAACAATATGCTAAAAAGGCGCTTGGCTGTGGCACTGAAAAACACTTCCCAATCTCTTATTCAACAATTGATCCCGTTATCTGTAACACACAGAAGGATTTTAACTACAATAAGCAGTATGCAGGTACTCGGGAATGGAGCTGTGAGATCTGAGTGCCCAGAGGATGAGGAGCACGCTTGAGAAAAGTTTAATTATTTGACTAAAGGAATTACTTGCTGCCTTAATACCTGTTTGCTGTCACAGTACTCACGAGAGTTTTATTGGAAATGCATTCAGAGCAGTGCACTTAGAATCTTGTGCCAGGTTCATAAAATCATAGGATCATTTAGGTTGGAAAAGACCTTTAAGATCATCGAGTCCAACCATTAACCTAGCACTGCCAAGTCCAACCCTAAACCATCCATGTCCATAGTCACCTCAGAAGTCCATAGACTTGTATTAATATTGCAGATGCATTTTATAAAGAGGGAAACCAAAAAAATCAACAAAAAAAAAAATCAAGTTTTAAACACCTTCATACTCACAGAACATCATAGAGAAAAGAATGGAAGCTTAGCATCTCTTTCTTCTGCAGCAGATAACTGAGTTCTGTGAAGAGCTTCTGCAAGTTCTGTTGTCTATATTGTAATGCAAAAACACTACGTGGAAATCAAAGACCTTAGATAATTAAAATCACAGAGCTGCCGGGTTCAAACTGGCGAGCAGCAAGGATACACTTTTTAATTCCCTCTTCTCCTCCCTCCCCCAAGCAGGGCACAGAAACCAACACGTAGAAATTCTTACTGATTAAATTCTAAGGGTTATATTTGATATATATTATGTTTTAAAGCGCAGTTTAAAACAGCCTCAGGTAAACCTGGTTTTAAGCACAGATTAGCTGGCCTGCAAAGATCAACTAAAACACGCTTGACAAGTTTTTGCCCAGAACCACTCTGAAAGTAGATCAAAGTTCTACAGATGTGGTTCACAAGCTACCCCCGCCAGTAAACACGAGCCTGCTTTATTTTCTATCCACTAAAGCAACCGTTCCGAACGAGAAGCCAATTTCCAAGCTCAAAAATGCAGTATCAGGTTATAAAGCAGAGTCATGCTCGCTACTAAAGGACAGCCGGTTGAGCCGAGCTGTGACGTGCCAAGCAGTAACCAGGAGCCAGACAGCTGATGGGGCTGGGCAAGAGCCACAAGCAACCACTGTTTTGCAGAGAGCTTTTCAGGAATCCCTCCTACAAGACAGTCTTTGCAAGAGACTACACTGCTGCTGTCTTTCACGTTGAATGAAATCCTGCAGATGAACTGCCGAACAAAATATCCTTTCAGTTTATGCAAACGCTGGCACACAGCCTTTATACTCTGTCAGTCAGTCCCAGTACAGCTAAGGTTTTATGGTTCTGAATGTTATCAAAATTGCTTTGTCTGTTACTTACGGTAACATTGTTCTGGTCAAGTTCATCTAAGGATATAAGGAGCGCAACATTTTTAGAGAGAGGTAATACCTTTCAGGAGAAAGCTGAGGTTTCAGCATGCAGCCTTCTCATTAGGAGTCTGCTTTAAAACCAAAAGCCTAAATTCTCCCTTTGTGATACCTATCAGCACAAGTTTCCTCATTTCTAGTGATGAGCGGTACAATCTCCTTGTCAAACAAGGTAGAAATTCTTAAGGATATTTAGGAAAAGAAACAAGTGACCCCTTCTCCAATTACTCCTATTGCCCACATACTCAAGACAGAAACTCCCTATCAGTGTTCATGCTCATAAAATACATTGCCATGACAGCTACATACAGGTTATTGACTATGTTCTCTGACGCTGCAATGAAGGAACTAAAACTATTAACCCACAAAACCCCTGAAGTTATTTAAGCTGACAGTCTGGTTTAAATTCACATACAAAACTATTCTATATATCACCTATTTCCTATACTGTCCTCCTTCCCACAAATATACCTAGCGTAATAAACCAGTTCTGAATGCAAGTCATACTTGTGTTTGCTTTTTTCTAGACCTCCTACGGCTTGCTCCAAAATGACTTCTTCCATCTGTTTAGACACATGCAAAAGATAAATCCTGTCATGACCCTGAGGAGCCATAAAGAATCCTATAAAAATATTCAAGTACTTCATGCTAAGGCACGCAGGAATTTTCTCTTTAGCAAAGCATGAGGAGGATATTGTTTACAACATCGTAGCACAAGTCAAGCATAAGGGAAAGGATGTTCACAATCACTCTTCCCGGCCACCTAAATCTAGTCATAAGGGAGTAATACATACCGTATTAATGCTGCTGCTGTTTGGAGTGCAGCGAGGGCTCGCGTGGAGGAGAGTGCTAAGCTCCAGATCAGCAACCATCTGTCGAGATTTGGCCAATGCATGCTGCAGCTTACTTATGGGGGAGCTGGTGTCCTGGAGGAGACAGAAAGTGAGCCAAAGTTATGAAACGATCTTTTTTGAATACATCAAAGGATTAAAACATATCAAGAATCATCACTTTCATTTTGAAATGTCTCAGTTCAAAATATTACAACATAACACTGCTCCAGGCTCTGTCTAAATGCTGGTGTTTCTAATAAACACAGAGGTCTTTCCTAGTGTCAGCTTTTTAACCTATCTTCACATGCATGTATACGTAGCGCACACAACAGCGGTACTTCAGTGATAAAGGGGAGAATAAACAAAGACATGAGAAAGAGGGAAAACCAGGCAGAACAAGAAAGAAACAGTGTCCAATAGCTTGTGGTAACTGTGTCCAAGTGCACTCAGATATTGTGCTTTACTGGAATTACCAATTAGCCAGCACCCATTACCCTAAAGCCTTTCATTTTGAAAGCTTATCTTTTTTTTTTTTTTTTTTTAAACTCACTCATGCTGTCCAAGACATACTGAGACAGCAAGGAATTATTTAAAAAAAATATTTTACCACCTTTGCTTTAAGCCTGCTGTCCCATCATTCAAGTGCCTAGTTCTTCCACGCCGGCAGACATTTGCTTTCCTACCGTCAGTCACAATTCCCCTTAAAATTAATGAAGTACATTCTGCAATAAAATACTGACCTGGTCCGTGGTAGCACTGCAGCATCTATTTGTTGGCTTAGTCACGGAAAGGCTATTGCTCTCCAGAGGGAACTCTTCAGCAGAGAATTTCTCACATCTTTGAGGCCTGTCTCCTTTCTGGGTGGATGTCAAACATGGAGAATCCAAGTGAAAATAATTCAGATCCACATTTTCTTCACTGTTGAAAAAATTAAGACATTGCCAGAAACAGTATCACCATCCTTTTTAAACTTTCAAAGGAAAATCATGGGACAACATAAATAATTATGGGCCCTGAGCCAAGAAAACCATCAAGCACGTGAGAGTACTCTGTTCCTCAGAGTGGTTCCCATGTTTAACAGCTTCATTAGATCAGTTTCATCCTCCGAGGGTAACAGTTTGACGTTCAACCAGTTTCAAGAACAGCTACATTACCATGTGCTTGAGATCTATTTAACCTTGCAAAGATCACACAAAAGGCAGTATCTAGTTCCTCCCAATACTCTGGTACTCTTCCTTCTCTCATACCCTACTCCCCTTTTTTTTTTTTTTTTTTTAAATCAACCATTCAGCAAATTAATATTTGTAGCTATACTTTTCAAGGGAATTTCACAGTCTTTTAAAGTCATCATCTCACTTCAGAGATCACAGGAGAGCTTTCCCAAAGAGGCTTTATTTTATTTATTTTTAAATACAGCAGCAAACAGTAAAGTGCTGTTTGGGCAAACTGTGATTAAGTCCAAAACTCAGTTGCCTGACTACCATGTCAGTGTAGAGTTGAAGCATACGACCTATTGGCACACATCTTCCCCTAGGTTTTAAAGCAAAACAAAATATTAATTTAGCACTAAGTGTATCTGAGTGTATTTAGGAATATCAGAAAAGCAATTTAAACAACACTTAAAGCAACAAATCATACCCTGCACGTTATTACCCTCCGAACACTGACTCACAGCCATCCCAAGCTTGTTCTAATACAAAAGGTCTTTAGCTCTTAATACGCATGTCAGACGATTGAAACTTTTCTTACACCTTTCCCAACTGAAAGTTAACTTTATTGTAGCCTACCCTAGAGAAAAACAGTTCTCAATTTCAATTCCTTAAATCACAATTCTATCAAAATGTACCAAATCCCTCACTCAGCTCCAGCACCAATTAATCACAAACTAAGACTAGAACTAATAAAAGCTGTAGCACATTAGAAACTATCTTGATCACCCTAACTAAGCCCTCTTCCCCTGGGACCCCCTGTCCCGTGCTGTCTTTTCACACAGCACTGAGTGCTGTCTGCGGCTTGTACAAAGCCGTGCCCTGGTTTCTGCTTGCAGTTACAAGCTATGCGGCGAATTTCATTTTCAACTGCTAATTTCCACTTCATACAGTTTTTTAAAAGTAAATACAATAGCGACCATCTCCCCAAATAAAACATCTCTGTATTCATCACACTTCTGAACAAAACAGAAGCACAGTGCTAGCACTGCCTAGAGCGGGTAAATAATTAAAAAATACATACATCTTAAAGAAAATACTGTCTTCAAATTTACATTATTTCATTAAACATTCTCTAGATATAACACATTCCATACCTGGCAAGACTGTTACAAAAACGCTTATTTTTGAATGACATTCAATCTAAGAAAAAGCCCTTGTGAGAGATGCCAGCTCAGAACTGTCTGCTGTGTCTCATTTCGCTTCTCTTGTAAAACACCGGGATACAACAGGCTTTTAAGAGAGAAGAGCTCATGTTTGTGAGCTTCTGACAAGGAAGGGCTCTGGAGAGATGTGAGGGAACAAGCTGTAGCAGCCTAGAAGCAGGGGATGCGAGGAAATGCAATGAGCACAGCCAGTTTTGAAGGATACACAGGTTGGGAGGGAGGGGGGAACACAGGTTTGATTTTGAGAGAGGGAGATGGCTCAAGGAACTGGTGGCTTAGTCCAGCCGGAGCACACTGAACAAGTAACTGCTGGCGCTCCATCTTTAAAACCAGAATTGAGATAAAAGTCCAAAGGCAGCAAATGTTGGTCCAACATAAATGAAGTCGCTAAGTCAGAGTACACAGAAATGATCCCTGCGCTACAGTATTTCACAATCACTCTTGCAGTTGGATAAGGTTATTTGACTGTGTTAATAGCCTTCTTGTTGGCTGTTCCAGAATTCAAGAACTCATGTCAAAAATATTTGCTGGGCTGACA
>NW_008824469.1:632709-641073 GCF_000699105.1 Pygoscelis adeliae
CTACACACAAAATACATCATCAGCACTACGAAGCCAGCAATGGAAAACTGGAGGATCCAGATTCAAGTCCCAGAAGGAATGTTGTGTTTGGTCTCTGCCATTAATGCCTTAACAAGAAGCCCACACTGAAGACTGCAATACTACGGCCTTCCTCCCATTTACGGGGTGAGAATTTATTCGGTGACAAATCAGAGTCAGCAGAGGCTGGAAAGCAGACCATCTGGGATTTGCACTGAGTCAATCCACCCCCAATTATCAGGGCTCCCAGGACCAAATGTGGGCATCAGGAAAACTTGATAGCTCAGCAGCAAATCCCAAATGGGTAGAGCAGCCCTCCCTCACTGAAGGATATCTGCTCTATCTGCATTGCCTGGGTTGAATTTGTTCCTTCTCCCCTAAAATCCTCTTAAGGACAAGACAAAAAGTGAAAGCAGTTTTCATGATTCAGCCTCAAAAGAGATTTGGAAGGATGGCAGCGTGTCACTTGTGCTGCTGGGGGAGTAGATAAGAGAGGTCAGGGTAGACATAAGGGGAATGGAGTCTTTAATGATTTATGGACAGTGGAAACTAGAGAGAGTCCACACACAGCGTGAAGCTCAGCTAAGCTGCGTGGGAATGTGCCAGGACAGCATTCTTTTTCAATGGCTGCCCATTCACCTTGTTTCTGAACAGGTCTGTCTCACTGCAGTAACAATTTCTATAATATTTTTGTTTTAAAAGCAACACAGAATGAAAGCGTCTGTACATCAGATATTTCCATTCCATAACATTAATTTGTTTGGATTTGCTGGCTAAAATTCTTAGCAGGTTTAAACAGCTGTTCATTTACCATATTTGTCAAACTACCAGCTGAAAAGCTGCTACTCCTTCTCTTCTCTGTCTAAAAGGCAGCTATGAAATCTCTGTAAAACTTCAGAAATCCTTCTAAAATAGAGCTGGTAAGTCAGTTTTTGGAAAGGAAATAGAGGAACCAACACAACAAACCCACAGAAAGTCACAGCTCTGAATGCCCTTACTTGTGCAGGCATAAAACCACTTCTATAAATGCGAAGCAGCATTTATATCTCGGATACCTTCCAATACCACTGGGACACCTGAGTATTTTTCCGACACTTCTCAGCATTAGAAACCTCATTCTGCTCATCCCCAACCACATGTCCCTTTTCTCCGCCCCCAGTATAAACACAGGGATCGAGTCCCATGAACAAAGACGCACTGGAGAGCGGACAGATTGCCGTCCTTTAAATCTTGCCATCTCATTTTCTTGCCCTGAGTGAGGAAAGCAGCCTGTGCAGAAAAGCTGTGTCCTACATTCTTGCCCAGCCACCGTGTGATTTCTCAACAGAAATAACACAGTCACTAAAGCATCAGACAAAATCTAGGTTTGTTTCTTGCCTTACAGAAACATCACTGCAGCAGTCCAACTCTGGTCAGAACACATTTTACCCACCAGATTCACAAGCAACATCTGGAATTCCAAAAAAATCAGAAGATTTTTTAAATCTGCATTTTTCTCAATGAGTTTATTTGGCAAGTTATGTGGTATTGCAGCTTCTCCTACCCACACAGCTCTTGGGGATAAGAGATGCGAAAAAATAAATGCATAAAAATAGAATCATGATACCTTAGAGCTATTTTAACTTATTTAAATTTACTACTTTTCAAGTTGGTAGACTAGTTTTAAAACAGCAGTTACTTCAAGCATCACTTAAGATAATACAAATTATTGAGAGCTCATACACCCAAGTCTCTACGTAACTCCGGCTTGTACCTATCTATTTCTTAAATGTAACAAGCACATAACCTTTTTGAGCTGGCACATTTCATCTCTTGTGCGGTCTCGAGGCAGTTGCAATCTTTTCCATCTCCTTTTATGGGTTTGAAAATCTTCAACCATTCCGGATCTGACACTGGCTTCCACCATGCATCTTTTTTTATGATGAAGTTTTTACTACAGGAATCAGATTCAGACTTGTGAATTGCAACGGGAGTCTCTCCGCTTTTTTGGCCAAACAGAATTCCAGTTCTCTCTTCCCAGGTTTTATTTTCATTATCAGTTTTGTCAGATGTGATGGTGTTCTGGATCAAAGTACTTTGCAAATCTACACAAGAACTGACGTTAAGCCAATGCTCATATTCAGGTAAAGGTGACTCAAAAGTTTGTTGGTCTCTGCTTTCCACTCCATTCTCAGAAATTCCCCTGTTACTCAATGGCCTTGTGCTGTTTGCCTCACAAAATACTTTGCTGCCTAGCTCATCGGAGCTTGATGCAACATCCTGCTTTTCTTCTTCTTCCGTAAGGACAGCCAAGACTTTCACAACTTTTTGACACTGGTTTAAGTACGCTGAGGTGGTTTCCTCCAAGTCTGATGCATTCAGTAATAGTCTATTATCTACTTCACACATCTCAGAGGTGGTTTTTACCCTACTTTTTGGAACTTGTGCAGTTCCACACTCCTCGCATATCCCGTGGGTGCCCTCAGTCCTAACCATGTCTGTCTCGCTGTTACTTTCAGGGGCAGGGAATGGCATACCTATGCTACAATGGTATGATAAAGAAAACAGTCAGAAATACTGCATTTAAAGAGCATACATAACTATACTCAAGGTTAAAGCTACACATTAACCAGAGGCTGTAGCCATGGTTCTGCGGTAGTTCATATACCAACAGGCAGCTGTATCCTGCCAAACCCCAACAGAAGTCTTCCCAGATTTGGCTGTTACTTTCCAAAATCAGTCTGAGAGTTCCCTCATGTTTTATACAGCGTGATGATTCTATCTGATCCTCCAGGGTGTACACCAATTTCCTAATCTGAAAGCACAATAAACTTTGATTTTTAAACAAAAGCAGTAGCGGGCCAGATTAACAACCCCTACCTCCAGACTATTCAATTTTTAAAAAAAAAAATCATTAACTGCCTGGCCTGTATACGCTTTATTCTGTGGCTGATACTCATGGTGTCTCCTGACCAAAGTTAAAAAAGGTATCTGACAACTTCACTGGATGTTTGTGGTTGAGTCCAGCAAAGCCGTCTTGACACAGCACACATCTCTCTCAGGATGTCACTTGTGGCTGAACAGTGAAGTCTCTCTCCGAGAGTAAACTACTAAAAAAAAAAAAAAGAAAAAAAATTACTTTACCTCCTTTCATGTGCTGCCTTTTCATGCTTTTGCCTTAATTCCTGAGAGCTCTCCAAATTGACATGAAGAAATTGCAAGTCACGCTGCTGTTTTACGTAGATCTGTTTAAAGATAGTAATGCGCATTAGTGAAAGCCTGGAGTGCAGGAACATTGTCATCGGGTACTAACTCATTGCTTGTCTTCCAAAAATATCCTCAAAACATTTTTATAAACCAATACCTGTAGTCAAGCTATTGTCAAAGCCTTTCAAATCTAAGGGGCCACCTCTGCGTGTATTTAGGAAAATAACATTTTGCAGCAATAAACAGTATTTTTCTTAGAAGACTGCAGTGTTCTTCTAAGATGGAACCACATTGAACCATAAATACAAAATCATTACTGTTATTTGATATTTAACACACGTTGTTATTACGTTGTTCAAAGTTTTGCAGAATTACAGGACATGAATGACGATCACGGCATTTGGCTTTCACTGCAGGGGATTTTTTGTAAAGCTAATGTAGAAGATAACATACCGATCAATTATTTGCAATTAAAAAAAATGGAACACGCCTTGAGAACCTCACGTGAGCGCAGATGAAAACACCGGTTCCAAGTCTCTCTTGAAAAACAGATCTTTCAGTACACCCTGCCCCTTTATGCTGCGCGAGTTCACCTTGGGCATGTGTGCGAGGCAGCCCGCCCCACTCCCACTGCCTTTCACGTGGTTTCTCGAGCCTAGCACTCTCTGGTTATGCATACGCACCGACAAACTGTTATCTCAACAGGGTGCCCCACTTGACTGCTGTGAGGGTGGCATTATACTCATTGTAGGACCAAGTAAATACAATTATACAAAAAAGGCTAAAAGCACATGTAATTACAAGGATTTGTACCACGGGTTTTTAATTATAACAAAAAAAAAAAAAAAAAAAAATCAACATTCTGTAGGGACCCCAGCAAGGCAGAAACAGCAAATTTGGGTTTTTTTCTTAATTAAGAATAGCTAGATCAAACTTGTTATACTGTTCCAGGCAGATCTGATGTTATTGAAAAATGCCTTCATAATCTCAGAGTAGAAACATAATTAGGTTTGTACCTGTCGCAAACTTGACAGTTCTGTGTCAGTCCGCGCTTGTTTAGACTTGGCAAACTGAAGAAGTTGATCCTTTCTCTTTGCTTTCTCAACTGTTCCAAAACATATACAATTTTTTAATTACTTAAAGCGAATAGACACAAAGCAAGTACATTTGTTAACACCTATGTCTGTAGCAGTGGAAACAGGTACCTATCCAAAACAAAAGCATTTTATTAAGATCAATGGGATCTGTTTCCCTTCCAAATAAAAAGAGAACAAAAACCGTAAGACAACTAAACAGATCAAGTATTTTCCTTGGACTTTTCACCAGCACCTAGCTTTATTTTACCAGCAGCATTATTCTGCTTCATTGACTGATTCATTTTACTTTTTCACATTAACATTCTTCCATGGAAAGGAAATTCAGTAATTAATTCCAATTCGTGCCTTGTGCAGGGAAGCGCTGGGAAATACTTCCCATTACTATTGTTTTTAAAATAATGAGACATGGATCAATATTTGGCAAAGGTAATGGCAGATAAAAAGTGACTGGCAAGTAAATCGCCTCACAGCAGAGGACATCTTCGGTCATCTAATCTTTCAAGGTATATATTGCTTGTCTGCAAGAATACCGCAGCAACCATCAGCCTGCCTTTCTTATCCAAAGCAGCACAGAAGAGTTCCTCTCTACCCAAAACCAAAGTGAAGATATCAACAGATAGCAAAGCTGCAGTTTTCCAAGTCCTGCATATTAAACCAGTCTAAACCAATTAAAGTTAAAGAAAAGCAAGAGAAAAAGTGCATTTGTAAACATACTGCTTCCATACAAACACCAGAGGGAGTGGATGGGCTGGTAATTTCGTAGGGCCTAAGCTTTAGGTTTTGCATGTGGCTTCTTTTCGGTAGGTCACCATTTTCTATGCAACCTGTGTCAGAAGGGAGAATGCCACCCCCATTTATTGCATTAATACCACAGGAGACATGAAAGCATCAAAAATTTTCAAGAGAGAGAGAATCCTCTGAGCTATTTATTCCTCCATGCGTAATCATATTGGTGAACTTTGTGCTTTTACAAGATTTTATAAACTGTCCCTGCAGAAGCCCTAGATACTGCTTTCATGGAAGAACGACACACAAACCCTTTATTAAACTGCAAGAAAGGTAGATAAGAAGCTGCCTCCTTCACAGACATTAGTGAACTGTGGTTGTCTAGAAGTCTCTTGAGCTGTTGAAAGCTAAGGCATGAAAAGCCAGCTGCCCACACTTACCAATAAGTGCGAGCTCATTCCTCAAGCAGCCATTTTCTTGTTTGAGGTGAGTGATTTCTTCCTGCTGCTTACTATTTTCTTTCATCTTTTCACAGAGGTCATCTTTAAAACAAAATGTAGTATTTCCCAGAATGAAAAGGAATCATGCTGGCCCACACTAAACTAGGTGCCCAGTATAAACATTTACCTTTCAGCTTATTTGTTTCAAGTATTAGTTCTTTCAGTCTCAGTTTGAGGTCTTGCTTTTCTTTGTTGAGACTGAATTCCTCCATCTTTGCTGCACGCAATGCACTTTCCAGCTTTTTGAATTTAGATGTAAACTCAGTAATGTGATCAGTTGTTTCAAGTATAGCCTCATCCTGAAATACGAAATGGAACGTATTCTTGATTATTGTTTTATCTTCATGAATGGATTTTGACAAAACAACAGTACATCTTACTGCAGTAGTTATAGCTACTTCACAGATTTTCTTCTGAGCTCTTGAGAAAATAAATAAGTAAATCAAAGCCAGGAAACAAGCTCGTTTATGAAAATAAACCAGTTTATTGTTTGCTGACCACTTTTCCCTTCTCAAACAAGGCTAAGAATTAAACAGCAGTGAGATCAACAGAGACTAAACCACTGCGGTCCAGTCACCAATAACTCCACTGCACTTTGACCGCATTTAGTGCCTGATGAGACGACAGATGTTACCTTCAGCTTAAGCATAGTAAGTAGCTCCTGTTCTCTCGCTTGCAGCTGGCCTGTTTTAGCAGACAGTTCCAAAACTGAGCAGTGGAGACTTTGATTTTTCTCCTAGTGAACAGAAGTAAGTGTGTCAGCTATTACTTCAGTGATTCAGAGTTACTATTTTTCCAGTAAATGTGTGCACAACTTTATTTAAACATCATGAATGGCAATGTGGGATTCTGAGCAAGCTGTGAGGATCTGAAGAGGACTGGAGTAAACATTGTTCCCCAATTTGTTACAACCACACGTGCTTGCAATCAAGGATCTTAATATCCTGCATGCCTTAAGTCAAGCCGATTAGACAGATGAAAGCGCACAATACTGCTTTACTGTATTGCATCCAGGGGAAAAAGTTATCCCAATAAACACATCATTGCCAAATCACTTAAAAAAAAAAAATCTAGAACCCTTGAATACCAATTATTTTTATATCCTTAAACCGTTTTCAGGATATTACAGCTCATCATAGTAGTCAAAGCTGTAAATCAAACTTTCCGGAACCTCCCAAGCAAGTACCAGAACTGTTCCAGGGGCCAACAGTGCCTTTTGCAATTACAGTGCCTGACATTTTTGGAGGCAAGCGGTTCCCCAAAACTAAGCAAACAGCAAACTCCAAATCCTAGCTTAAGAAAGCTTTTCTGCCCCTTTTTTTTTCTCCCAACGCATCAGAGCCATATCTTAATCTAACATTACTGTACTAAAAGACAAATGCAACTCAAGAGCCTTAATATGAAATATTTATTCACTAGTGAAACTCACAAATGCCACCGGCATTCTGTACATACATGGACCGCAAAATCAGACCATTACTCAACTCCTACCTCCAGAGCCTGACAGTGAACAGTTGCATCTGTTACTTTTTGAGACAGCTCTTTAAACTTCTGTTGTGTATTTTCAAATGTTGTCTTACTGTCATTCTGCTGAGATTCTAAGAACTTTAACCTTTTGGTCAGTGATTTTATAATTTCATTTCTCTTGTTCAGCTCATCTGAAAAGAAAGGAGACAAGGTATCTGTGGGAAAACAGCTCACTATCATGCAATTTTTCAAATCTCAGAAACAATTTAATCTAGTGTTCCAGAATCCTGCGATTCAGGAATGGATGCTCGCATTGCATACTCTGAAGCAGGATTCCCTAGCTGCCCAGGTCAGATGGAGTACGAACTCTGTGGTGACCTCTCTACTACGGCTGTGAAACAAGACTATTCAGAGCTGCCAGGTGATTCGCCGGTTGGCTTGCGGATGATGTCAGAGCTGCACAGCAGAACGTCAGAGCACAGGCTCTGCAGTACACCAGCATGTTTGCAAATTGTTCTCTTCCCCCCCATTTATTTAATCAGATTTTCTTTTAAGGAATCCACAGGAGCAACTTACATATTCAAACGAGAAAGAGCTATCTGATTATCAAAGCCCCTTCAAGATCAGATCGCTTTAGTACCAACGCGGAAGTTTTGATCTCAGGAAGACGACAACCAAATTTAAGGCCAAGAGGTAGGAAACGGTTCCTTGTATGATGCAAAACTGCTATTGAGGGGTCTGAGCACCTGAACGTACTTAAAAGGGTCTTACTCTTTATACACACAATACTTACTGTTTAATAAGTTGCATCGTTCTGCTAAAGTCAGTACTTTTTGCCGATCATCTTCCCAGGCTAGAAGCTGTCTCTGATGCACTGCAACCATGTCATTGAGTTCCTTATCACGATCTTTCAGTTCTGCAATTAAAAACTGGAGTTCTTGCCTCTGTTTCTGAATGGTGCTGTTCTCAAGGCTTGGGCTAAGTTTCTGTAAAAGGTAACACATGGAACACATTTCAACATAAAGAAGCAACAAATTCTCTGATAACAAACTTGAGGTTTTAATCTAAGTTAAAATATTTTTATATTATAAACAGAGACCATTCCAAAAAGTTCCTCATGCTTGTGGTACCACCTGTGGTCCTTGACCGAAACCGTCTGCGGTACAGCGAGTAATTTCATGTTCAAAATAGAGCGCGCCGATTGTTAACTGTACTTTTATTTTTTACCTGGGGCGAAGCAGAAGGCGGCAGTGATGAATTCATAGGGCTCTGGGGAGCAGAGCGCTACCAGGCACCGGCGGATACCGGTAACTATTTATGACGGTAACGTTCAGCATGGAGGCTGCCTCTGATTTAAGCGCCACACCGTT
>NW_008824469.1:641483-649985 GCF_000699105.1 Pygoscelis adeliae
GGCTGGAGCTGCCCGGAAAAACGTGAGAATTAATAAAAATGTTGTTAATACGAGACGAGACGAGTAAGAACCCGACTGGATGTTACAGGACGGAGGTAACTGCCCTGCTCGGCTTTCAAATGGAACAACTACAGTGATAGTTACCCTGTTAGAGACACCATTCTCAACTAAACCCATCAGCTCATAAACAAAAAATCACAGAAAAAAAAAAAAGAACTTTACTGGTAGAGGACAGGGTGCACGATGCGTCACCCCCTTGGGCTTGACCTCATCTAGGTTTTACAGTGACAGGAGAATGTCAGTTCCAGGACTCTGCCGCCAGGGAGCATTTAATGTTATTAGACGGAGCAGTGAAATACAAAGCACCAAGTCGATGCTTGAGGCTGTCTGCAAGGAGTACGGCGAGCAGAGCGGCACAGCTGGCACCCCACCTTACCTGCTGCGCGAACACAGTTCGTGGAAACAAACAGCGGTCACTATAAAGTTGTGTAAATTACTACCATTCTTGAACGAGCAGTATGCTAAAAGCACAAAGCCACTAAAATGGCCCCACCTAGAAGACCGGCAGGGTTAGGAGTTCGTTTGGAATTATGAAAACAGGCTAAACGTTTCGGACATCTTCACATGTTCCTCAGTGTTTCCACTTAATAGAATACAATAGTTCAGTTGGAAGGGACCTACAACGATCATCTAGTCCAACTGCCTGACCACTTCAGGATTCATTTTCCTTTAATTGTTAACAAACCTTTAGAATGTTTGCCCCATTCTAAGATTTTATGCAGGGAAATCAGAGGTACGAGTTTCTGTACATTAGCCACGTGCCTTGTTCACTTAAGTTCAGCAGAAAGGACAGCAGATGAAAAATAAGCTTTTAATGACTTAAATTATTATTTTCCTGTAAGATTGTTAGAGGAAAGTAGCTGTAAAGAAAACAAACTGTATTCGGTGAGGAACAGTAATTTTATTTAAATCTACTTCATGCATAAGCATGATAGAACCCCAATTTAACTTTGGCAAATATCACAACAAAAAAACCAAGCAGCCTATACAGAACAGTGAAAATGCCAAGGATACGGGTTCTCCACAGTTTCACTGCAGAGCAAGTGGATTTAGAAGCCTCACTTTGGCTACATCATTTATAACCATATAATTAAATAAAGGTAGTCTTTCACTCTCACTTCTTGACTTCTCCAAGATCTTCAATGCTATCATCATCCACCTAGGACAAAAAAAAGGCCAAAACACAGCATATTAAGTATATTTTCTTCTTACGTGTCTCACTCAGTATTCACCACTGTACATGTAATGAAGTGTGGGAGAAGTATACGGCACCATCCGAGATTCCCTGATGTAAATTCTATGCGAGTGACATGTGCCTATAGGACACAGCTGAATCTATGGGGCTCTGAATAAAGACAGGCCTACAGTTATTTCAGAAAGAACACAATCGGGAGATAACCAGAACAAGGGAGAGTCAAAGAAAGCGCTTGCGATTACAGCAGCGCAACCAAACCTCTCAACCGTCGACATTTCAGTCCAACCCAAAATTAGTTAATCTCTTCTTCTGAAGCACAAGTGTGTGGTTTTGTTTTTTGTTTGTTTTTTTAATTTTGTAATATTTTAAGAGATTTTGAAAAATAGGATGGCAATGTAAGAATACTAGGCATTCACCGTTAAGAAACAGTCACAAAGAAGCCACGGGTATTTGACAGCTGGACTTATTCCGACATGCCTTCCTCACTGTAGTATCCGCAGTAACAGCACTACATGTTTAGGGAGTTCACGTTGCTTCCATTGTCCAAGAAACATTTGACTTCAAGTTTAATCACTCCTTAATCTAGTCATTCATAGGTGGGAATGCGACAACTGGTCTTTTATTTTTGCACAACAATCTGTGCCGCGGAAGATGAAACCCTTTTTCAAAATCACCGGAAAGTCACAGGCTATCATGGAAAACGAGAGTTCTGACAGAAGAAAGGGTTTATTACCTCAGGCCACTTCTCCTGGATTACATCGATAATGTCATCTGTAAAATCCCCCTGAATGATGATTTCATCTTCTCCTGTTACTGAGGCACCGCAGGAAAATTTCTGAGCAAAAAACCTTTGTGCTTCCTTAAGATCAATTTCTGGTGACAGGAAAATGGAGAGTTTAAGTACAGTCATTGTCATAGAAGTATTTTCTCAAGTTTAAAACCAAAATCTTGTTTTAGCTGTTGAAAAACTAGTGACAGTTTACAGTTAAAGCTTTGCTACAGAAAGCAAAAGTCTGCTGTTTACATACAAAACAACTGACTACAAATCTATCAAACTCTTCAAGGTAAAAACCACTGAATATCCTCTACACATTCCGTTTCCACAGGTCTACCCTACACGCACTCACCAGAAAAGCACACGCAGAACTGTTTAAATAGCACCTCCGGTTCTGAGTAACTTCCACAGTTATTGAACAAGTTTTTCCATAGAAGTGCTTCAGTATGTTCTTTTCGGAAACATGTCCCAACGATTTTTGAGACTGGCTTCCAGCACAAAGATACACATCCAGTTCAGATCAAGCTAGTGCATATTACTGATCCCTCAAGAAAACTGATGATACTCTCACGCAGGAAATAGGTAACGTATCTCGTTAATACAACCAAGGTTAAAACTTACCTTTTTAACAGAATTCGTGGTCAATGTGTGAAGTAAGATGTTGTTATAAACACCAAGTGGCTGTTTGCAGCTGAACCAAAGCTATGCAGGACAGCATTGTTAGTGCACTTTGGTAATAATTTGACTGCCTTACTGAAAGGCAGCGGAAGCCTTACTTAATCAGTCTCAAGAATAGGTAAAATTGTCAATAACGTATTTACAGGTTTGATGGAAATAAGAAACTTTTTGAAATTAAACATGTTTATAATTAAAGACAATAGACCACTCTGAAGTCTAACAAGGGGACTGCTATGGGAAGCCCTGTTGCAAAAAAACCTGTAACCCTGTTTGTTTGCAAACACCGTGGAAATAAGGACTTTAGTAATTTCTGACTGAGGGAAGTCAGTGTACCTTTGGCATGCTTTGGAACTGCTAAAAGCACCTTGGGACTTTCACCTCGCACAGATGGAAGCAGATCGCTCAATGTAATACAACCAGAAGAAACATGAGGTTAAAGGCAAGCACATGTGAAACCAACAAAACCCACAGAACAAAAAAGTCAACTCACCAAACGTCGCAAGGCCACATACTCTTGTGACATATTTTTTCTTTGCTCTAGGAATTTTAGCTATTGTAACTTTCTGTGGTACAGTCTTCTTTTTCTGTTTTATCTGACCTCTTCCACCTTTAAAACAGAGTATAAGGTCACATAATTAGTTAAATGATGTCACACTTAAAGAAAAATCATATAAGGTCAGATTTCATCTCTATAAACAAAGAAACTGTTATCTCCCCATCTGTGTTGGTAAAAAAAAAAAAGTATTTTGCACATTGTCTCACATTCAGTTTTTTTTATTATTATTGAAGAAAGGTCCCATGTCAAAGCTCAATATTACAAGAAATAACAATATGTGCATGTCAAATGTACCTTCAAGTACAGCTTGCCCAGCAGAACCCTGCTACAATTATCAAAAAAGGGTTTTTCCCCACACTTTACTAATCACTGCATTTGGTCTACATTTAACCCCTCTTTCAGGAATTGTTCTTTGGTTGTAATCCTAGGAACAAACTGTTACTTTAATGTTTTTCATGAGTTTAACTTCTTTAGGGTTTGTGACCGAGGCAAAGCAACTTACTCACGTCCATTTACTGAGGCCATGAGGACGTGCCTACTCAGGCTGCTGGGTTAAACAGCAGACTAAGTTCTAGATATCCATGCACGACCCCAGTATGAACCATATATCTATCTATGAGCTAGCAGCAAACACCCCCCTCTGAAACAGAAGCCAGCTACAGTAGTTGACTACCAAACTTCCACATGATTTAACATCTCCTTTCTTACTGTCTGTTTCTGGGCCAACCTGAGGGAACACTTCACATATCAGGCATTTATTAGTCGGAGTAAAGGATGCAAAAGGTATATTCCACTCATTAGGATTCTTCAAGTCAGATTAAGATCTCTGTTCACTTTGTATACCGTCATCAAGTCACTCCAGGGTAACCGAAGTTTCACATTCTCGAGCCTTCTCAGCATGAAAACCTAAAGAATTCACGACAAGCGAACTAACCCCTTGTGACTACTTTTTCTAACATGCAGTACTTTCAATTCTACATTACTATAAATCGATATCCAGTAATTTAAGACAGTAGATTTCTGTCTTAAAATTTCTTCAGTAAGTTTCTGCAGCGTCTTAGTAAGTTTTTCCTCACCCTCTCTCTTACGGTCAATCTTATACCATCATACTTAACACCATACCATAAGTTTTCATGAAACTTTAGATTCTAGGAGAAAATCCCTAAATATTTTAAACACTATTATTTTAGAACCAAAAACCAGACTGAAAGCTAACCATACCACCCCACACAATAAATTCACGTTGAAAGAAAATGTCCTGAAGTCTCTGGGAAAAGCATCCAAGCTACAGAACCTAAGTTACTGTTGTCACTACACATAGCCTACTGACAAGGTAAACATAACTGGTTACCAAGACACAAAAATAAGACATCTGCAGCGATATGTGGCTTAAAATCTGAATCTTACTGGTCTATTGACCATAATTTCTGAAACACTACAGACACAACTGACACTCCACAGGCAAATGCATGTTAACAACCCCAGCATTCTGATTTATGCTGGAAAGTATGTTAATTAAACAGAAAGAACTCCAACAATAGAAGATAAAAGTGTGTTTAAATTGTTTCATATATTTTATATCTTCCAAAGTTGGTTTTTGAAAATGTTTTTCATTAGTATTGCTGGGAAGAGACATAGTGTTAATGGAGACATAGGTGATAGTACTAAAAGCATAAAACCAAATCCTGTTACATGAACACAGCGGAGGGGTGGAAGGAAAAAAGGCAAAAGCAGTGTCATGAGGCATTAATAGAGGAAAGCAGGCTTTGTTCTGCTCCGCAAGCAACCTACAAACTGCTGTTAAACAGGGCAGAAACAAGTATTCTGGGAGGCGTGCCAGCTCATTTTAGGCTGAGAAGAATTACTCCCTGAATAAGGGCAATAGCAATGACAGGAACAGTGAGACACATGATGCAGGTCATCTTTCACTTGCTATTACTACCATCCAATTCTTTCATCAGCATGTATCACTGCACTAACTCTGCTGCCACTGGAAGAAAGATATGTGTATCTCTTGTGCAGAGCCGAAGTGTAGCTAACAACCAAAATGCAAGGAATCCGTGCCATAGCCCAGACCAGCAGGTGAGAAAGGGACGCCCCAAACTGCTTATAAATCAGTACCACAATCAACTATTTAGACCTTGCCTCTCTTTTGCTTCTTCTTCTCTTCTTCTTCTCCCGCAGTTCCTTGGCCTTCTCCAACCCCAGCTTCCTGTTTAGGTGAATTTTCTTAAATACATCAGAAAGGAGCGGGGAGAAGAGAGAGAACAAATTTAGTGGTCAGACAACCACAGCCTTACAGGAACAGGAAGTAAGGTACAGTGATATTTTGCTAAATCCGTAGACTCTTTGCTTAAGTGCAGCAGCCCCTTGACTGATGCGTGTTACAACTTCGTTATAGTACTTACGCAGACCAGACTTCAGAGAAGCCTTCGCTCAAAGATACAGTTACAGTTTCAATACAATCTCTTCACATAATTTCCACAGAGAGACAAAAATTAATGATAGGGTTAATATTGAAATCCCAAATGCAAATGAACAAGTTCCCTCCTATTAATGACCTTTCCTCCAGCCATCCACAGTAGACTGGACAGACATAAAATCCGATAAACTAACTTCAATGGGAAACAAGTGCATGGATGACTGGTTACAGCAGGAACCTTAAGAAAGCTCAAACATTATTACTGAAACTACACATTGTTTATTCAGTGTTTTCTGACATTATCAAACATATTTTCCACAGCATCCAAAAGCATGGCAGACTCCTAAGAAATTGATTAACTTTCACACTTGATACAGCGGGAAAAGGGAAGAGATGAGACCTGGACAAGCTCAAAGATTCCTGAATATGTCTAAGGGCACATATCAGTTAGAAAATAGAAAAGATTCTTACCTACTGTAAGTTTTGCAAACTCATCTGGAAAATTCTTTTCTAACCATTGTCTGCATTTAGTCACATCAGGCATGTATTCGCAGTACTGGAGAAGAAAGGTCATGTGAATGTTGTTAGCAGAGTAACTACAAAATATGTCACAAACAAATACACCAAAATACATCTGCAATTCAGCCCAGCCATTTCTCCCTAAGATGACTGAATACCAATACTATACTAGCGCATAAGAAACCTCGTGTCATCCTAAAGATGACAGTGGCTGAAGCCCAGAATTGCCACAATTACGAAAAGCCAGAAAAGATCAGAAAGAATCATTGTAGTCAGGAATCATAGGACAGAGGAAGAAACTCTGACAACAAAAAAAATTAACTCACCTCTGTTGGCAGTGAACAGACTGGAGAAAGAAGGGAAGGGGGGGAAAAAAAAAAAGAACACATTACAAAAAGAAGTTCTCCACTTACAGCCTTAGCGTCGAATTCAAAATGGTATTTTAAAGTTAGAGATGACTTCTTACGTCATAACTTCCGGTTATAATCACACATTGACTCAAAAAGATTACTTTATTGATACCACTCCACATTTTAATCTTTCTCTCATTAGTCATTTGCTCACACGCCCTGCATTAGGAAAAAACCATCACAGCAAGAGCAGTCAGTCAATGAAGGAAGGGAAGGAGATGCCTACAGCTTTGGGAAAGGTTACAGAAAGAAACATTAGTTCTACCAGAGGCAAAAGATATACCCAGTAAATTACCACGTGATTTGGTTAGCTCTCCTTTTCCCAAGAGCTGCCAGTGTCCAAAAGAGGGGCTCAGCCCCAGAACAAACCCAGACCAATTGTGCCGACTTTCACGCACAACAGAGATTCTTTCCTAATCCCCTGCAACCGTATTCAAGCCCAAAGCAAAATAACATACCTATCTAAAAAACATACCTGTCAGGATTATTTATTTCCCTTTACATTTCATCCATATAACTACAAATGTAATGAGTAAAGAATAATTTCATTAATTCTAACTTTAGTTCTTATTGTCATACCAATGCTCAGAGGCCTTTTCTGTGCTAAAGGCTTTAATGGCTTTTTGCAGGAAGAGATCTCTGCTCAACGGTTCACAGTCTGAGCACCACTCCCACTAATGCAACTTTTACACACAGAAAGCCGTTAGTATCTCCATCTCTCAGATGGAAGACCCCTACATTTCACCAAAAATGCTTCAGATAACATACACAACGCAAGCTATTTCAGAGACGATCAGAAAGGTCAAGCTGACCATGGTCTAGCTTCTCAATAAAAGCTGACCAAAAGAAAATCTCCGCTTCTCTCATTCTTTCTGCTAGGCTGCCCGCACAAACAGCACATTATAAGAATCATGGACAACTGCCCCTTCAGCACTTGCCTCCACAGTAGAGAACCCGAAGAGGATAGTCAGCATCTGACCTGGCACCGCTCCTTACATCTCCTCTGCAGTCAGGGACCACAGGCTCAGCTACATCTGTGGCCATGTCACAAGCCTGGAGGTCACAGAACAGAAGAATCAGGACCTAAGTTCTGGGTTAAAGTTATTCACATCTTTCCCAACTCAACGAGAATCCCAGAGACTGATGAACCCCAGAGAAAATGGGTACAATAGTAAGAAGAGCAGGAGAGATCAGGAAGGAAAAAATAGGAGTCAAGAAATAATGAAAAAATATGGGGAAAATGGCTGCAAAAAATACCAAGCAGTATGAAATTCTAGCACGTAAGGGGAAAAAACCCAAAGTGCCACAAAACGCAGTATAAAATTAAGATCTGCGAGAACAACACATGGAATTACAGAACATACTGGGTTAAGCAAAATGTGAAGTACCATGTTAAATCAGTGGCATATGAACAGTAAATCGGTGGTATATGAACAGTAGGCGCACTGGGGGAGTAGGGGGAGGTACTGCCAGTACACTAGCAAAGAAAAGGGGTCATTTAAATCAGTGTCCGAAGAGTTTCAATCTGATCCTGGGACACTGGCAAAAAACCCCAAACACCACAAAACAAGCAAACCAGACTCAACCCCCTGATACAATTAATAATGGTTTGCATGCACACGTTTTCAGGCAAGGGGCTTAGAAAATAGGAGTCAAGAGGGAAGAGGTTTGCAATGCATGAGAAGTCCCCCAGGACCACGGGGGCAAGCAGGATACGAGCGCGGAAGGCTCGGAGCCAGGATGTTGTGCCCGGGCAGTGAAGAGAGCGGAGGGAAAACGCCAGGGCGCCAGAGGTGGTGGGGTTCGCGGTAGGGAGACCGCAGGGAGAGGCGGGAGAGGGTCACAGTGGATGCCGGAGTACCCACGGAGATCCCAAACGGGGGAGGG
>NW_008824469.1:650933-657703 GCF_000699105.1 Pygoscelis adeliae
GCCCCGGCCGCGGGCCTCTTCAGCTCCCCCGGCATGGCAGGTGAGCGCCGGGAGGCCGCCCACGGTAACCGCTGGGCGCCGCCGTCAGCAAACGAGCTAAAACCGCCTCGCGTGCCTGCTGTTCCAGACATCCGTGAGCTCATAGAAGTGGACGACGTCATGGAAGACGAGTCCCTGAGGTTTGGTCCCAACGGCGGCTTGGTGTTCTGCATGGAGTACTTTGCCAATAACTTTAACTGGCTGGAGGAGAGCCTTGGGCACGTGGAGGATGACTATGTGTTGTTTGACTGCCCAGGTAAACAAACGTCATCGCTTTGGTATCGCTCTTCATATGCAGTGTAAAATTGGCCGTACTTTCTTCCTGTTGGTCGTAATCATTCACGCATTTTTTTCTGCATTATCGACAGTTGTCAGAGTCACTTTCAGACGTTTCAGAAGTTAACTTGGTCCCAGCCTAATCTGGGTGACTGCACTGACTTTTAATAGCATCATCTGGTGTGGGAATGCCATGGCAACTGCTAACTAACACTAATTGGAGGTCAAGGGAGGAAAAAACCCTTCTATTTCTTTTCCACTTCTCCAGTACAAGTTCATTCTAATACAGTCAGAGTGGTTTGAAAAGAAAGATGATGCTTTATCAGCTTTTATTCACATTAAGTGCTATGCCCATATTTATATAACCGATAACTCTTCCTGTTAGCGTCACATTTCTGCAGACTAACATCCTGAGTGTGCCCTAGGTCAGATCGAGCTCTACACACATCTGCCCGTGATGAAACAGCTGGTGGAGCAGCTTCAGCAGTGGGAATTCCGTGTCTGTGGAGTTTTTCTTGTGGATTCTCAGTTTATGGTGGAATCTTTTAAGGTATCCATTTGAAATCCGTTGTAAAAGTCCGTATCAACGAAGAACAAGAAGTCTGAGCAATTTAGGGAGCTGGGTTTGTTTAGCCCAGAGGAAAGAATGCTAAGCTGGGGGAGATCCGATTGCTGTCTTCGTCTGCCGCAGACGCAGGTTGCAGCAAAGAAAATTCCAGTTGGATGTAAAGAAAACCGGCACTGCGAGAGTGGTCAGGCCGGAACAGGGGCACAGAGGGATTGTGTAACGTACGTTCATGGAGTTACTCAAAACTTGACTGGGCAAAGCCCCTGAGCAACCTGATCTGACTTTGAAGCTGGCTCTGCTTTGAGCAGTTGTATGAACCAGATAACCTCTAAAAGTCTCTTCCACCCTAAGTTCCTCGGTGATCCTACGAGAGCTTGCTCAGATCTGGAGAGCGAGCAGGCCACTTTCCCCATCTAGCAGTAAGAATCCTGAGATGGGCTTTGAGTTTTGAAATGGCCTTTTCACTGGCAGATCCAGAGTTGAGGCTCTGGAAATAAGATGGCAGATGGGAAGCTCAGCACCTCCCTTTTCCAACAGAGATAAGGACTCCCCGCTTGGCCTCGTGTCCCTGTTTCATATATTAGCTAGATTTGGTCTGTGGTAGAGTGTCCTGCATGTTTGTATTGTGTTTTTCTGTACTTAACTACATCATTTTTCATATTCCTTAAGTTTATCTCTGGAATTCTGGCAGCACTCAGTGCAATGATATCTTTAGAGATTCCACAGATTAATATCATGACCAAAATGGATTTGCTGAGCAAGAAAGCCAAGAAGGAAATAGAAAAGTAAGTTCCAACAAATTACTTGGTCTGTAGTGTAATATCTTGAGGTAAACTTCACTCAAAATTCAGTCTAATGTTTCCCACAATTAAAACATACTCCTTTCGAATCGGAGAAGATGCATTTGTCTTATATCGAACATAGTCTTCAAATGTCTGGATAGGATGCTTACAATTTAGTCAGAGTCAAAAGGCTAGCTCCATGTTTGTACAGATCTCTGGATTTTTCTGCAAGTAATGATCTTGAATAACTTACGTCATTCTGAATGACATTCCAGGGTACTGTGCCCACCAGGGTACTGCACTTCAAAACCTAAACCAGAGGTGATCCTATCAGTTTTTTGGTACTGAACATACTGAATTACTTCTGCGTTACTTTTACATTTGTGCTAAAATTACAAAATTAAAGTTTTTCCCTGCAGTCTTCCTCAAAGCTTTCCTGAGTATACAAGTATATTAGCAAAAAAACCCAAAAAAAACACTTCAGTTGTTTCTGCTAGCAATCGTAATCTGAGATATTCAAATACTTAAAAAAAATATTTTTAAACATTTTGAGTTCTCTTGGTATGAAGTTAGTTCATTCAGATCACAGAACGATAGATGGTTTTGGTCGCTATGTAAAAGCACAATGACTCATTTGCTCTCTGGCCAAGGATTCTGTCAATGTTAACGATGACTTTGTTTCTCCCAGGTACTTAGATCCAGATATGTATTCTATGATTGAAGACTCTACAAATATATTGAAAAGCAAAATGTTTAAAAAATTGACTAAATCTATATGTGGATTGGTAGGTATATTGCTTTTTAACTGGTACCCTTAAATTCAGTCCTGTATTTATAAACCACACTGTTTGGTTGCTGACTTCATTGCTGTTATAGATACTGTATGTACTATAATAATTCTCCCTGCCTCGCCCCGAAACTACGTATTTACCTACCAGACTTCTTAACAAAGCTGGGATCTAAAAGATTCTCAGGCACTCGAGCATTTTACTTTTTGCCTATTTTAACTCAGTTTTTGATTTTTTCAGATTAGCATAAGATTCTTGAGAGTGTGTGTGTGTGTATATGTATGTACACCCACTTGGATTGTAGCGAATACGTTTTCTGTGAACCCTGTTCTGTTAGCGATTTTGGAAAACTGCTTTTTCTGCTGCGTAGAACTTAGGACTGATAGCCAGGTGTTCTGAGTGGGGAATTGCCATTGGTTTGCAGTGTGGCTTTAAATGGTATTTTAGCAGTCCAGAGAAGGAAGACCTTAGTGTGGTTTGAGGAAGTGGCTCAGAGTGCTGTGATTGAGAACTAACTTACTGCATTTTCTTACCAACATCCTTTGAATCCTTCCTCTAGATTGATGACTATGGTATGGTTCGATTTCTACCTTTTGATCGCTCTGATGAGGAAAGCATAAACATTGTTCTGCAGCACATAGACTTTACCATTCAGTATGGAGAAGATCTTGAATTTAAAGAACCAAAGGTAAGGTACTTCTGATGGTAAGATGAAAAATTAAAAAGGATCCATAATATAAGTTGTAATATAAATACGTTCTTTGCCTTGCTAATAAATCATTGTCATAGTATGGTTCAAAATAAGCCATGTTTAGTCTTTTAGTGACAATGCTTATATCGTCTTCATTTACAATTACAAAAGTGAAATTCTTTAATACCACCTTGCATATGCAGACTGATCAAATGGTTGTGTTTAGAAGTAATGCTTTGGTTTCCAAAAATAATGGAATTTTAAACTTCAAAGGTCAGAAAGGACCATTAAGAACACTAAGATTTCTTCCTACATGACTGTTCAAAGTCCCCTGGTAATTCCTGTGTTGAACCCATGTGTTGTATATGAGATATAGATTAGGAATAAATTCTGTCATGTAAAATACATGATAAAAGACTGCTGTGTTAAAATCTGTTCCAAGCCCCATCTGGTTTTATTACTCAGCTCATAAATCCTAAGGAACAAGTCCAGTGCTTTTATTCTATTTTTTAATTCAGTTTTGTACTCTTTAAGTATGCAGAATACCTGGATCTAGATTTTGACCTATATAATTTCGATAGCTCTAGAAACAAATTGCTTTTCAGCAAGTTTTGCTACATGTTTTATGGAACCATATTAGACATTGTTCCTGTTGTGGTTTCTAAAATAAAACGTCACAGAACAATGTACAACAGCCACTAGGGAAAAGTCAGGTTTTACCTTTTTTGTTTTCTTTTTGGCAGGCATGCGGAGAAGATAAATCATCTCCTCTTGTGGATGAATACTTTCAAGATCATGTGGATGAGTAAAAAATGGATGTTCAAAAATGGGAGGAAAATACCTTGCTTGTGTTAGAAAATAAAAATGAAAAAAAAATCCACCCCTACACAAACATACTTGATGTTTTATCTGTAAGATAACTAATATTTATAATGAAGAGTGAGGTATATGGCCTCTTAACTATTTTAATAAACAATTTTCATTCTTATGCGTGTGTGTTATCAAATACATAGGCTAGCGTTAGTACATATAAAAGTTCCCCACATAGATCTATCTCATTTAAGCACAGGAATGCTTGAAAAAAATCTCATCATCTGCAAAAGAGGCAAAGCTGAATATGAGTATGTTGTAATAAATATTAATCTCCAGTACTGAGTAGTTAGTTTCATTATTAGATGAGATAAAGAATTGTTCTAAAGGGTGAAAATTGTACTTCATGAACTGGACCTGAATTAGGCGAAGAGATGACTGGCAACTTCGAAGGGACATCTAGTCCGTGGGTGGTCTCTCACCCTTCTCAGAGAACGAGTGTTTTACATTCACTTTGGAAGAGCCTAGATTTTAAGCCGCCTTAAGGCTGGTTTTTGTACAACTTGCACGTGGCTTTAAGTGGTTTATACATCGATAACATCTTAAGCACAGCACAACACTTAAAATCAGCTTAAACAGAACTCAGGGATGGTCTTGTGCAACCGCGTTAGAAACTGTTAGTTAACGAAGAATTCAGCAACAAATAAGTAAGCTCCTTTTTTTCCCCTGAATAAAGAACTCGTACACCTACTATGGACATAACGTTACCTCTATAGTACAATGTGTGGCGCTTTCAGAGAAGCAAAACTTTAGCACATTATCTCCAAAGAACATACCCACCTAAGTAACAAAATACATGTAAAAATGGTCTTGGGAATTTTTCAGGCAAGTAGCATCAATTCTGGAATTGGATGTATCTGTTAACACACTGTTCATATCAGACAATAATTCAAGACCTATAGGGAAATGTACTGCTGAATTTACCTCTCACAGTTTGTAGTTCTTTTATATAGACAGACTGTTCCCTGGGGCGTCTTGAGTGTTTCAAAACATGTTTTATTGCTTCTAAAATCTATTGGTCCAATTTATTAGCTACATTCAGCTGAATTTCAGGATGTGTTTTTTTGCTGCTTATGTCCAAGTACATACTAACCTTTCCTTTTCCTTAACCCTATGCAACGAGATTTACTCATGGAGTCCTTGAATTAAAATATTTTCCAATAAGGGCTTCATGGTTGTGAAATGCTTAACATCAGTGAATGCTTATATGTAGGCATATCATCTGTCTATATATAGTTCATGTATTAGAAATTAGCCCCATCCTCACAAAATATGAGCAGCCAAGTATTTCAGTAGAATAAGAACAATTGATGTCATTTTGTAGGAGCAGCTTGGTTAGCAAATGTCTGAGTGCAAGGATACCCCGTAACGGAAACCAAATCAAGGATTGAATACTTGGCAACTGCACTTACCTAAACCTGGGGTGTGATAGCAGCTTGGCGCAGAGTTTAGTTTTGTAGTTTCTTGCTTCTAGTCCGGAAGGTGTCATTTTTTTCTTATTCATCAGTAGGGTTGTTCTTCCTGTCTGTTTAAATAAATGGTTAAATGTTCATACTGTTGATACGGTGCTTATTTTTGAAGTAAGGATCTGCTTTTTCCGAAGCAGAGCCAGAACAGGGAGAGGGGTTCAACAGACCAGCAAATCCTGCACGCCTAGAGGAAAAGGGCTCCCCGGAATCCGTATGTGGAGGTCAGGGAGGATCGCATGGGATCTTTTAAATGGGAACAAAGAAAAAATGGGAAATAAGATGTCACCTAAGAACTATTAAAATGGTTTTTCAAAGCCAGGTTTCCAAAAATTGCCAACCTTACGACCTCTACAAGAAGTCTCGTGATACTCAGCATTTCTAAAACCTTACTCCCACCTCCAGACAACTAGTGAATGCTGAGACTTCAGTTTCAAGATAGTCATTGTGGTCACCAGAAAGAGATGAAAAAAAATCAGCTCTTCAGACCTTTAAAACATGGGGCCAAAAGCCCTGAATATATTTGTTTTTTAATAGTTATGGTGTAGGTTAACCTCATGATGAGGCAAGTCTTTATGCTCACACGGAACTAATCACATCACAGCGGGATCCGATCTGGCCGAATTAAACCATCCAAACACTGGGAAAACTTCTGTAGCTTAACTCGCCTCCAGACTGGCACATCCTTGGGACAAGCCACGCTCACGGACTGTCGAAAGGAGAAACCCCAGCCCTGCAGTTACATTACTTTGCCTCACCTTCCAACTCTCCCCATTTTTTCTCCCTGACTTATGCCATTTACCATGGGACAAATTCAGCATGCAGGGTCACACAGAAGGCTATGGCTCGACAGTAACAGGAGCGTGCAGCTTCAAATATTGGGTCCCTCCAAACACAACGTGTTTGGACCCGCTCTGTCCTTCCTTACATCGAGTGCCCCGTGCAGCCGGCTGCGCTTTGCACGTCGGGTCAGAGCAAGCGATGCCCAGGAGCGCCGCAAACGTGCGGGAGGGAAAACCGGCTGCGAGCCAAGCGTCCCCACCTGCGCCCTTACCAAGCTCTGACCCTCGCCGGGGACAGGAGCTTGCCTCTGCCAGCGAGGAAGCGAGATGTCAGGGTGGCTGGAAAAGAAAAGGGTTGCATGGAGGGACCGAGGAAGGGTTACTTGCAGTGCCGGCCACAGCAAAGGCCGGGGGGGAGCGAACAAGTCCCCACCTGAGCGTGCTTTCAAAGCACCTTCTGGGTGCTGGCAGTGCTCTCGCAGGAGGGGTGCCTCCCGGGGCGGCGCAC
>NW_008824469.1:658112-663830 GCF_000699105.1 Pygoscelis adeliae
GGGGGGGGGGCAGCCCCCGGCTCCAGCGAGGGAGAGTGTGGTACAAAGCTGTGCTTTGCTCTGGTTTTGTTCACGCCACCTCCCTCAGGTTGAAATAAACGGCTTTTCTGCTAGGGGATGCTTACCCCCACCAGTTGCATAGCCCTCTCCCCCCGCAAAACCTCGGCTGTGAGGAGGTGAAGGCTTCCCGGTGGCCTGGCACAGCGTGGTGGGAATGTTTGGAAAGTGCCTAAAACTAAAGTCATCAGTTGTTAAAAATCAGTTTCCCAGGAAGAATCTGTCATATGCAGAAAGGTTTGGGGTTTTTAACTTAGACCAGTTTTAGAGTGCACAGAAAGGTCTTTTTTTTGAGTGTGTGAGTATGTGTTAAGTCTGGCTTTATTTATTATTACCTAATATGATTAGCTAGACATGGAAATAAAATATAATCTTTTTTTAATGACCAACTAACTTTCAGTTGGTTATGCAATACCCCATACTTGGGCAGGAGAGCAGGGCTGTCACCCCCTGGTGCTGTGCAGAATGGGGTTAGGCAGCCTGGGGAAGAAGCAACACGTGCAGACCAGCCGTACCAATTTTACCCCGTCTCCCGCCACCGCGACCGTAGATGGTGCCGGTGATGATGCTTTCACGGCCTTCACCAGAATGGCGCTGAGATCTGGGCCTAATTAGAAAATAGCGATCGTGCAATGAACTAGACCCTGACTCCTCTTTGGTGAAGACACGGGGAACACGTGATCGGACACACAAATGTCTATTTTCAGTAGCATTAATAACCAGCCTTCCCACCCCGTTTGTAGGCTTACCACTCAACCTTAATGGACTCCGATACCAAGCTAATTGGGAACATGGCGCTGTTACCCATCAGAAGCCAGTTCAAAGGCCCAGCGCCTCGGGAAAGTAAGTTTATAATAATCTCTGAAAACCTGCCTGCGTATAGCTTATAATCATCTCATGGTTTGCTCCAAGCCAGCCCTAGCAAGAGTGACGAGAGGAGTCACAGGCTGGAAATGGAGTGCTTTGCAGTTTGTAGAGGAGGAAGAAAGTTTCCAAATATTTAAGTTGTGCAAATCATAGAAAATAATTATGCACAGATAAATAATGTGCCATGCTTACATCAGTTGTTTCAGTAATTAAAGCCGACGGTTACTATTCTCGTGTGTCTCACTGTGCTCTTCAGTCGGTTTTGAGGAGGACGTGGTGGTGCGAACCCTCTGCTGTCAGAGGAAGTGGAGGTTTAGCTGCAGAGAACTTGGCCTTTGGCTGAAGACACTCGGCTGCTCTGAAGGACGAGGAGTAGGACAGGCTAGGGTAGGGGGCTTCAAAAATTGAACTGAAGTTACGGGCATCCCAACAGGCTCCACAGGCAGCCTGGTACGCATTCCCCTTCGGCATGTGACGTAACACTTCCCAGCCACGATATCCCCCAGTAGTGTGGCAGTTCAGTTTGAGAAAGGAAATGTAAAGGAAATGTTTCTGGATTTAAGCAGTCTCGGATGGTAGCAAAAGCAGATGAAAGTCGCAAGTAAGCTTGCCACTATGTGTTCTGCTCCCCCCCCCTTTTTTTGAAGAGGATAATGAAATTTGTGCGATTGTGGCGGTATGCTTTCTCCAAAAACATTTTTGTGTCCTGAGAAGACTTTACGCTGTTAAAACTCAACTGGCAGGAAAGTGGGGAACTGCTGAACTGCTGCCATTTGTGAAGTGAGAAATCATAGGGGGAGGAGAAGAAGGGGGTTAAAGCTCCTGCTAAGAGTAGGAAGCTTAAATATTATGGTCTGAGCTCACCAGTGTTTCACATGGCAATGACTGTTTTCTGTTATATAGTGCTGTCTTCTGCTTTTTGTAAATAGCAAGGTTTTGCCTTTGCAATAATCCTTATTTATGTATTTCAGTGAGTAAAAGTTATGAGCAAATGTAGTATCATGGTGCACTGTTTAACTCTGTATTTCTTCTTTGTTAGCTAAGGACACAGATATTATAGATGAAGCCATCTACTACTTCAAAGCTAATGTTTTCTTCAAAAATTATGAAATTAAGGTAATTTTTTGAGATACTGTGCATATAGTAGTTCTTTGGAGGATTGGTGCTGTGAATATAAATTTATGTTCAATGAGATAATTCCATTAGATAACAAAAACTCCCCTTTCCTCCCACTTAATTTTTAATGTTGGGTAAATGTCATGAATTGCAAGTCCCTTTCTCATGGGGAAATTGTAGGCCAAAATGGCTTGAACTCATTCCTGTTTCAAACTTTTATCAGTTCCATAAAGTCTCCCTTAATCTAAGAGTGGCTGGGCTCTGTGCTTGCTCTTGTTTTGCAGAATGAGGCTGACAGAACGCTGATCTATGTAACCCTCTACATTTCTGAGTGCTTGAAAAAGCTGCAAAAGGTAAGAAAAGTGAATTTCTGTGCAGGAGGGAAACTGAGTCTGTTCTGGGGATTGTACTTGGGAAGGGGTTTGCTGATATTCTCCTCCTAGTAGCACAAATAATCCTGTTCACCCCAGTGTCAGTTGTCAGAGCTACAGCTATTCTAAGGCCGTGGATCTCCAAAGAGGCGTGCTGCTGTTCTTGCTGAGTTTTTATGTGTTAGAGATTGATAAAATATTTGGGTCTAACGCTCCATCAGCTTGTGTTTATAACTATTAATCCATTGTTTGCCTGGTTCTTCCAGTGTAACTCCAAAGGCCAAGGAGAGAAAGAAATGTACACACTAGGAATCACTAACTTCCCAATCCCTGGGGAGCCTGGCTTTCCGCTCAATGCCATTTACGCCAAACCTGCCAACAAGCAGGAGGAAGGTAAGGCTAATCCAGGACCGCTGAAGGCTTCCTTGGGCTCATACTTTACCAGCTGCATTTTTTGTGACTGCAACTAGAAAAATTACCTTTAAAACTGAATCTTCGAAATCTGCAGTTCTGTCTTCTGAGGGCAGCAGAAGCTGGATTCTCTGACCTCGGGGGCCCAGTGACTCCCCTGGATTAACAGGAGTCTGAATCTGCCTTTTGCATCAACATAATCACTAGCTAAACCCTGTAATGGTGCCCAAGCCAACTGCTGCACTGGCAGAATAGGAAGCCCACAATAATGAGTAAAGGTAAATGAGAGAAGAAAACAAGTTTGGATCATCCTTTTTACTGGTACAAGTATCGTAAAAATCCCAGCTGTGGCTGTAAATTGAGCAAACCAACTCAGCCGGCCGATGAGTACCTGCAGATGTGAAAACTCACTTTCTGCTTTAAGCAGTGATCTCTGATGCTTCCCTGTTAAATTCAGTTTGGCTTGGTGCTGCCTCAGTTTACACTGTCTTTTCCTGTGCCGTGTTTCAGAGGTGATGAGGGCCTACCTGCAGCAGCTGAGGCAAGAAACTGGTCTTCGCCTTTGTGAAAAAGTATTTGATCCTCAAAGTGACAAGCCTAGTAAGGTAAGAGTTTAGTGCGATCATCACAGATTTAATGAGAGGCTTAGTGTGTTTTTTCAGAAACGTGTGGAGAGAAAGAAGCGAGATGATGGGGTGAGGGATCAGATGGGGGTAACTTTGGTGCAAGCTTCCCTGGTTTTACAAGGCTAGTGAAATGGGAGGCTGCAAGTTATCTATAAATTTAATCTGTAATGTGGTAAGACAGTGAATGCCAATTTGGGTTACTTTAAAAAGCAGGGCAGTAATAAGAGGTGTCTGGTTCAACTCTTCAAAGTATTGCACATCTGCTGTTGGCTAGGTTTTCAAATGGAAATTCACAGGCATGAGAGATGCTGTTTATCTTCCCAGGCGGTTCTGATTTGATAGCTTCTTTGAAGTAGGCCATTTTGCCTCATATCCAGATTAAAAAAAAATAGCTAATCAATGCATGAATTACCTCCTGACTGTTCATATGTTTCATGTGCAAATGTGACTGCATTTAATACTGAAATTACTTAAGCTAATTCAGTTTCAAAGTCATAGCTTTCTGATGCATCCCTTGTTTATAATTATATTGGAATAAATATATTGGAACAAACAGTAAAAAAAAAATAGAAATAATAGAAAGTAAAATGTCCCACTTTAATTCAGAGTCCTATATTATAAACTCATTGGGTCCATTCCTGTCCTCCTATTTTCAATTCCAGTAGAAATCAGTGTAGAAAACTGTGCAAAACTGGAGCCTTAACGTTTGTTATTTGTCAGAGGTTGAATACTTGGAAGTCATTGTTTTGTTTATCGCATGGAAACCACTTTTGCATATTTTCTGACTTTGTACTTCCTTCTGCAGTGGTGGATCTGCTTTGTGAAGAGACAGTTCATGAACAAGAGTCTGTCAGGCCCTGGGCAGTGAAGAGGCAAAGTAGCAACAACAGTAAACATTTCCACAGCAAGGTGTATAAAGTATTTTGCCTTTGCTTTGGATACATTTTGTACCAAGGAGGAATTAAGTGCTTATGAAGAAAAGAAAAAAAAAAAAAACAACACACAAACCAGTCAATGAGGGATAGAGGGAGGGAGAGCAAAAAGATTTGCGTAAGCAAGTATTATTAAGCTGGTGCTTAATAAGTGATTTCTAACATGCTGTTTCAGATGCAAGCTGCTTTATTATCAGTGGCTACAGCTAGCATTTAAAACAGGGCTTGTATTTAAGAGAAGAAATGGGCTTGCCTGTGGGGCAGGGGCAGTGTAATTGCTCTACTGGCTAGAGTCTCAGTATCGTATGTCCACGGAAAAATGTACCTCTCACGCTGTGTCGTCAAGTGCAGTGATTTTTACCTTGTTTTCAATAAACTTAGCTTGTAATTAACGTGCTAACTGCTTTATGTCTTATGGATAGCCTTCAAAGAAACCAGAGTTTTGTTTTTTTGTGAAAAGACCATCGTTGGTTACCACCATGTAACAGTTATCAGTAGGAAGTGAGTCATTCCCACCGAAAACGGGATTAATACAGGGGCTGTAGGTTGCGGCAATGTACCTGGTTATTTAGCAGGTCTGCCTTCGCAGAGTGGTGCTCCACTGTACTAAAATGCCTTCAAAGGGTAACGCAGGCAGATGACACAGCTTAGTCCGAGGCTGCCTTCGTGACGGCAGATTCAGTCAAACACAACCATCACACTGCACTGGCAACAACTGCGACTGTTTTCATCAGTCAGGTGGCTTCTTGAAGAACGGCAAATCCAAGGTTGGTTTATTCCGAGTTGTCTCTTTTCATCTGTGGCAATACCTTGTTTCGCTCTCACCACGCAGCACCAAGAGGCTTTTTGTGTTACTTGATCTGAAGTCCAGTGCCAGTGACGCTTTGCCGCTTGCCACGTTTGCCTGTTGAGAGGCGTGTCCCTCTCCAGACAGCAGCGATGGCGTGTTCAAACTGAAAGCTCCCCCTGGTTCGGTTTGCAGTACTAGTGACAGGATAGCCATGCTTTGCGTTCTTCTTGTAATAAAGGGCAGGGGGGGGAGTTTATGATTCAGGTCTCCTTTCAGTCAATGCCTTGTAGTTAACGGTGGCCCTAGTGAGGCGTTTCCCCTGGTTGTGGCCCAGAAGAAATCTAGGTTTTGAAGGGTCTTTCTCCTCAGTTACCTATTTTTAAAGGCAGGAGCTTCGTTATCCCTGGGACCTCTGTCGCATTTAGCTGCCGCAACCAGCAGGTAATGTTCTCAGAAGAAAGAGGGCCAGACTCAAGAGCCGGACAGACGCAGGGGGTGCGTCTCTTCCATGAAACGATGCTGGGCCGAGGAGGGACTCCTCCGGCCCT
>NW_008824469.1:664302-669316 GCF_000699105.1 Pygoscelis adeliae
AGGCAGGCTCGCTTCTAGAGCTGTCCCTCCCGCCGGGCTCTGTGGTGCGGGCGCCGTGCTCCTGTCCCCGGCCCTGCAGGGGATGAAGCCCGGCTCTGTCGGCGCGCCTCTCTGTCCGGGGTTCAGCATGAGCAGCGCAGCCTGTACCCTTTGGGGTACGCGGTACAACATGGGCGTTCTGGTAGAGGTGGAGCGGTTTTCTCCTTCCAGGGGCGCGCTGTGTAGGTCACGGCTCTTCCCTGACTCAAGTGATTCCCTTTATTTTTCAGGACTTCCCTGGAAGGTATCTTTTACATTTTTGGGGGGTTTTGAGGTACTAATTGAAGCCAAAATCCCATTCTGAAACCCTAACTCTTCAACACTTCTGCGAACATACTGGAAGTGTTATAAAAGGGGTTTGTAAAACGTAGGAACGTGTGGATTAGGACCAGGGTAGCTGTACAAGGAGCTGGGCTGCCCTGTAGGCTTGAGTCCATTCGCACAAGATGTGCTTTAGTGGACGTTGACAACAGGTGGTTTGTTAGGGGAGAATGGGGGCTGCTCCATTATGGAGAGCAGTTTGGCCAAGCTAAAGATAAGCTGTTGTTACTGATGAGGTGTCGGGAGTGGCTATTACATTTGTTTGTATACAGACAAAAGAAATTGAGAGATAATCCCTTTGTGAGGGGGTAGTGGCCCTTCCAATGTAGTAAAGCAGCAGCAGCAGTTGGAAGTTGAAGCCAGACAAACCAAAGCTACAAATACTTTGGATTTGTAAGGTTTTCGTTCTTATGTAGTTAGATGATCTCAGCCTTTCTGTTTGCATTTCTTCTAGGGAACTGTTTTCACCATCTCAGAAATATCAGCTCCTTGTATATCATGCAGATTCTCTCTTCCATGATAAAGAATATAGAAATGCTGTAAGTAAGTACACGATGGCCTTGCAACAGAAAAAAGCATTAAGTAAAACTTCAAAAGTGAGACCTTCTACTGGGAATGCCGCATCAACTCCCCAAAGCCAGGTATGTAAAAATTGACTAATGTGCTGCATAAAATGATCGTGTTCCCCCTTGCAATTAATGTTGCTGACTCAATATTACAGCATTAGATTGTGGATTTATCATGTCAAATAAACCTAATGTTTAAGGCTAATTTGTTTTGAAAATATCAGTGTGGTGTTTTCTAATACAAAACGTAATATGGTTTTGAACATGAGACTTTTTTTCGTATGTGTAGTTTATGCTTTTCATTTGAAGACAGGAGCCATATGAGCTAGCAGTAGGTTGCATTGTTAACTTTGTAGCTCTAGATTTTTTTCAACATAGTGTAAGCATTTAATGAGGAGACCTTACTCAGTTTTTTTACTTGACTAAAACAGCATCGTACTTTAAAGTTTGCTTTTTGTTTCAGTGTTTACCATCTGAAATTGAAGTGAAATATAAAATGGCTGAATGTTATACAATGCTGAAGCAAGATAAAGATGCCATTGCTATTCTTGATGGGATTCCTTCCAGACAGAGGACCCCAAAGGTTAGTTCCGGCAGACTTCTGTCACAAGTCCTTGGTCAGCGTATCTTGAATCTATAGGCCAGTATCTGGTCAAAAAAGAACGTAGCCTATAGGTATAATGTCCTTGTGTCTTGGTATTTGCTTTTTTATTAGTTAAATGTTGTTTGGAAACACTTCCTAATGTTTACATTAGCTTAGTTTATTTGGCCTCTCTTCTTTAAAATCAGTTAAATTTTGTATTCCCTCTATTAGAAAGAATTAAAAAAAAGTGGAAAGAGTTAAATGTTTGTGTGCATCTTTCTTAATTTGTGTGAACTACCTGGTTAACCCTTTAGTACTGCACATGGCAGGTACAGAATTGTGCTTGTGTACAAGGATGAAGAAACAATATTTTTTTTAAATTCTAAAAGTTTGTGAAGCATTTGTATATCTATACATAAGGCTTGGAATCTGTATCATCCATTCGATAGTTCTTCGCATGTTGTCATGAATAGTTTTCATAGGGCAAAGAATAATGGATTATCTCAACAAAAGCAATGTGGATCACATCTGCCAGGAGAAAAATTTATGCGATTGCAAACAGCTGAGTTACTGCAAGTTAGTAAGCGATTACCAGATACCTGACTGAATAATTTTCTGCAGTTCTGAGTCAAACATAGAAATGTAAGAGCCAAAGCAGTTGTTTAAATTAAGGTACTTTGCCTGGCTATAACCACAAAATGGAGTTGTAGTCTCCATGTAAGAGCTATGTATCACTGGACAGGAGAGGCACGCTGTCACCTGCTAGAGCTGAAAGAGAGACTTGTAGCCTAACTGTCTCACAAGGTTGACTGTTCTGAGGTGTTTTCACTGTTAGCCAGTCAACCTAACTTGCTAAATTGTGATTGCTCAAACTGAGCAAGTGTTTGAATATATTCTTGAACCCAGAATGCATAGGGAATGGCACTTCATGTCTTACTGTATAGTTTGAGCAGTGCAAGATGCTTGAAAGGCTGAAGACTTTGGCAAGTAGAAGGAATGCCAGTGCTCCCATCTTTTAAAATCTCTTCATCCTTTTTAATAACAGTTTAGATAATGTTAAATATTTAGATCCCATTGTGGTCTGCAGTGCCAAATACGTTGAGTCTTTGCTTGCTGGCTCTGTTATGTCAAAAGGGCTTAAAAGATTAACATATCAGGTCAATCAACTATGTTTCATGTTAACAGTATTCCCGTGTTGTGCTAACAGTGTACGTGGCTTAGACTCTAGTAACGTCTAAGTGTTCTGTTTAAAGACCAACTTACAGAACAGAAAAAGAAGAACAGATTGAGAAAAGCAAACTTTTTACCTATACACGCTAGTAAAATAAAGTATTGTAGCAGAAACCAGCTACTTGTGTTGTGTAGAGCTCAAATCATTTCTGTTCTTCTATCAATCGTGACTTCATTCAGAAGCTAAATGGAAACTTTCTCTGCCTTCCTAAGCTAATTCTCTCAAAGACTTCCATTGATATGGAGAGATCAACTGAAAGAAGGCTAATGTAATGGATATACAGGTCCTTCTTGGCATCATATATAAACGCTTGCTCATCTTTTGACTTCTTATGTGCAAAACACTGAGATTTCAAGATGCACAATGCAAATACAAAAGAAGGTAATTTTTATCTTTGGACTCAGAAAGAAACAACAATTTTAATTTTATACTATATGGTAGGTTATAGTGTTCTCAGAAGAAGAGCAGGTAATTTTGTCTTCTGCCCAGAACAGGAGGGAGGGAGGCAGGCATGCTTGAAGACAAAGTTGTGACCTTTTCTTAGTGCGGCTTTCTCCTTTCTCATACTTGACTCTACCAACGTTTCTGTTGCTTGTAGATCAATATGATGTTGGCAAATTTATACAAGAAAGCAGGTCAAGAACGCTCATCTGTTACGAGCTACAAAGAAGTACTAAGGCAGTGCCCTTTAGCACTTGATGCCATACTAGGTAGGTGTCTGCGCATTGTTAGTATTTCAGTATTAAACTGTATTATAATTTGAATTATGCTTGGGACTAGGTAACTGTCTTGCATTTGCATGTAATATGTAATGCCTACGCTATGCAAATCACAAAAAGCATTGTAACAAGCTGCTTGTTTATGCTTGTCAAGGGATGGAGTTTCTGGTCTTCAGACAATTAATTTGTATTAAAAGCAGTTTGTGGTGGCTGAAATTGATGTATATACCATTCTGAACAGGCTTGCTCTCGCTGTCAGTGAAAGGTGCGGAAGTGGCCTCTATGACAATCAACGTAATTCAGAGTATTCCGAACTTGGATTGGCTTTCAGTGTGGATCAAGGCATATGCTTTTGTGCATACTGGAGATAACACAAGAGCGATAAATACCATTTGGTAAGAGTTCAAAGAGCATAATGTAATGAAATAATATGTTTATATATAATTATCTTTAAAATGGCATTATATAAATAACAGGCTTTTTTTTTTCTCTCTTAAAGCTCTTTAGAGAAAAAGTCATTGCTGAGGGATAATGTAGATTTACTGGGGAGCTTAGCAGACCTGTATTTCAGAGCCGGAGATAATAAAAACTCTATTCTAAAATTTGAACAAGCACAAATGCTGGATCCTTACTTAATAAAAGGTGAGTAAATCCTAAAAGAAAGTTTACCTAGTGTGATGATCTGATGAGGGACATTGGAGTAGCAGCTACATGCAATCAAGCATGCGGTGGCGTATTGTATATTGTTGTACCTGGATTTCAATTCAGAATTTACATTCAGAAGCTGTGTGTCTTCAACTGTTGCTGGTAGTTGCACAGTTTAAAGTAGGTGTTTGGTTTTGTTTTTGTTTTTTCTTGTTGTGAATGAACTTTCCATTTCTTGATGATTGATCTTCAAACGTTTCACTCTAGGAATGGATGTATATGGTTATTTATTGGCACGCGAAGGTCGACTAGAGGATGTGGAGAACTTGGGCTGCCGTCTCTTCAATATTTCTGATCAACATGCGGAACCCTGGGTGGTATCTGGGTAAGTTTTCTTTCGTTTCTTACCTCCACTCTTGATTTGCTGCATGCAGTGGATTACAGTTGATACAGTGGATTCAGTGTTTTTGTTCAGAAGGTGCTTTTCTATCCTATCTATTCTGTTTTTGGGGTAATTTAAATTAGCTATCCATAAATACCTATTTTGGTTGTTTCCTGTATGTTTAAACCTATTGAGAGTTACCAGACCTGTGCAATAACAATGATACATTAAATAGCTGTAACAGCTAATATTGATACTGCTTTTTTTTAAACTCCTGAAGAGTTGTTTTTTTTCCTGAACATATATTCTTAACTTCAAATGCAAGAAGTTCAACAGTTGCCTGTAATTTCTTTTTTTTTTTTTTTCCTTCTTTCTGCTTTTAAACCTTATGAATGTGCACAGGCACCACAGGCAGTACATGTTTACAATCCCTCTTGTCTTTCCGTAGGTGTCATAGTTTCTACAGTAAACGATACTCCCGTGCCTTATACTTAGGAGCCAAAGCTATCCAGCTTAATAGTAACAGTG
>NW_008824469.1:669350-688469 GCF_000699105.1 Pygoscelis adeliae
CCGAGTACAAGAAGCAATTATACACTTCCGTGAAGCAATACGTCTTGCACCTTGCAGGCTGGATTGCTATGAAGGTGAGTGAAGTGAAGCTACTCACATCTACAGTATTAGTTTGGTGTGAAAGTTGGTGTCATGATGATGACTAGGCAAGGGAATAGACAGCAGTTCTTTTCTCCTGCTGACTTTCTAGTAAGTAAATTATTATTACCCAAAAACCTAGAAAGCTCTGGTAGAAGAGGTCAGATGAGGGATACTAAAGAATGTATGTATTTATAAGAATGATTTTCAAACAGGGCTTTTTTTGTTTGTTTTTTGTTTTGTTTAATCTGGATATAAAGTTACTTGGGTGTTCTGAGCAGATCACTTCTGGATGATGACGTTAACTGTATGGTTAGTTCCACTGGGAGCTTCGTTTTGTCATACTTTTGTCATATTTATTTAAATCTTGTTGATCTCAATAGCAGCTTCAAGTACATAGTGAGTTGTGAAGAGACCAGGTGAAGCATTAATATCTCAGTACTGGAATTGGACAAAAATCTTAGATTAGGTGTACTTAGTCTTAGGCTTTTTTAGTACCTGCCTATGAATAAAAATGATGAAGTCAATTATCTGTAGAATGGATATGTTAAAATGTATAGTCACTTTCTCAATTGCAATTTGCATTTGCTTATTGGAGTGTCAGTTGTTCGGAGTCTGAGTTGCTACTAAGTGCAAATAATTGAGGAGGGGTGAGTGTCTGTAGTGCTAACTCAAAAACTGAAATGTTTTCCTTTTTATATCATCAGGTCTCATCGAATGTTACCTAGCATCCAACAGTATCCGTGAAGCTATGGTTATGGCAAATAACGTGTATAAAACTCTGGGAGCAAATGCACAGACGCTCACTCTGTTAGCAACAGTCTGTCTCGAAGACCCAGTCACACAGGAAAAAGCAAAAACATTATTGGACAAAGCGCTAACGCAAAGACCTGATTACATTAAAGCTGTGGTAAAGAAAGCAGAACTTCTTAGTAAGTTCCTTTTTTTTTTCCCATGTCAATGTATTTAAAGCATACCGTTTTACACGGAAGAGTGTTCTGCAGCCTCATCAACGTGAAGAATGCAACAGTGATGTTACAGCCCAGGGATGTATCAGTTCTATCCTGAAGGAAAAATCACAGGAATTAATTGCATCTAGCAACTGATATTACACCAGCACTTAAAACAATTGCAAACAAAATGTTTTGACTTCAAAGTATATGTACTCGTGAGCGTAGCAGTTATTGCAACAAAAAGCCATTGTTTAGAGTTAATCCTGCAAAAAGCGTATCGCTACTATCCCCCATGCTGACAGTTCTGAAGGAAGAAAGTCTTGTGTTGTGATGACTCTCTGTGTACGCTCTGACTTTTTATAGATTTATCTAAACTATTAATTAAAACTGTAGTTTTGCATATAAACAGGTAGAGAACAAAAGTATGAAGATGGAATTGCTTTGCTGAGGAATGCACTGGCTAACCAGAGTGACTGTGTTCTGCACCGAATACTGGGAGACTTTCTTGTAGCTGTCAATGAATATCAGGAAGCAATGGACCAGTACAGTATTGCCCTAAGGTAAAGCAGAGACTCTGAGATTGCAGTGTATTTTTAAGAACCAATCATCAACTTGACTAAGTAAAAAGTTGAGCCACTAATTGATTAGGACGTGCATTAGAGGTAGCTTTGTATCATTCTCCCTTAAAACAACAAAAACATACAAATGATGTGCTGTTAATGAATTAGTTGGTCATAAGGCTTTGAACTGAGAAGTGCAAAATTTAGGGACTGCTTTAATGCTAAACATGTCACTAGGCATGCGATTCCTTGACTAATGAAAGGATTAAGGCATGGATTTATTTATAGTTATTAATCATTATATAGTCAGGCACCTTAAGATCCATTCCTTTAGACTAGAAGGTGCTATATAAAAATGAGCTATTAAGTATATTTAAATAGTGTGATTCAATTTAACATAACCTAATTGTTATTTTAGGGCGTTACCATGTTAAATGTTACCATGTTTTGATTTCAACAAAGTTAAATTTACCTTAAATCTAGCACGTTATGTCCACCATAAACTTATATAGCTTAAATGGATCGGCTTTTTTTTGCTTGCACGTAATATATTTAGTCATAGTCATTTAAACTTTTACTGCTTTCATGTTACTTTATAATTAGTATTGTCTGGAAGAGTTGATGCAGTTTTCTGAACGAGTGTGAGGTTTAGATAAGTGCATTCTTGGGGATCAAAAATTGTTTTATATAAAGATTTAATACTCAGTGTTAGGGTCAGCCTGAGGTGAAGTTGCATCGTCTACCGAATTGTACTTCTTGATGATGTTAAACAGAAGTGCAGACAACAAGATGAGATTTTTTTTTTGTTTTTTTTCTTTACAATAACGTCACAAATATAAGGGGAAAAGAAGTTTTAGGACAATACTTTCTTTTCCTTACTTTCCTCAGTTTGGATCCAAATGATCAGAAGTCGCTAGAAGGAATGCAGAAAATGGAAAAAGAGGAAAGTCCAACAGATGCGACCCAGGAAGAAGATGTGGATGACATGGAGGGAAGTGGAGAAGAGGGGGACTTGGAAGGCAGTGACAGTGAAGCAGCTCAGTGGGCAGATCAAGAGCAGTGGTTTGGCATGCAGTAACGGCCTCTCATCCTGCTGCTTGTTTTGGCACTTGAACATACCACTAGGGCCATTCTTTGAAGAACATAAACTATGATTTCTGCAGTAACAAAGGACTTCTCTTTTTTTTTTTTTTTTAATAAATAGACTCTGAAACCATTTAATAGTTCTGTGCATCTCAATGCCATGAAGATTCTTGGTGCTTCTTATTTATTAAGTGTAAGGGACTAACTGTATTGGAGGTTATTTGCAACTTTCATTTCAAAAAATTCCTGCTAAAACTAAAAGCATTAGAATCTGAAGTGTGTAATAAGCCTGTTGTTTATGATGAAAACAATGTCTGAATTCTGTCCTGGGCTAAGTGTGCTTGATCGATCTGTAAATACAGTGGTTTGTACTGCTTTGTGGAAAAGGTCTTACTCTCGTTTGTATGCTACCATTTGGGCTCACATTCCTGTTGAAGCCTGGAGGAGTTGCTTGGGTGTGGCTGAAAGCAGCACTTTGCTCTTGCTGTGTTTGTTGAATTAATTTGTCTTTTTAGAAGGTATTACATGTGCTGTAAAGGAGAAGTTTGGTAGGCTTGGCAACTTTGACTTACAGGACAGTTCTGTAGCTGACTGATTTCTATGTGTACAAAATTGAGCCACTGTTGGAGAATTACAGTCACTTCCTCAATCCTTACTAAACCCTGTAATCACTTAAAGTCTGTACATGAGCATTTATTTTTAAACGCAGTTTAGTTTTATTTCAGTATGTTACTAAAAGGTTTTACAGCGGTGACTCAAAGCACTTCACATTCTATATACAGCACTGACATTTAAAATGATATAAAAAGAATTCATGCGTCTTCACTTGCATTGCTGTAGAAATGTTAAATTATGCAAATACACATATTGTCTTGGTTTTGCCATGTTTATATACTTCATGTTTGTGTCAGGTAATGTTTGAATTTGTGTGTTTTCCCTCACCTTTTGAAGCAAAGTTGCATTGCTTCACATACAAATTCTCCACATCAGCGTTTCAAGGGTGAGCTGCTTTGTGTAATCTAGAAACCATTTCAGTTCTGTGGGCTTGATGTGTGGGAGGAGGAATTACTTCTTGCTCTTATTTTTCTTACAGTTCCGATTTCCTTACTCTTTACTAAAACACGCATTTTTATCTTTATATTGGCAATTTGATTCCTTTTTGTATTTATTCTGTTACCACAGGTATGCTGGAGCACACAGACTTTTTTTACAAAGCTAAAACAGTTTTGAGTACCAGAGAAAAAATGGGTACTTGAAACAAATACATGATATGGAAAACAAGCTTCCCCCGAGCTGCAGATGTATAATCAGATAAAGGTAAAATATCTCTCCGTCTGATGTGCATTATATCAATTAGAAAAATGCACAACAAAGAGAACAGGCAGATTACTGCTATTATAGTCTATTTTGGAAATATTTCAGTACGTCACATCTTACAAAGGAGGAGTCAAATAGTTTATCCATTTAAAAAAAGAAAACAGCTGGGTATCTGTTCTCTCTGGAATTTTGTGGGCTTTAGACTTTCCAAAATATCAAACTGAATTACGGTTATTTGAAGACTATATGGGAAGAACAGAAAAGCATGTGCTGCTGTCTTGGGGATTGAATTGGCATAAGCTGTTCCTGCTCTTTCGTTAAACAAATACACCAAATGGCTGTATTTCAGTTAGAGCAAACATTTTGTTAATTGCATTCTGGTGGATGAGAGGCCTGATCTTTTTCTTCTTTTATGAAAAATCTGTTTATACCATTGCTATGTGATGCAGTGAACAGATTCCAGCTCATCGTGTGTCTTTCATAACAGAAAGACAGACACATGCACAAGCGAATTCAAAGCATCTCTTTTTTAAAAAGAAAACCTGCTTTGTTTTCTCCTCGCCCTCGAGCATTCATCAGATTGTATTCTGCATCTGAAAGTTGGGTAGCTTCATTAGCTTTCTACTTGTATTCCAGACCTCTGTTGTGGATGAAAGAATGGAGTTCTTGATGTTATTAAACTAAAGAAAGGACGCGTTTAATTTTGATGAGAGAGTTATGAGGTATGTGACGTATATTTTGCAAGCTGCTCAGCCATTTTATTCTAATGATTCCTTTAAATAGGTCGTTAATCGCAGATGGAAACCACTGCCCTTACACATTTCTCTGAAATGTTTACATAGAACAGGAAATCAGAGAACCACAGCTTTACTAAAACCATTCTGTAATATGTTTGTAGATAATCTGATAATCTCTCCTTTTAGAACAGACGGGAAACTAAAACTGCTTCAAGATGAGTGTGCTGTAAAGAAAACATCAGTGTGCTTATGTGCAGCTTTAGCAAACGAGTCCAGGTACACCTAAGAACACCTTAAGATAGCTGTCAAAATAGAGGTGCATCCTCGCTGCTTTGTTTTTCTGAACTTGGCTCCTCACTGAAAGTGAAAAGTTCAGTCAGATCCTGCAAACAATACCTGTAAGTACCTGATGTATTGGGGTTATGTAGCTTGTGTGTAGTCTTTGCTAATAGTTCTACAGTAAGTGAGTAAGGAACTTTAAGATGCCATACATGTCGAGAGCATTTGAGATTATATAGATAGATACATTTAGCACGAGCTTCAGAATTCTAGAGGGATTCTTCTTGCCTATTAATGAGCCTTCATTAGCGCTCTAATTTTAGAATGTGATCTCTGTTTTTGCAGAGATCCTGTACTTTCAAATTCGGTTACCGGTATTCTAGTTCAGGAACAATTAGCCCATAATAAGCAGCTGACCTCATTCCGTCCCTTAATCGTGTGCTGTGCACCCGAGAAGAAAAGATCATAAAGCCAAAAACCGAAGTTCAGACCGTGTCAAATCCGTGATGTACGCTCCCCAGGGTGAAGTGATTTGTAGGTGAGGCAAGAAGGCCGTTGCCGTCCAGTTGTATTGTACAGCACCGGCGCATCTGCAAGTGCTAGTCTCCAGGGCTGGGTAAGGGTGGAGTGCCAGCGTTTGCTTGAAATACTTGACTTTATATCACAGGTGTCATTAGTAAGTTTTAAATTTTTCCTACTTTGCGATGGGAAAGACGGAAGCGATGCAAAGGGACAGAACTTCTTCAAACCTTACAGAGACTTGGCTAAGGGCTAAAAGTCTTATTTACCAGAGTCTAAAAGCAGCACACGTTCATGATGTGGCTAGGGATTATCTAAATAATGCATGGTCCCTAGCAAGAGATTTGCCCATGCTTTATTCTGTAGTGTGCTGATAACACCTGAAATACTGGCGGTATTTCTAATTCTGATTTCCGCATCTTGGGAATCCAAGAATTGTGAAGCAGAGATAATGGAAGGAACTGAGGACTGCTGGCCAATATAAATGTTTTCTGTCTAATTGAGGTGCTTCTTCCTTTTCTGTTACCGCTGATGGTAGAGAGATTCCTGATTAACTAGGGCTTTTTTTTTTTTTCCTTTCAATAACTGTCATCCTCATTAGGCCTGTTTTTGTGTGGCGATTCTTCCCTCCTTGCTTTTCAGGAGCTCAGTGATGTGGAAACTGATCGATCCAGGGCAGAAGCAGGGAGTATTTCTTATTCAGCAAACCTTACTTCCTTGCTTAGATCTCGGCTGTAAGGAAATCTCAAAGGCTGTGTCTGCCATTGTAATTTCAAGTTACACAAATATACCGTAATCAAATATCTTTTAAAAAACAAATCTAAATTAGTGCAGTCTCCAGGGGTCTCAAATTTAGTGACCTTAGGTGGGCTTAAACTCAGTATAAGTTTTCAAACTAAATAGCCTTAGGCAGCGTTTAAAGTAGTGTATTCTAGATAATGTGTATTCAGTACTGCCCATCAGTGAATTGATACAACTTTATGTAGTACCCAGCAAAACTCAAGTACATTGCAGTTGGTTTTGCTGTAGTTCCTTCATCAGAAGGCTCCAGTGTGGGCCTAAAGAATGATCCTCCTACCTGTTACATTCCTGTATTGCCAGGGTGACAGTCTGAGAAATAATCCTGTGAATGGATGCCTGAACCTACCTCCAAAATATTCCCACTCCTCTCCCATCCTTCTTTTCCTTTTTAACTCTGCAAACCTTTTTGCTGCCTTTTTTTTTTTTCTTTACTATTTTTAAAAATCCGTTATCTCATCACTTCATAGCCCTGCAAAAGGTCGGTTGGTTTAAGCACGTTGAGAAGCGGGAACAAGAACAAAGCTGTTGTTGAATTGCTGGAGCGGTGGCCTAAGGCCTTGGTGATAATTAATATGTTTGTGTCGGTCCAGTAACCAGATGTGGGAGGGAAGGGTAACAGGGCAGGAGGAATGCTGGCCTGGAAAGGGGGAGAGGGGGGCTGCTGCTGCAATTCCTGTGGCCTTCCTAGGACCGGCCGGCTGGTTAAGATGTCATTTGGATGCCGGCCAAGAGGAGGCAGGGAGATGCCTAGGGCTGAGTGGGTGGGTGGGGGTATTATTCTGGTGCAAACACAGCTCGGGGAAGAGTACAACATTCGTGTGGGGCACTTCAATGTAACAATGTATATATTAAGTGAAGCCCTTTGGCTAGTCCATGTCTATTGCTGTTGATGACAACAACAAAATGGAAGAATCCACGTTTTCACTTACCATCTTGAGCCTTGCGCTTACTTTGCAAACTGCAACGGTTGTGTAATGCTGGGTATGGAATGTGCAGGGGAAGCCTCCGCTGCGGTGGGTCACTGATGGATGTTTACACTGTAAAAGCCTCCCTTTCAAATAGCTTCCCCAGAGGGGCCAAGGACTTCATACGTTTGGAGATCAGATTCCTTTTCCTCCTTTATCATCCCGTCAAAACACCGATGCATGCAAAAAGAGTGATGGTTTGGGGATCTAACAAGAGCAGTACAGTGCCTGACATGATTTTTAAAAGGGATTGAATTTTCTACATCTGCCCTTTCACAGACCGTACCATTTCTTAAAGGACAGATGCCATCCACTGAAGCGCCTGCCCTGAGGCGTGTGTTTGACCGGAGCGTGGCGTGGCTGGGAACACTGACCCTGCATTCTGAACGTCTGCCTGTGGACGCTTCAGCTGTCTTTTTTTCAGCTGTCTGCTGTGCGTTCCAGAGCGCTGTGAGCCTTGTCTAGAGGACAACGGGGGGGGGGGAGAAAAATCCCATGTCCTGAGACTTGGACTTGATATAAGTTTCTTAAATATTTACAGAGAACAAAAAGTCCGATTAAAGCGAAGTGGCTGGATGGGCAGGCAGCAGCAGCATGCTCTGCTTAGCTAATGGGGGCTCGGTGATTTGGAACATCTCCCAGTTGGGCTCCCTGGGCTGGGAGAGTTTAATGGTTGGCAGAATGAGCTACTTACATTGGCAGTTGATCCAAGAACTTGGGTTGCTCTGGCAGCACAAAAGGGCCTGTTCCTGTGCTGGAGAGGCGACGCGTTGCCCTGTGCTTTGCTATAAGGGCCATTAAGATGCCAGCTCTTTCCCCGAACTATTTAACTATTTAAAAATTCCCTGAATTCTTGTTGTTCCTGCTTTTTTCCTAACGTTTAGTGTATAGTATATTGTGTTATTCCTTGACGTGCAGTATGGTTTGATGAGTTGAAGCTGGTAACTTGGCTTCATCCTCTTGGAATACTGGGTAGTTTTCCAGGAAACTTAAGCGTGATGACATCAGCAGAGCAAGAACAGCAATCTGTGGATACGCATCTTCCTTAGACTGGTCTGTGTAAGCTGCTGTCCATATGGTTCTTGAGATAAATGTTTGTCGGGAAGCCAGTAAAAAGCTGTGATCTGTGACCGAGGAGCTTTTTTGCCTTGTAAAACTTGACGGGGTCCTAGTTAGCCAGCGACGGAGTGGGGCGGCGGTGTAATCTCAGTTTCTGGTTTTCCTGCTAAAGGTCCATAGTGAAAGTGCGGTGGAGGCAATGGTTGTATGGATTGAATTGTCGCTGTCGATCTGGTAGTCCCACGTGGCCTGGAATGCAGGTAACTGTTTAACTAATGAGGGGAAAGTTTTTGGCGTTACTCTGGAAAAACCCTATAATTCTTGTATTAGCCTAAGTTCTAGCTGGCCTGGGTGACTACTGGATCCTGGTGTTGCTGCTGGCAGTTACAAGAGGAGGAACAGGGCACGGAGACAGGCTTTAACATTTCGTCAGCTCAACCAGGACGGCTTTTAATGGGTAGGAAAGGAGGTGGCTCCAGCTAACTTCTCGGTGTCTGTTCTGTGGAGGATAATGTCACGCTGAAACTCGGCCAATTCAATAAGGCTGGAGGATTCTGTCAAGTGTTTGCTCCCCTTACGGAAATACTGGGCTCTGAGAAGTTTTAAGGACCTTCCACCCAGTAACGCTCCAGCCCTGGAAATATTTGAGTTTTTGCAAAAGGGGTTTAACCCTTCCTGTGCTGTGCTTTGATTTCTGCTTTTGTTCCTGCCACCTCTACTGCCTGAAAAGGGTGATTAGGAAACAGATTCGTTTCATTTCCTTTTGTGCCATGATTTACCATCCATGCCACGAATTCAGAGGCTTTCCATGGTGGAAGCAAGAACATCCATCATCTGGTCTTAAATAGGTGTAGGGACATTTACATCTTGCTACAGGGATTCCTTGGGTAGGACACTGGGCTGCTGGGTGTGCAGCCATGGCACGAAGGGAAGCGTTGCCTATCGGAGGCAGGACTCGGCCGTTCCTCTCCCCTGCCCTGAGAGGAGGGGAAAGCCTACGGCCCGCTCCTAACCCCGGTCTAGTCCCATTGCCAAGCCAGTGAGGATTGCCTTTCCACTGGGCTGTTAGCAACAGGTGAAAGAGGAACGAAGTAGCTTGGTGGGATGCTGCCAGGGGGCTTTCACGGAGATGGAACTGTCTTGGTGAAGACTTCAAAGACCAACGCCTGCTGTGCAGCTGGTGAGGGGAGCTCTTAATCCCATTAGGCTTTAAGATCAGAGCGTCAGCAGCTCCATTTTGTGAAAGGTCGGATGTTGTTAGTCTTTCAAAGTACATCTGTCGGATAAAAGCCCTTCTGGCTTAGGTAGAGACCTCCCTAATGAGCACGTAGAACCTGACGAGGTGTAAGAGCTAAATGCTGAGCTGGTCTCACCAGGGCAGCTCTGAGTAGACACAGAAAAGTGACTTCAGGAGTTAGAGCAATTTCCAAGAAGAAGAGAGAAGTGTCCTGGGAAGCCTGTGTGCTCCAGGGTCAGCGTCAACTTGAGAAAGGAATTCAGGACTTCAATTTTAGGTGCTTGAATTTCACTTCAACACCTTTATTAGCTCTGTCCTTCAACCCGGACTAAGGGGATGAGCACCTTGTTCCCCGCTGCGGTAGGCAGCCACAGGCAGCAGTTGCCTTTCTCTGGTTTAGTTACATGTGCTGGTGTAGATCTGGTGCTGTGCAGCACACACATTAATTCTTCAGGCTAGTTTTGGCACGTCGCATACAGCTTTGCGCTGTTTTATTGTAGAATCTGGTTGACACAATGTGGGTAGAAATGTCGGCGGTGCTGCTTGGGGAGGTTCTGTAACGTTAGGAGGTGGAGAACTTGTTAAAGCAGGTTCTGGGTGCTTTGGAAACTTGGCCTTGATTTCTGACAGGCCACCTGCAGTTTGCGTGCCTTGTCTGACGGACTGGAGATTGAGTCGATGCTATAGTGATTTTCTCCTGGTTTTCTTTTTGATCTGCGAGAGGTTTGGGAGCTGTAAGCAAGAGCAGCGTGGGATTTGGAAAGCAGCCCATCATGAGTCCGTACTCCCTGGTTGGGGCTGAGGCTTCCAGCACCTGACGGCTGGTTTATGAGCACGGGTGGGTGGCTGTGGCTTGGGTTCTTGTGCTATCAGTTTGCTGAATGTATGAAGCCCTTTGGTGGGATGTCCCGAGAAGCTGCAGTGCCCACGAACCAGAGGCTTAGGTTTTATAATGGTGCAGGATTTGGTACCCGTAACTCATAGCCAGAGGTGAACTGTATCCACAGCAAGGCGGCTGCTGCAAAACAGGACCGGAATTGCTGGTTGCAGCATGGTGAGATGATGGATATTTGGCAGGAATCCCTGGATAGCTGAAGAGCTCCACCATGAATAGTTGCTGGCATGGCAGCCCCGAGTCAGCCCGGCTATGGACGGTGAGGTTGTTCTCCCAGGAAAGGGAAAGGCCACACATTTGATGAGTTAAGGGGTGGTGGGAGCTTTCCTGTCCATGGTTTGCCTGGTGCAGGTCAGTCTCGTACCTAAACTGAAGGTCCGCGTTAATGCTTAAGTTGCGGCGAAGGGCAGCGACAGGAGAAACTTCTTTTAAGTTACGACTTCTGTCTGGGGTGTCCTGCCTCGCTGCATGCAGGGCAGCAGCAAGCGCAAGATCAAAACGCTCGGTGTTTTGCAATCACGGTGTGCTGGAGCTGCGTGACTTGGTTATGAAGGCATGAGCTGGGTGCAGCTTGATTGTTGTTAGCCACTGATGTTATCTTACCCTGGCAGTAAAGCGGTGCTCCTTGCCTGCCTCTGCAGGAAAAATTGACTCTGCCACCTGCGTAAATAGCAGGAGGTTTGTAGCAGCCTGGACTTAGCAGGTTTTGGGTGTTGGTGGCTGTTTCTGAACTTTATTTCAGTTAACTATGGTAGCCTCTCTGCCTCAAAGAGAGGCCGAACGGGACACACCAAGCAGTTCTTGGAGGCTGGCCACCGTTCATAGTTGCTCTCTGGGTCTGCAGGGACAGGGACCGTCCCTTTGGGCTGAGTGACGTGTGAAGGGCAGCTCACACCACGCGCGCTGTAAGCTCCCTGCCTCTCGGCTGCTTTCCTTGGGCTCCTGAACCTGCATGTGTAAAATCGGCCTAAAAGTCCCTTCCTTTGCCATGCCTGAAGAGCCAGACCGGTAAATTTTACCTCTTCTCTTGAAGTTGGTGATGTCAGCAAAATCCTGTGTCTGGCTTACGTGCAAGTTGGCACTGCCCCAAAAGCACTAACGCAAAGGTGGTCCCAGCACACTGCACATTCCCCACCAGCAGCTCCAGGAAGGGGAAGAGGATAACTCTTACAGATTCACTTGTAAGGGGATAATCCTTACAGGTTCAGTTCCTGCTGTCTCTGTTTACACAAGCGACAGGGACTTGGCCCGATTAGGCAAATAGCCCGAGTCTGCTAAAGTGATGTCCGAAGGCTTCTCTGCACTTCCACGTGGTTCAGTTGTTGGGGTGAAATGTTTCAGAAGAATGCGTCGGGTGCACAGAGCTCTGCAGACCGAGCAGAGGGTGGATTGCTCATCTGTCTTCTACAGTCCTGTGACTTTTCCTGTGGCTTTTTTCCTAGCTGAGGTTGCAAAGCAAATTTCCCATCTCCTCTCCCCCCCCCCCCGAGGCTTTTCTCCTTTCTCACCCACCCTCCTGGGGGTGTATGTGGGTTCTAATTGTACGCAAATTCACCTCAATGTAAAAATAGGGCTATTTTCTGCCCTCTGGATTTAGAATTTGATGTAATGTATCTATAATGCCTAATAATTGAAGCTGTGGGGAACTGCTTTCTTTCTCTGTGTCTGTCAGTGGCCTCATCCATGCAACGCTTTAGAGCAGGGGTTTGCAGTGAGGAGGGGGAAGATGAAGCTGTTTATCTTGGCATCTCTTACCACACACTCCTGCACTCAAGTCCCTAGCAACCCCCCGAGCATCACGTTTTCTTCGTATGGCTGTACTCCAAAGTGCTGCTTGCAGTTCATTTGGGTGACTAGTTACAAGTGAACCTTGCAGATCATAATTTAAAAAAACGTTTAAAAATAAGTGGAGAGGTTGGTCGCAGTTTGCTCACCAGCGAGGCGCTGTCTGAATGCAGAACTGCTGAAACCGTCCATGGAATGTAAGTCGTCGTGACAGCAATGCAGATGGAGCGAGAGCCGTTCTCTGAATAATGACTTCGTATCGTCACTGATCTTTACACTTGGTACCAGTGCTGGCGACATGTATTTCTGCAAGTTGAAAAAAAGGGACACCAGATCAGCTGGGCAGCAGGAGTAACTTTCACACAGCTGTGTTGGTACAACACCTGGGCATGTAGGTCTGGGAAACCGGACTTCAGCTGCCTGCTGTTGAGAAAGAAGTGAGCCTCGTTTGCCTCTCATTGGTTCCTAATTAAAGCAAGGCTAGAGGTTATGACAGGGGGAGAGGTGCTAATGGGGCAGTTTCTTGCACTGCGTTCTGGACAAATGACTTTAATTGTCTGTGTAAAGCGTTAATAGGACATCTGCCACTGCCTTCGGGTGCTCGCTGCGCCTGTACTGACTGCAGCAGACCAGCTGGGAAGGTTTGTGGGCGACGGTGCTGTTGGTGTGTGCTGAAGCCAGGCTATAAATAAGACGGCGGGAAGCGCTGCAGTTGTAGATAACAGCTGAGTGCTGAAGTTGGTTCTGACAGCCTCAGCCCAGAGGTTAGGAGCAGAGCTCAGCTTGCTTAGAACAACACTACCATAGTAGGAAGCAGGCACGAGCAGTTCAGCCCTATGTATTAATGCATCCTCCACCATCTTACGGTTCAGCTGAACAATGGAATTCAGCCCTAGTATTTTTAAACCTCACGCTGTCGTGTTTGAAGGGTCTCAGATGTGTCACCTCATTTGGATAACACCGTTTGCTAGCAGCGTGCTGGTATCACGGGCTGGAGGTTAAGAGGCATTACATTTAATTTCTCACGCAGTACTACAGTTGGCTGAAGTTGCGTATTTAGAGAGGCTCCCCCTCCTCTTACTCCAAACAAAATTCAGTTTATGGGCTCTGCAGTCAGAGCATTACAGGACACTTGGAAAATCCAGCCTTTAGCCTTGGAGCGCTTTTAGTCTTGCCTCATGCTTAACAGAGACTGCTGCCCATGGTGTGGGGAACGGCGTGAGCCGTAACTGCCAGAAGCACTCCCAGCAGGCTGCTCGCGGTGTGTACTTTGAAGCCTTTTTGCCTACGGAAGGGGGAAGAGACTAGCAGCTACTTCAGGTTGGGGCAATTTAGAAAACAGAAAAGGACAAAAAATAAAGATGTAGTTGGGAAAGAAATGTTTATTTTCAGTTTCTCAGAGGGATTTTACAAACAATGGAGCATTTTAAAAAAATTGAGTGATCAAAGTACGTGACAGTGTCCCTTAAACACACACACACAAGCCCCTGGACAGAGGAAATCACACCAGCGAGGAGGTCAATACTGCCGGAAGAGCAGCTGGCATCTGCATAGTTCTAGGAGGAAAGATTGCAATGGTTGGTGCTAGTAAGTGTCATCCTGGCATTAACATGAGAGCACTGAAGTATGTACGCATGTACCTGCGGAAAACAAAGTGCATAAAATAACACGCAACGTATGTATTGTAGAATAAATTTATTTACCTGATACAAATGAAACTAGGTGTGATGCTTCTTACTGTCAGCATGTAAATAGACAACTGATCTTATTTACAACTACTAAAGGTCATACATGCAGTTGTGTTTCTTTTTAGATAAATGCATCACAATATTTTGTATTGCACCAACATCTGTCTTACTGCCTTAGATTTAAATAAGTTACATTACAGTGCAAAATAGGTTCATTTGCACACATGATAAAAAATCCAAAGTCATGAAGTGGAGGCTTACGGTTTAACATTAATCTGTAATCTTTTCGATGAATTTTATAAATAGGGTAGCATTGTACATAAGCTGTTACAGAGCAGTATGTTTGGATGATACAATACAGAGAAAGATTTGTCTACAGCCGCAGGCATGCATTATTTTGATATTGTACATTTTATAAACTGACATTTTACATACAGAAATATGGAAAATTGGCTGACAGCTCCGCAATTCTTGTTCAAGGAGAAACAAACTCTTCTCCATGCAGCACAGAAACCAAACTTCTCTGGAGAGAGTTTCCAATTCGGTAAGCTATATTGCACGTTTGTACATCTGTATAATGAAGTCCTAATGGTACCACACAGTTCTTCCACAGAGAACACAATGAGTTTTGTTTTAGGGAAAGCAAAGAATCTTTACACATGATACATGCAGAAGTTTTGGTAGATGTGTTGCTAAAGACACATGCACGCAACAAAACAACCTTACATTTCTGCAAAATTGTTTAGGAAGCGATTACTCCAGTATTGCTGAAAAGGAAAGAAAGAAAAGGCATCAGTTAATGAAAGGATGAACGCTAACTATCATTATACAAGCAAGACTAAGATCAACAGTGACAGAAGAAAGAATGTTAAGTTTGATAACTGGCTGCTCTGTCGTCGAAGGGACACTCTCAGGTTACTTTGTTCTTAAAGCCTAGAACCCTCTGGATTATGGCTCAGTCCTTCTGAACGCAGCAGAGCTCCCTTTATCATCAGCAAAGCCAGCACTTCCTACAGAAGACTGCAGTGACGAATTAAGATGCATTTAGATAGCTTTTGCCTTTCTCTGCCTGACTAGCAGCAATAGACAAGCCTCACTTACTTGTAATTTTTACTTTCAAGTTCCATACTACACAGTTTGAGCTCAAGTTTTTAAGAACTTTAAGGGTATTTTTTTCTAATCAATGCATTATAGTGCAAGTTTGGCCCCAAAGTGACCTGCCAATGTCCCTTTTCCAAGTTATGCAGCTTATTCTGGGAAGCAGTAGGAAAGCTTTGAAGAAGTCATTAAACTCCACAGATTAATGCGTAGGCAAAGGGTAGAGTACAACATAATAAAGCTACTACTGTACTTTACCCCTAAAATACAGCGTAAGGTTAGCCTTGCGTCTAGGAGAGAAGACCAGTGTACTCTGATTCCCTAGAACTTGATGGTGGCTCTTCAAAACACTGCTTCAACACTATAAAATTTAGGCTCTCCTGCTAAGATTTGAAAATGCATATTAATGTAATTAAGGATGTAATTAGCAGAGATTAGGGAAACAGTTAATGGTTAGAAGTGTAAAAAAGTAAAACAAGACAGGTGCAAGAGACAGACAGCTTTGTATCAGTTTTACCTCCCTTCATCTCGGCAAATTCAACCATCTTTAAGCCGTTTACCACGTATACTCTGTGCATCAGCTGTGTTCTTGGAACAGTGACAGAGGACTGCTGTACTGCATTTTATCATCAGATTAAAAACTCATTTTCTTACCATTAGCCTTCTCCAAAGTAGTCTCCCTACAAACATAAGCCTCGTAGCGTTTTGACAGACTGGTATATATTTTTCTGCAGCCTCTTTCATCCTTATTTATTTGCAATAATATTTTGGGAAACCAAGTATGAACTATTTTTATTGCTTGGATGCCAGCAAAAAGGAGCAGCTCGTTGTGTAGCTCACAAGCAGTACTTTGAGCCACTCACATATGAAAGCAGAGAGGGCCCGAGGCACAAAGAAGATAAAGGCCCGTCTAAATATCTGACATACGACTGCAGCTGCCTGACCATTTTCTTTGCTCTGATTCGGACGAGGCTACAGAACACTGAATTCAGGAGGAGCTGCTCTCATACCAAACCCCACTGGTTTCCCAGCATAAGCCGATATCCTTCCTGGTGTTCCTAGCATAAGGTAGCATCAATCACGATTGACACTAGTCTTACACGCCTCTCACACTAGAAAATAAGTAGCAACATGTGAGGACACTGAGGAATCCAGAAAACAGCAGAGATGAAAAAGCTCAGTGAGGCAAGAGCAAAAGGAAACAAAAAGTATGCAGTTATTTTCTAAAAATGGGGTGGGAGATAAAGACTGGGTAACCTTGAGTCATTTCTGCTTAAGTAAGTGCTTCTGTTTATATATTCACAGGGCTAACACTTTAAAATAGGAGTTACCTATTTCTATCCCCAGGTGACCCTAGTACAGCGAGGAGGCTGGAGAGGAAATATGTAGGGAACCAAGAAATTGAGTTTCAACTTTGAGATGTTGGTAAGCAAGTCTATTCTAAATTGACAAGTCCTCCCTTCTTAGCTTCTCTAGGTGAAAGGACTGATAGCTAAAGAATGACGGGATCTACACAGTTAAGGATAAGCATTTTGGTTAACACGTTTTCTTGCAGTGCATTACTAACCTCACATTATATTTCTATAGTTTCTGTAATTGAAAAGCCAAGCCATCAGCTGCCTTATGCTATGCTAACGCCAGAAGCACACTCAAGCAACCTCCCACTACTCAATTGAGAAGGGTTAAGACAAGATCCACAGCACTCCAGCTCCAAGATCACAAGGAAGCTTGCAACAGACCAATTTCAGGGCAGGGTGCTTCACCGCCTAGGAGGAAGCTCCTAGTAGGTCTTAACATTTGGCCAGTCCAGACCTCACAAGGCTGGCATTTACCATGTAGTGGCAACACTTGAAAAACAGAAGTACTGAAAGCATAGCCACAGCTGCCATTGAACCTGAGATAAGCAAGTGCTGATCTTGGGGAACCCTACTGCTCTACTTCTACAGGAAAATTTGGACAGCAAGACTGGGAGAAATAAAAACAGGGTAGATGAAGATTGCTCGGGCTCTTTTAGGAGCCCAAGTCTTTAGGACTGTTCCCATAACCCCAGGAGCCTGTAGGGATGAATGCCACTCCAGTCACCCACTGGTCATCCAGTTTCAAAGGCAAACTCCAAGGAACACAAGACCCTAATGCGAGTGCCCCCAAGACATGCGATACGAGTGAGCTCTCAGATGTCAGTGTGGAAATCCATGACACAAGCAGTAAGATTCATCTTCAACACAGAGAGAGATCCAACAAAGAACTTGTTGAAGACTGAATTCTACTTATCAACAGTCGTTTCCCCCTTCAGCTTCTTAGAGACAGGGAAAAAGGGGGTGTATAGCAGGATTATTTGGCATAATAGACAGGAATAGGATTGTACAAGAAGCGGAATCGTTCACGGTGACAGTCAGATACATGGCTTTAAAAAGCCCATCAACACGGTGCTCTGGAGGTTCACACAGAACCAGTGTTCAAAGATTCAGTGGTGTTCCTGCCCTGGAAAATGTTTGTCAATAATGCTGGGAGCACATAGAACTAACTTGCTAGTATTTGTTTCCAACAAATAACACACTTGCATGTATTTTGATCTCAAGGAATCCTAAATCATATGACCTATTATTTTTCTGTTTCAAGAAACGGGGACAAGTCTCATATTACTCATTTATTATTGATACAGCAAATGGCCGGTGCTGGCCGCTGGTTTTGTGGTATGCAAAACCTTAGTTTGGCAAAGACAGGTTCTTCTACACTAAAAAGGACATTCAATGGGATTTAAATGCTTGCAGTTCAGCAGCACACCCACTACATCATCAGGTCCAGCTCCTCTGAGTCACTTCAGCATCAACTTACACAAGTCAAAGTCTATATAAACAGCGAGTATTCACAATGCAGTGGAATTTCAGATAGGGTCTGTGTATTTTGAAGGTAGCATCTATATTTGAAAGCTTGAAACCTAAAGAATTATCTGTGCTCACTGGATTCCAGCTGGCACCAACAGAACTTAGCTTTTAACTATCATCCTCCTCTATAAGGAATCAGAAAGCCGTTTGAATTTGGTTATTAAAGCAGACTGAGCCAGCAGAAGATAACACTGTCTACAAAGACACAGTGACCCCAGTACAATTTTCAAAGACTATCCTGTTAAGCTGAGACTGTTCTTTTGTCTTTTCATGAGACCACTGTAAAAAGTGTTTCCACTTACTGGAAACAATAAGCTGTTTTTGCAAAGAGGAGTGCCTGCACTTTGAGCCCAGAGACGAGGGAAGGGTGGTCAGCCCGGAGAGGCATCCCCTGTTTCAGAGCAAGAAAAAGCTTTGGAGTAAACCAGCGCCTGACCACAAGTACCAGAGTGTTTTGGACACTGAACATTCGTGCGAACAGCTGTCACTGTCTTAAGTTACAGATTTGTCCAATTTTATCTCAAACTTAAGACCAAAAGCTGTAAGATCTTGGGGCACTAAGGCTCCTGGGTGCTATAAAACAAGACCTAAAATACACTAAACCAAAAGCAAGTGCTTTGCCTTTGGAATCAGTAATTTGAGCTTCAGACCACAAAACAAAGAGTCTAAAGTGGTGATAATAATGTAGCACAGCAGAGTTTGACAAAACACAGCATGGGAATGAAGGAAATTACTATTTATTCTTCAACATGTATACAGCATATGCTATTTTACAGCAAGTCACCACTGGCATGGTGAAATGGAAGAGAAATACTCACTTTAGTCGATGAAAGTTGGAAGGCATTGGAGAAAAACACCACAGTTAGGACTGTTAATGACTTACACATTGTTGATACAGGACTGAATCTGAAAACATGCTTTAACATTTACCGTAATAATGAAGGTGGTTAGTGCCACATCAAAATAAAAATAGTTCTATACAATATGTTCAATTTGGTCATGTGCTATTTACAGATTTTACAAAACACACACACGAGCTTGTTACTTCAAGTCAGGCTAACAACAGGCCAGCAGAGTAACTCCATGTATACAACTGATCATTAGTGCCCTAAGTGTAGGAAATCCAATTTCTAGCTATGCAGTGCAAGTTATTTTTCCAGGATTCATTACAAGTTTTGAT
>NW_008824469.1:688482-707204 GCF_000699105.1 Pygoscelis adeliae
TTGATTGGGGGGGGAGGGGGGGGAGAAAAAGAAAGGATCTGACACATGTAAATAAGGTATTAAAACCCAACTTAAACCCTCTTTTGAATTAAAACAGATTGTGTTTGTTAAAAAGGCTTGTTTTAGATTTCAGTAGACAGAAGTAGCCCTCCCTATCCCTGCATAATGGGCAACACTGGCAAAATAAGGTCTGTTACAATAAAATACAATAGACAAATAAATAATCTTAAAAAAACAACCCTATGTGTGTTGAGAGTATGGAAGAACCCCAGCAGGCTGCACCTGGAATGGTATTTTCTGCACAAGCAAGATTAGGCATACCTCATACAGAAACTGGTGTAAACAAGGACAGTCAAGAACCAAGAGTGAGGGAACAAGAAGAGGGGAAATCAAGAAGAAATCCTGACTGAGGTAGCAGTACTCTCTACTCAGTGCAGAAAGTTCTGCTTACGAATAAAACCTGACTTTATGACAAATTAAGATTGGATGATCATGCAGAAGACAAACAGTTACATGCTTTTTTAGTTTTAGACGACACACATTCATTCCCTAAAATCTGCTGCCAATTTAGTTTGATAGTGTCCGCTGGCTCAAAAAAAATTTACTTTTTTTACATGATGAATAGACTATTGAACAGAACACTGTACATGCTTTTCATCTACAAAAAAATATTTGCATAAAATAGTGTTAGTTCTCTGTACATGTCAATGGACACTTTAACTGTGTATAAAAGAGGAATATATTGCCCCCACTGAAGTCAGAAAAAGCAAAAAACCAAAACCTAGATTATGAAACCTCCATCACCGGCAAATATGTTCATGTGAAAATTCAGCAGAAATAGACAGTTGCTCTAAACAATAAAAAAATTAAGTTAAACTTTTTCTTTGAATGTAAAACTTGTCACCATGTCAGTCAAGACCAGAACATATCACTAAAGTTAGTGTCTGTGCTGTAAAGCCAGATAACCAAGGGCATAGTAATGAACACAAATGGCCAGGAAACTCCTTCGGTGCATGCTGACAAAGAACATGGTTTGGTGGCAGGCCGCACACTATCTTTACCAGGTTCCAGGTAGTTACGGGCCACATATTTAAGTGTTTCATCGAGCAGAATGACAGGTAGTGAGATTTTCAGTACCATCAGCCATTGCGTCACATTCAAAGGTGTGATCTGGAAGATAATCTGAAAGAAAAGCCAAGCATTACATCTTTTCTCCCCCTCCATCCCTTGCCTTAAGCTCCAGACAAGTTTTCGCTCTATCTCCAAGTTCAGGGATGGGCGGTAAGATACAGGCACTTACTGGCAGCGGTTCCACATAAAGGATAAGGAAGTGGAGTGACATGGACAAGCAAATAGCGCCCACCAGCCAGATATTTTCCCACGGGGGCATCCTCATTAAGGACTGATTTTCTGATAGACTGCAATAGAAACATGATACATATGTGTACATAAGATACCAATAGGAAATTCAATAAATCAGAAAACTAGCTAGAAAGAAAAGCAGCATGGCAAGTCACAATTATCCCAGTCATGAAGGAAAGGAAGGCACCAAGATACGGTTCATGTGTTGCAACTTTAAACTGCCTTGGAATTCTGCTTAGCAAAGCAGTCACAGTTCAGCCACACATTCAGTTTCAAAAGCTTTTGTACGTTCTGCTCATTCCTGATCTAGTCTACCTTTTTTGCTATGACCCTGACATAGGGGGGTAAGGGAGGGGTAAGGGAAAGATGGGCATGACAGCATAAGACAGAATCCTCCCCAGTCTACTGTATGCCTGGGGACTTAGTGCACCCAGTTGTTCTTAAGTTCACTTAATGACTGGATATACAGAGGGTCAAGTACTTGCACCTTCTTAATGCTTGTTCTTTAATTCTGCTCTTCAGGTTCAATCTGCATTTAGGCTATGCTGCAGAAGCAGCTGAGATCCAGAACACCAGATGTAGAGCAGTATCTTACTATGTAGGACTACCGCAGTACACTTGTATCTAAAGTTTATTTGTTTTTAAATTAACTGACCTCTAAGCTATTTGAAGAAAAATACCCTTGACATTGTGCTATTTAGTAGTTTCCATTTATAATCTAACATTAATTGGCTAAACCCACACTCCCTTAGGGCAGGAAAAACTATTTTCCGTATCTTCAGCATTCTTATTTTAGTTCTCCTTGGTATCACTTTATACCAACATAGGAGAGAATCTGATTGGTTAGGCTTAGATTAGAAATAATGGAAAACATTTCAGTTGCTCGTGCTTAGTAAAATATCAGAGTGAATTGGCAGACTTAAAAATATACCTTATCATAAGAGATCTCAAATGTTATCTAAGAGAGTAATTTTGTTTGCACTACCAGGATTCAGAAAGGAAGTATGACTCATTCTTCATTAGCTGAGCTGTCCATACACTAAGAATCAAATTGCACAAGAGGTAAGATTTTGGGTAAGCTATGCAGAAACTTTGCTTTCCTATTTGGACATACGAACCTGTTGAGAGCATTGCACATCTCTATGGTGACGAGTACAGAAAGGGCCATTGTCATTGGATATGGAGACTCAAAAACCACACAGTCGACACCAGAGAAGTCTGGATTGTCCTCTTTGCACTGAAGAAAATGGCTCTAGAACAGAACAACGTGAACTTACTTCCACAGCTTGTTAACTTTTAAAATGTAAAATAGGCAATTATGAAATAAGCAGTGAGTATTATGAAAACAAAACTTTCTAATATGACTCCTATAAGCACTGGTTTTAAACTTTTGCGAGCTTTAGAAAAATCCCCATTAGTCTTTTACTTACAAGACAACAATTAGTCCTTCAAATTGTTTAGAAGCTCAGGTATCCCACCTTTGAGCTATAGTATTAAGACTAATTAATCATGATCAAGTTTTACAGTAACAAGTCTGAAAACATGTCATTATATAAACTTCTGTAACCTACTGTTTTTCTACAGTCATTTCAAGTAATAAGTATGAAAGAAGCATGTACCTCCCCTCTCCCCCCAAAAATATTAAACTGAGCAAATACCAGCTGATAAAAGGTAACTCTTGGACCACCATCAGCAGCAATAAACCACCAAGCAGCAGCACCCACTGTGGCAGCACCAACATAACCTTTAAGAAAACAAAGTGCTTTTTTCAGTGTTGTGAACTGTATGTAAGAGAAGATCTCACTTGCTACACTTGAACTTCTACCTCAAGACCTCCAGTACTGTAAAAAAGATTGTAATTCATCTATCTCCTGTGCAAGAAATCTGCCCCACCAGCTGTAACTTCAATAACCATTAAATACTGTACTAATATCTGCTTATGGAAGCTGACAGCTAGAACTTACGGCAAACAAGGATATCACTTGGAGTAATCAACCTGCAATTTTTCTTTTTTCTTCTCAGACCGCAATGTGTCTGTACTTAGATTAACTAATACTGAGGTTTACTTACTTTAAGATCTATGAAGTCAGTTAGGAAAATTAAGGTCACAACTTCTGGCGTGAAGACAGTGTGCATTAAGTATCCACATAGATACTTACTCTAGCTTTACAGTACTGTAGCTATATATAAGGTTTAAATCTACATCCATTCATTTCACAAGTTGATATGATTTCACAAATTGATACTCTTACTTTCCCCAATTATAGTCATACCAGCAAACCTGTTGTGTTCTTCTACTTAAGCACAAAAATGGTAAGTTAGATACATGACAGTTGTCATTTTCAGATTTAGAAGTAGTTCTACGTACGACCTCAACAGCTAATGCAGGTGCATATTCACTAATCACTGGTCTTGGTTCTTCAATCCCAATCCCACAACATGCTCATCTTCCTAAAGCTGACAGTTACTGCACAGACAAGCTAAAATCTGCCATCTCAATGCTTTGAGCTAAAAGTGTTTCAGCCAGGAATGAGTCGAATGGGAAAAGGCAAGTAGGTGGCTGCTTGAGAACAGAGGTCAGACTCGGCCCTAAGTTTATCTGTTCCTGAAGGGCTTCTGTCTTTGAGGGCTGTAACACCATCCACTATCAGGCAATTTCGAAGGTGTAATCCAGTATGGCAGTATATAAAATTTCTAATACTTTCCTAATTGTCAAAATCAGAAGATTCTAATGAAGTGGTGAATGTCAATACTGATGTTATGCAGCTAGGGCTTTTGGTGCTTTAGTTGCTACCAATGGGAAAAAAAAAATCCTGACAACTTCACTGTTCTGATCATGGCACTGCCTGCAAATGTGCAAAACAGTGTGAATCTTGAAACAAAATAAAGGAGGAATACCTGTTCGACAGAACATCTATCGCTAGCTTTCAAGATTTCAGCATACAAGAAGATTAGACAAACTGCTTTCGAGTGGATCTCAAAAAAAAATCTACCTGCCTAAGTTTACTTAAAAAAAATAAAAAAGCTATTACTACTTACATCCAATAGCTAGGTAACGGAAGAAGAGCCATCCACTGATCAGTGGCTCTTTAGGGTTGCGTGGTGGCTTATTCATGATATCAAGATCAGGAGGATTAAAGCCCAGAGCAGTAGCAGGGAGACCATCCGTCACAAGGTTTACCCATAACAGTTGGACAGGAATTAGAGCTTCAGGAAAACCCAGGGCAGCAGTCAAGAAGATACTATAAAAAAACCCACCAGTTATAAGCTTATTCTTGTGCATGTAGTAAATAAGTCCTTTTAACACTTAAGCCTAAGCCTGTAGCATCACTTCTGTTCTCTTGTACAGAGTTATCCATTTAGTATCACAAGCCGAATATTCACATTCGGAAAACTAAAAGCATTATCCAATAGCAAACACTTCTAACCATTGGCATATAAGTTTTGAAGCATTATCCTCTTCTGCTAACTTCAGGAATTGAAGAGTTTCTGCTTTAGCCTTGTTTTTTCCCACCCTACTTGTCTGTATAGGTAAATATATACATACGTGCGTAAGGGCTTGCAAGCCACTTTCTAAAAGACTAAAACTTCTGCAGACCTAATAGCATTTTAGTTCAAATGACTAAGCTTCATTTAGCTAGATTACCACTAGTCCCTGCAAAAATTTAATGAGCATGTAGCTTTCATGGCTCCAAGCCTATGTGAATAAATAGAACAGGAACAGAGGCTGCAGCAAGAGCCATATGAAGACAGCTTTAAAGTTTACAAGAAACTAGGCAAGACAATTGCTGTGTTATATTCCACTCTAGGATAAAGTATGCTTTGATATAAGCAACTGTTACAAGATTAATATTTACATTCTGTTACCAGAAATGCATTCTGCAGCATTGGGTCACCATTCCTTCTAAAGACACAGACAACACATTCTTCTGTAACTTGAGGTTAAATAAACATCTAAGTTATCTGTGGCTAAGTTATCTGAAATACCAGATCTTGAAATATTTGATTAAGGTTTTTATTTTCCTATTCTAGAGAATTATTCCAATCATAGAAATAATTGTAAAGCATTTAGCCACCTACTGAGCTAGAATATTACATGCAATGCGAGTCTTTTGTGGTATGCTAAAATTCTCCAGTGAAGACCTAAGCTAGAAGTATGCAGACTTCCACACAATCACAATGATCAGTTACCTGTAGAACCTGTTTCTCTGGTTTTAGTGAGAACTACTGGAAGTAAATAAATAACTAACAAGACTCCATCACTACTCTAGTTCAAAGAAAAAAAAACCCACAACATTTTAAACCTACCAAACAACTTCTCCAACATTGGAGGAGATCAAGTAACGGATGAACTGTTTCATGTTGTTATAAATTGCACGTCCTTCTTCCACAGCAGCTACAATAGTTGAGAAATTATCATCTGCTAAAACCATTTCAGAAGCAGTTTTAGCCACTGCAGTACCAGAACCCATAGCAATTCCAATTTCTGCTTTCTTCAATGCAGGGGCATCATTGACACCATCACCAGTCTAAAACAAGAATTTGAAGTTAAAAAAGAGGTGGGCACTTACATATAGGACTAGAAAGGAATTTTGCACTGGGTGTGGTTTTGGATCTTTAAAAATCACTTAAGCACAGAACTATTCTGAGGCTTTGAGTTCAGGAAAACGTGGAAGAAATGTTTTCCAGAACGAGGCATTAGTCTGACAAGGCATGATTTGGGTTTAAACACAGTGTCTGCCTTTCAAACCAAGTAAAAGTTCAATTACTCACCATAGCTGTAATCTCATCAAAAGACTGAAGAAACTCAACAATTTTAGATTTGTGGGAAGGCTCTACACGAGCAAAGCATCGGGCATGGTGGCAAGCATCTCTTTGGGCAGCGAGCGACAGTTCATCAAATTCACGACCAGTAAAGGCTTTTGTAGAAACATCTTCATCTTCCACAAAGATACCGATGCGACGGCAAATAGCTACTGCTGTGCCTTTATTATCACCAGTAATCATAATAACTCTAATACCAGCCTGTTTGCACAACTTTATAGATGAAGCTACTTCAATTCTTGGGGGATCCAGCATACCCACACAGCCGACAAAGGTCAAGTTGGTCTGAAACAAGACAGCACCAAGTTTTAGTGCAAGATCCTGTAGACTTCTCATCTGACATTAGCAAAACAATCATTTTGCTTGCATGCTAAATATCTCTCAGCATAGTGACATTTGTTTTTACTACTTGTCCACAATATTCCGTGGTTCTACATTGAGCAATTAAGACATTGAGTCCTATGTCATCCTGCCATTTGGTCAAAACCAGTGTATTACGCGTGATATACTTGCTCTTATGTCAGTATTTTTTTCCTGAAAGGGTTACTTCAGAGGGTTTATCTGTTTCACCATATGAAGTCTTCACAGCACTTTAGCTCTGACACTGAATTCAGACAGCTGGAGAAGAACTGAAAAGTCACAAATCTATACGCACATTAACAAGAGAAGGTAAATAAGAATTTAATGTTTTTGGAATCACAATGCTACATGGTACCATCTACGTGATGAGCATATGGGAGGACAGTTATTCCCAGAGTATGACCACACTCTGAAATGGGATCCTACCTTTCCAAACATAACTGCTTCAAATGCACTAATTTTATTAGTTAAAAGGTACTCTAGTTGTCAGCCTTGCAAATTCAACCCACAAGCAGTCAAGTCTTTCTTTTTCTTAATCAGTGCCAGGAGCACAGTGCACAAGCCAAACACTCTCATACAACTGTCGTCACACCCCCCCCCAAATCCTAGATACCGATTTTCATTGGAAAATTACAGAGTAGCTAAGATGATCATCATGGACAGAGCTTTTGCAGCTGACAGTATGGAGGAAGGGAAGTGAGCTTAACCCTCAAAGCACAAAATGGCAGGTATGTTTCATCACAAAATCCCCAAAGAGGTCTTGCAGTTGAGCAATGTCAGACTGAAAACCATTAACGCTGAAACCACAAAGCAATTTTTGGAATATTTTTCAGAGTCAGTCTCTGAAAACAGTTTAAGGTGTTATGATCCTGAGGACCTTATGTATATACATAAAAATACAATTTGCAGGTGGCTGTTTAACTGATTTTTTTCTTCCACTTTTATCCAAGCAGCAGTATGTATACCAGCCACCAAGAACACAGACGAAGTGTTTTTCTTTTAAACCCAAAATAAACTGGGAGAATGAAGTAGGAGTGACAGGTATCATAAATCTCTGAATACTCGAAGTTTTATCCCTTAAGTTTCTTCAAAGAGACACAGTCTCTTTGTCAACTGAGCATTCCCTCCACACATTGGCTAACTATTGCGTCCGACATCAAAAATACCCAGAAAGAGAAAATTCTCAGACGTAACTTCCTCAAGGAAGAATCAAACGTAAGGAGTCACCATTCTCCAGTTTGGGAGAGGGAGAAGCGTTAAAAGGATATTTTACTAAACTTACCTCATAGTTAATGAAATTTGAGGAGTCTTCAAGATTCATTTCCTCTTTTCTGGGTGGACTGTCATGGGTCGCCAGAGCCAAACAACGCAGTGTGTCTCTACCAGTTCCCCATTCTCTAATGACAGACATTATTTTCTGCTTAATTCCTGAGGTTAATGGTATTTTAGCATTTCCAACACGGACATGTGTACATCTGTCAATTACACCTTCAGGAGCACCCTGCAGAGGCAATTTAAAAAAAAAAAAGAGTAATTTAGCTTAATGAATCCCCTTCCATTTCAACATTTGCCCTTCAAAGTCCTTCCTTCATCTTCAAGCTGCAGTTAGTTGTGCCATAAAGTACTGTGCTACCTTTGCAGCCATTCCATAACTATACTTTCTCAAGTGAGGAACTGACCTTAACAAACATCTTACTCATGGATGTGCGGCTTGGTTTGTTTGGTGTACAATAGACAGACATAGACTTTCTGTCTCTTGAGAATTCCAGAGTGAATTCTTTCTTCATGAGTTGTTTTATCACCTTATTAAAAAAAAGCATAAAAATGCATTTAGATAATACATACTACAAAACTCACTCCCCAGTGAATTCCAGATAAAAGAGTACTGACCGAGTTGCAAGCATTTGCACGTTCAATTCTAGAAAGTCCTTTCAAGTCTGTATCAAATACATTCATCTTTTCAACCAGACAGGTAAGCGCTGTTTCTGTGGCTTCACCAACTTTTTCATATACTCCCTTAGCCTTTAGTTAACACAAAGCAAACAAAAACACAGGAGTTTACTTTAAACCTCACATGGAACCTACCAGAGACAAAAGTTCAAGTTTCACAATGGAAAAAAGTTTTACAAGACTTACTATGGCTTTTAATATGGCTTATGAAACAAGCAAAACTATTTTTAAAAAGCAACTTTGAAGAGTACAATTTGTAGGAAATGTCAAGCCTTTACTCTCAAGACCAGCAGACAAGGATGTCAGCACTTGATCATCAAGCATTTAAGTAATTACAAGATGTAGCAACCTTAAGGACGCGAGGCAAAAGAAGAAAGTAGCAGTGCATTCTACACAAGAGATCTCCAAGTTCCAGATTACACTTGCTGCCTGGCTTTAGTTTTCTCCGCATTCAACAAACAAGTCATTCCCAGAATTAATACTTAAGAGGACCTAAATGCTCTCCCCCTTGACTAGCAGGGGATTTACAACTGAAAGATATTACACAGATAGATGAGAACAAACATTTATCCTCATTCTCACACTCTCCTCTGTTCTAGGATATGTACTTACTTCATTGTAATCCAAAGAGGAATCATTACAGAGCGCACAGATCGTTGCAAGTTCCACAAGACCATCATACTGGCTACATTTAATAAGTTTGTCATCTTTATGCCTTTCCAAAGGAAGAAAAGGGGGAGATTTAAGTTAGTTATTTAGTATTAGCATCTCACCTTTTTCCCTTCTTCAATCCCTTCACTGTATTTCCATTTAGTACAATGCTTATTAGTTACAGACTTAGAACTACAGAACCAGAAATTGTTGAGAAGAGCAGCTTTGATAAAGGTTGAGTTCTGAAGTTCAGATCAAAGAGTAATGAACAGAATGACGTGATTATCAATGAAATCACTACCTGAATTACAAAGCCTTATTTCCTCCAGCATCAGTTGTACAGCAACGTAGAAGAGAAATAAAGAGCTCAGTGAAGAGGCATATGAAAGCAGTATTAGAGTATGCACAGGACTTGGAGGGGAATTCCAAGTAGGAGAGGGATATTATTGGATACCTTAGGAGCTTAGCTTCCTTAGCCTTACTGCATATTCTGCAGATTTATTGCCATGCATGAAATGCATGCCCTGGGCAGGCATAAAAGCAGATTTGGCCTCTTTATTTTCTTAAAAATTAATCTGTACTATATGTGAACCTCCTAAACCAGTGAAAAGCTAAGTCATTTCACAACACAAATTCCACTAGAAAAGAAATACTCTTTTCTAGTAGTCATATACACTTAATGATGAATATCTGAAGTCTTTAGAAAGAGGGAAGGTACATTTTCCTAAAGTAAGGCACCATTTAGACATCACAAGAAGCAACTTCTTTGCTTTCACATCTGGAAATAGATAGTAAATGAATTCGTTTTCTGGAACATTAGTATACTTCTATAGTAAGCAGAAAAGAACCAAGACAGTGTTCAATACTGTATTTTCCCCCCTACCAAAATTAGCAAGACATAACTCATATATAACATCTTTCATTAAAGCTCTCAAGGAGGAAAAAAACTTCTGGTGGTAGAAAGACATGGATCACTACTCCATAAGAATTCGTAACATAAGACTATGTATGACATGTCCGATTAGATAAGCTTTTGTTCAGTCTCTTGTAGGACTGCAAGCAAATCCCAATGTGAAAAAAACTGCATCTTAAAAAAACAAGTATGTTTTTAAAGTTTCATTTTGCATATAATTCTACAGCCATAAGCAGTGGCTTTAAACTCTCAACTCTTTAAAGTTCCCAGCAGCTCTCAGTTTGTCACCTCGTCTATCACAGCTAATACTTCCTGTTTTCACCTGTTCTGAACTTGAAGAAAACGAGCATACTTGCATATCCATAACTTATTATACCAGTTTTTTTTTCCCTTGTCTGTGTCTTCCTTGGCAAGTGCACATGGAGTCTAAGTTGCTGGGGTCAGTTCTGGATAAATTTTTTTTTTTTTTTCCTTAAAACATCAGGCTTTTCCATTAGCTAAAGATGAACTCATTTGAAGGTCAAATGCAATCTGCTAGCTTTTGCCACAAGTTCTTAATTATTGTTAGTTTAATGCTCTCAGTTTGCAAGTAAGCATGCACATTGTGCGTGCCGAGACCTGACAAAACTACTCCAAACAGTTTGACAATCTCCTAACATCCCTGGGGAATCAGTCAGTACAAAACTTTAGTTTTTCAGTAAGAAATATTTGTAATTTTTTTATTCTGAATGCATCTTAGGGGAAGTTATGTATCAAATACTTTAAGAGTAAGTGAAAAATTATCGATTTATTGCAAAAACGCTTAATGGTTATGAAAGAGTAGGCTGCCTATACAGCTGTGGAAGACAACAGTATCTGAAGTTAAATACGACAAAGAAACGTCTGTCGGGAATGGTTCATATCTAGAGCATGTCCTGCTTTGGGGCAGTGCAATGGACTAGACTGCCTCTTATGCTCTCCATCAGACTTTATTTTCAGTGACAGTTTGCAATCCAAGGTGAAGTCAGTCACCTTACTTTAAAGTCACCACTTTTAAAAAATGCCATCCATAAAAGCAGAAATAAATCAGCCCTAAAGGTTTGAGAATTTAGCTATTTGTTTCCTTATGCTCCAGTAACAGCCTTTCTGTGATAATCTCCCTTTCACAATGTTCTTTATGTACGTGAATGCAGTGCGATTAACAGGCTTATTCACATTTCCCCAATTTCAGCAAGTAAAAATAGAACACTAACAAACACTGTTGACTCTCTTATTATACTTGACATCTGTCGCCACACTGTATTTTATTATTTTCTTTATCTAGAGCTCTTGTGAGACCAGCTAAAGTGTAATAGCTGGATGCTTTACAAGATCTAGAATGTCACCTTGCCTAAGTAAATGCCGTCTCCCAAAATGAAAGCGTAAGCTTTTGACAGCAATTAGCTTTGAAACAAAAGAGAATTGGGGAATTAAGATTTCTGGCTGCTGAGAACACTATGGTCTTAACTGCTATGAAGATTAAACAGAGATCGGTGAAGATTGCATGGAGTCAGAGGCATGCATGTGAAACTCCACACGGTTGAGATGTTTACAATAACTGAATCTCAATTCTACTTCATACATAATAGAATTCTATTCTGCAAGTAAAACTGAAGTGATAAAATTAAAAACACATGAGAGACTGGCTAAGTAAAAGGAGCTGTAATAATCCAGTAAGAAGCAGGTCTCCTTCTGGAAGCAGAACCCTAAAAACTCCTAAAGTTGTCAGGATGAACCATCTATCCCACTAGTAGAGACTTGCAACTGATAAAGTAAACCAAACATATCATTCCTTTCCTAAGGGAGTGGGTTTAACACCAGCTCAAATACCAAAGGCTGAGACAAACACACACATCTATTCAAGTACAGATGCACCGAGTCCAACAAACTACTGAGGGTAGGGGACAGGAATTTACAGTAAATTTAAGAATTAACTCCAACACATTCATAAGATGCTTTAGAAAAAAACTCTCCTACCTTCTCTGAGGCAGGGGAATTTGAAAAATTGAGTTCACAGATTAACAGAGGCTCACCTTTTCAGATTTATGCTTTTTTTTTTTAATAAAAAAGTAAACGTCATTTTGAAGCATTGGGATAGCTAATCTTAGCACAGTAAGATTTCAGCAAAATAAATCCTCTCAACCTACCCCCTAATTTATTTTTAGATTATCAAAGGAACACTGCAATATTGGAGACTGTACTAAGTAAGTTTCATAGAGGTTTACTTTTCTAGAATTTAACTTCCTTCTACTGTTAATTACTTTCCCCCCTAGTCCTTCAGTTTGCATTCTCACTTGTTGAGCTTTCATTTATTAACAATCACTATTGAATATTACATGCATCACTTTTCAAGCCTAAAATAATAGTCAATGCATAAGCAGACAAATATTTAACTTCAACAGAACACTTACACTTCTCCCATGGGAGCATATGTTGAACCAGTTACAGTAAATTCATTCAGAGAACAGCTATCTCCTTCTACTCTGTCCAGGACAAACATCTGAAATTAGAGTTAGAAGTGTTACTACCTTTGAACAATAATGAATGCAAGAGATTTAAACAGGCCTTAAGCAAGCAGGTACAAGAGGCAAGTTCAGGTTGAATAAATAAACTAGACAAAACCAGATACAATACTCTGAACTTCGATCCCATGTATGTTTGAACAGCTCCCTATACTGAAGCATGAAGTACAGAAAACTGCACTTCTGCTTAACAGATCTCATTTGAAAATTGAATTGTGACACAAGTACATGAAAGAGTTGAAAAAAACACATAAACTATGTACACTTAACTTCAGCTGTGAAGACTACTCACACATCCACTTGACAATCCTGACTATACCCAAGCTCCTCCTAGGCTTCAGACTTTAATTTAATTCTCATGTACGTATTTGAAACAGCAGTTCCAATCAAAAGCAGCATAGGGCAGCTTAGAAACTGACAATTCTTCCCAAAGTAACAATAAAAGCATCTACAAATAGGAGAAGCTTCTAGATCTAAGAGGTGAGGTTTTAGGCAAGAGCCAAACTATGGCCAGTTTCCCTTAATACCAGCCACTAAGTGAAAGTGTTTCCTGTCCTGTTTTCTAGTTATAAGTCACTTTGCCATCCAGTACACTAGTAGCTTAAAAACATTCAGACAGCTCAAGTGCCCTTCTAGCACAGGCTGAAATGTTGTTTTCAAATAAAGACACCAATTTGAAGGGTGAAGTTGTACCCCATAAGACACCTGCATCTCAGTCTTTCCTTTGTTTCTGCTTCCTTTCTAGGAGAGCTGCAGGCAGAACCAAATCTGGGAAGACGGAGATAAAAAACATAGTGCCTGAAGCTGTAATACTCTTATCAGGACTTACTGGAGTGGTAGTAAAGAAGAAAATAATTTCTCACTCATTGATAGTGTATCTTAATGGACCTTCCTACCCGTTGGCTAGTATAAGCCATTTTGCCATACCACATTTTAGCAATGTCTTAATTTCCCCTCATTGTGCTGCCTTATGTTTTAGGCAAGCATCTTCACAAAATACAGCCTAATAATTAGGTGTTCCACAATTGATCTGCATCGATGTCTGGAGACCCTATAATCTGCAAAGTGATTTTAAAAATAAAAAAGCTAGACAAGCTGATAAAATTAAAAGCCCACAAAGCAGAGTAAGTGCACTCTCAGAGGGAGATACCACAGAAGGACATAAAAACAATCCCTCTAGTCTCCTCCTAAAGCAGTATCATTTCTGACTGAAACATTTTAGTATAGGGTTCCTTTGGACACTCAGGAGTTACTACTTAACATGAAACTGAAACTACAAATGGAATTACTGTTGTAAATCAGACTTCTTAAAAAGCTAAGCAAGCTCTCTGCTTAGAGTGAAACCAAGAATAAGCGTATTTTTTACAGGTATTAGGATTTTGCTGTTTTGCAAAATCTTGCAATTAAGATTATTCTGTGGCTGTCAGAGGTTAATAAGAACCAAGTAAGTTGTACTGCACAAGATCAGAACATTTAGCCCTCTGAATATAAGGAGTAGAGCATTTCGAGCTTTTAAATAAACACAACTTAAATGATGAGTTAACCAGGAAGCCTTCTGCTTCTGGCATCTGCATGATGAAAAAATCCCTGCAAAGACTAGAGCAGTTATGCAACTCTACTGCAAGTAACCTCCTCTGGAATACTGATGAGCAGCTGCTTTGTGTCTCTGAGGTATAAATACTACAATACTTAAGTTGAACAAGTCAACCACCAATTAAAAAGAAAATGCCATCAATCACATGAGAATAAAGTGCTTAAGGCTTACAAACTTTTGCCAAAAAATACTGATGTGTAGTGCTCAACATCTACACATTTGGAATTCTAACCCAATGTAATGACTCTGTACATTTGATGTCATAGAGTTGCTATGCCACTGAACATCTACAATTGAACAGAAGACTTCAACGTTTTCTTCATAAAATTCCATACCAGAATATCAAGTATAAGGGAAGCACAGAGAACTGGCAACTGAACATGCATTACGTTAGGTGACTAACTATGACAGTCCCAAATTAATCAACACAACAAAGAATATTGGGGGGAAAGGGAGGAGGGGCACGTAACTTAGGCTTACCTAAGAATATGCCATACATTGAAGATGACCCTGGCAGCGCTGGTGACAGGGTCAACTGCACCTCCAAATTGCCAGATTAGTCATACAATATTGCACGCGGAAAACACTACACTGACCTACATCACACCAATAGGAGCTACTGAAGATAAGATAACCAGGTAAAGGCGGAACCACTCAGTAGTGAAAGTACCTTAGACTATCCAAGTTACTGTAGTAAATCTTCCACCTTTTTCTCACTGCTAAGTTTCTCCACCATTGCCATCTTGCTAAATTAAAGACATAAGTGTTTTACACTTACACACATCCTGCTTCTACAGTGTAGCTATCCTACCTTTCTGCAACAGGGGATAAATCATACCATTACCAGTAGACTGAATGGCTTACAGACTAGTCAATGGAAAGCTGCTTGCAAACAACTTTCTCTTTCATCAAGTGTGGGTACAGCTATTTTTGACCATGACTAAATAAGGGAAGAGATAAAGCCTTCAACACTACACAGTGGAAAACTGAATTAAAAGTGGAAGCTTATCTTAGGAAAATAAAGAAAGATTTTGATGATATGAGAACCAAAAGACTTGCGATCAAAAAAATTCAAGCAATGCTGACTATTCAAACAGAGCAGCTAAGGAGAAAAAGAAAAATAGAAGGTAGTTCACAACATACCCTGCAGACTGACATCTGATTCGTGGTCAGAGTACCAGTCTTGTCAGAACAAATAACTGAGGTGCAACCCAAGGTTTCCACAGAGGGAAGACTTCTAACAATAGCGTTCTTCTTGGCCATTCTCCGGGTTCCAAGAGCCAAACAGGTGGTAATGACAGCAGGCAGACCCTCAGGAATAGCAGCAACAGCAAGAGCAACAGCAATTTTAAAGTAATAGATAGCACCTCGAATCCAGGAGCCACCGTGAACTGGATCATTGAAGTGACCAATGTTTATTATCCAAACAGCGATGCAGATAAGTGAGATGACTTTAGACAGCTGCTCTCCAAACTCATCCAGTTTCTGTTGCAGGGGGGTTCTCTCTTGTTCAGTAGCCACCATCTCATCACGAATTTTGCCAATTTCAGTGTTTACTCCTGTTGCAATAACCACTCCCATAGCTTTACCAGCAGCAATATTAGTACCCTAATGTAAATAAAAGGGAAGAGAAAACTTGTAGTCAATCTATAAACAGGTTTTGGTGGTGGGTTTTGTTTTTGTCGTGGGTTTTTTTCCCCCCAATTTAAAACCCACCTTATACAACTCCAGACTGTGTTTCAGCTAGGATATGGAAAAAGGTGAAGAGGAAGAGAATGACATTTCCCCAGTATCTGTAAGAGAATACTCCAGTGTAGAATTTCTGCTTACAGAATGGGCTCGAAATGAATCAGTATTGATCTATTATAAGCAGCACAATCAAACTCAGCTGCTGAATAAGCAGTATGTATTTCAACTGGAATCTTAAGTGTGTTTTTCCTTCCTTTTTTCATGAGGATTGTTATTTTCCCAGATTTAATGTTATTTACTATGAGTAATAGATGCGTTCCGTGGGGGGCTCCCTGTGTGAACATACTTAACATGAGAAAGAACAGTTAGATGTTCTACAAGGAGCTTACCAACAGTAAGAGAATTGTTATCTTGTTATCTGAAAGGCATTCAATGCTTCCTTTAAACAAATTTGAATAAACGGTTTCATTCCTATATAGAAAGCTAGTTCTCAGTTTTAGCCACACGATACCACAATTTGTGTGGGCATTCTTATCAGTCTTAAGAACTATTATTTTAGAAAAGTAGTGCAGAAGCACTTTAAAAGTACATGTGCTCCAGCCTTCAAGACTTTCTTGTGAAGGACAAAAATCAGGTTCCTCATATAAACTGGTTTCAACAAGCATCCTCCCTGAGGACAGCTTTTATTAGAAGTTACTTCTAATTTTTAATTCATTTAGTTCGATGTACATGGAAGACACGCATACAGATGTGTATAGAGAATACAGCAAAGAAGTCACACAGCTTTTAGGTGAAGACCTGAAGTTCTGCACATTTTTATCAGCTTCAGTATTATTTTATAAGAGTTTTAAAAATTTCAAAACAAATAACTTACAGAAAAAAGCATATTCTTCTTGTCTTGGTTTACAGCACGAGGATCAGGCACAGGGTCAGTGTGCTTAATAACAGACACAGATTCACCTAAAATAAAGATAATAGTCTTAAGAAGTGACTATAGATGTATCATCTTGAGTCCTGCAGGGAATCGAAAAGTTATAATCCTCAGTCCTAATTTTTTTAAGATGTCAAACTTCTTTCCTCAAATGATTTTATTTAATTGCTTAAGTGAAACAGGAAATATTTCAGCTGACCAAAAAAATTGAATGGCTGGCTTTTAATGAAAATAGGAAAGTATTTAAGTAAACGTTTTATATAGTTAAGATTTAATGAAGCATACACCATGCCTTTTAAGAAACATGAAAAGTGGTCAAATAAGTAGCTGGTACTCCACTCCTTTTAATGTAGCAAGATCTACTGCATGAATTAGGTATTTTGTGTGCTTCTCATGCAGTAATGAGCATTTCTGTTCTCTATGCACTGTAAGAGGTATGTTCTCATTTAAATAATTAGATGCTACCACAGTTACACATCTGTGATGGTATACATCACAGTACTGGCAGACCTTAAAAAAAAAATTAAGTGTCATACAGCCACCTGTTAGTTAACTCCTTTAGTTGGAAGTCTTCAGAGAACTCTCGCATAAAAAAACATTATAGAAATTGTTATTTGTCACACAGGTATAGAAAAGTTTTTCTGTAAAAACAGATGTTAATTACTACATCAGATTTCACAAGGTGGTAACTCAGTGACTGAAGCTAAGAGCACACTACTTTTTGTAAGCTCAAGAGAGCCAAAGCTTCCTACTTTTAAAAGCTTTGTTAAGTAGCATCTTAGACTTCAGTCCTACTTTATTAGTTAGGAGAGTCAAGCATCAACTTAAAAGAGGCTGAAAACAGAAAAGGTTTCTTTAAAAAAATAAGTCTGTTATTTAAACAAAGGCAAGGAATTATTCCCTTTATATAGACTTCTGGTGGATTTCTTCTACTTATTTCAGTTCTGATAGCTTGATAAACATGGAGTGCCATATTTTCTTATGCTAAACGTAAGCAAGCTTGATCAGTTCTGTGCTATTCAGGATCTGTACCGAGAAACTTCGGGGCCCGTTTCAAGACAGATTTGAGGATCAAAAATAGGTTTCTTATAATACGCTACTGTTTTAAAATTCAGGGCTAGTTAACATTAATTTATGCTACCAAAACAGGCAGACAGATCTTCATGTTCCAGCTGAGAGAAAAATGTTATAGCATGCTTGTTGATTCCTAGCTTCTTTCCTATATTCAGAAGTACTGCTACTTTGTTTTGTTTTCAACAAATCTGAAAAGTACTCTAAATATAGCTCCTGCACTTGAGAGCCGGTACCAGAAAACACATGAATGTGCATGCACAGAATTTCAGCAAGTAAGGCTTTAGTATACTAAGTCTTTAGTAACAGCAGTTTAAAAGCTGCCAGTATTAAAAAAAATTATTCTCTCTTGTGAGAGAAAGTGGATAACTGTTACGGAAGACATTTAATAAGATATCCGTACTTTCATATTTGAGCAGTGACAAGATATTCAAACCTAGAAGACGGCATAAACTAGAATAGACATTCTTAATTTTTTTATTTTAGTTTCCCACAAGTTACTAGTGTGTGTCTCGAGGGGCGGGGGGGGAACACCAAAAAAGCATTACAAGTCTCAGTAAGAATGTTCATCCCACTAAAGCAAAAATGTAAAGCCAATGATGAAGCAACACATTCAGCCGCTCTAAGAGTTCAGTTACTAGATAAGAAAATCTACTGCACTTGAATGCAACATAGTACTTGAGTAGCTACAGGCTTGTTTCTAATGGATTATTCTAAACAAATGGTGAAAAGGCACTTTCATTTATGCACATAATTATCCAAAATTCACAGAAAATATACCTGTGAGAATTGACTGGTCTACCCTTAGAGTTGTAGATTTGATAGAAGTAATTCTTA
>NW_008824469.1:707235-732308 GCF_000699105.1 Pygoscelis adeliae
AAAGAAATAAAAAAGACAAAGTTAGAATTTTGTTATTTGAGATATTTCTAACCAAGCGTACTATTACCTCTATCAGCCAGGAAAATGATTTTCCAGAAACTGTTCAGATGACTAAGATTACTAACAGCTTATTACTGCTTTTGTGGTTTGCAATACTCCAATTTTCTGAGTATCCAATATATTTCGGCAATTTAGATTTGCCTTCAAGATCTCTACCCCTACCTAACCTCAAAGAAAGAAGTTGTAAATCACTGGATTGTTTTTTGAATCACATGACTACCACTTGACAGCAAAGGGAAAACATTCTCAAGAGAAAGATATCAATTTCAGAATACGTATTTATAAACAACCAAAACCCTTTAGCTAAGGTGAATCAAGTTTCCTTTTCCAAACAACTGTCCTGGAAAGTCTTCTGGTTGTTTTCTCTATGACCAAAGTCAGTCTTCTGCTCTCCAACGATCAGAATGTCATCCACATTTATTTATTTAGAAACTAGAAGAAGTTGTATTTTCCTTTTCTTTGGCACCAATTGTGAGAATAACATGCTTCTGCAAATCTTTAATACACTTTGAATATTGCCAGATGTTTCAGAGTTGGAAGTCAATTTCAGATCATACGCTAGCTTTATTTTTCAGTAATGCTACTCTATTAAATATACCACAATCCATATCCCAGTTACAATTTTCACAGAACTGTTTATCTTGTCACATATATGTCTACTTTGCAGAAGACAACACTGAAGAAAAAACAAAAAAACAACCCACAAACAAACAAAAAAACCTCCACTAGCAAGTGTTTGAGACACCAAGGCGGCCAACAATACAAGTTAACAGCACACTTCTAAAGATGGCAGAGAGTAATGAAGTCAGCTGCCAGAGCTGTGTGGCCAGTTTAGCTCCAGCATCTCTATCATCCCAGAATTAATTCTTCCACCTTCCTACTTTCCCTTATCTAGCTTTTCCTAGTTTTTAAGAAAAGAACTAAAGCTCCACCATTTTGTGACTACTGCAAATAAATGGCTGCATGCAAATTAACTTGCTAAAGCATATTAATGAGAGTCACGTTTCTGACTCTCATGGGGAGGTGTTCTACATTCTGCATGTCAATATTGCTCATGAATGCATATCATCAAACTTATTCCTAACGTAATTTAACACTGCAAGCATTCAAGTGTCAACTTCCTTTTTATTATAAAGCAATGCAAAGAAACAAAGAAGAGAGAAGAACTAGCTAAAAAGAGCTGATCTTCTCAGTAGATGGACTCTGTGTCCCTGCAGTAAAATTAAAACAAGCTGCAATTCCTGCAGGAACTGCTTATGCAACTGACAGCAATAATGCACATCAACAAATAATACCATGAAAAACTCCGCAGTGGTGTTACAGCCTTAGAACATACAACCACTCAACACAGGAAAACTATGGAACAAAATGCTGAAGAGGAGAATTAAGTGCTAGTTCAGACATTTAGTAAAGTTGCACCACATGACTTTTTGTAAGGTCAAAGAAACCCCAACCATTAAAACAAGCAAAAGATTGCGTAGTTTTGCTTGTAGACTTAGAAGTGTGTTTTTGTAAGCATATGTATATGAAGGGATCTAATAAATAGCCACAAATTCCCTTTTTGTTTCATTATAGCATGTGAAAACTAACTTAAGCCACAATGCCCTTGAGCAGCAAGAGAAAATAGCATTAGACCAACAGTGACCTAGGCCAAAAATGGCAAAACTATTCAATATGCTCTCCTGATGTCATGAGGAGGTTTATATGCAGACATAGAATAGCAGCTGGTTTTCAGATATCACTGAACAACAGGCTAATACCTCAGTGCAGTGTGGTATAACGCCTGTCAATCTGCATAAACATTTTCAAAGTACTTAAAGCAGCTGGAAAACTACAGCAAACTCAAATACACTACCACATTTGACAACACTCTTGAAGACTTAATCACTCCGTAACACAAAAAAGAAGCTGTTAAAAAAATAATCTTAAAACATTCAAGTAACTGGACAGAACATATGGCAAAGTTTACAAGTAATTTTCCAACCTACTTCTTCTGAACAGCTGTAAGTTATTCAAACTCAAACACAAAGTTCACAAGATCTAAAGTACTAGGAGAGACTCCTGCTCTAGTAGACTATTGATATTCGAGCATCAGCATTTCCATGAAAACTACTACTACCATTATCAATTGCCTGAATCACCAGAACTGAAGTGTTAAATTTATTATTATACCGCAGCTTTCTAAGTTTATCTCAACAATTTAAGGTAAGACACATTATTCACTCACAATCTCTGTTGAAGAAGGCTCTAGTAAAATATTCAAGGCATGTCCAATAGGCAGGAAAGCCGTACATCAGGGTCAGTTACAGAACTATTTTAAGCAGCTCTTTGCAAAATAACAGCTATGACATTAAGTCATTTATAGGCTTGAATATACTTTCATGAGCACAACAAACTGAATATAGATAGGAAATCATCCTATGATAGATAGGAACCCACAAGACATTTTTAGTGAGCAGTCTAGTGCAGCGCTCATCCACAAGAAGGCTTTTTCCCCATATACTTTAACAAAGGGAAGAAATTGGGGGTTTCTGTGGCTTTTTAAATTCAATTACTTGTACTGGTTCTGTGGACTGAAATGTATTACCCAAGGCTTGAAATACGTGAAATTAGAAGGTGAATATGTATTTGCATTGCTCGGTACAGAGCTGCTACAGTCTAAATGGACATAATCCCATAGTTTTAAGTCTAGAAGAACAAGTCAGTTGCGGAAGTGTTTTCATCCATTATTTTAACCAAAGTTTTTAATCCTAAATAATAACTTGATTTCTACCACAGCTCTGAAGAAATCAAGTAGGCTGCTTTCAAAACTGCCCAGATACATGTTCTTAAGGCACAGTTTAGCCAAATACTTAACTACTGATTAAAACAGCCCTTCTAACTATAAAATTGACTGCTTCTTGGAAGAGCGAGAACGGGATTTGGTTCAACACATTACAGCTTTATTCACAGAATCCTTTTATTCATGCACAGAATAGTATTTCAGAATTTTAATACTGAACTTCAGCACACAATAAAGGAATCTATTTAAAAACAACCTGGCCCCTGTAAGGGGGTAAAAAAATAATTTTATTTAACTGTGCGTGAGTCTATGCCGAAGCAGACAATTTACAGTTTCTACTCCTTGACAGAAACTGGAGCAGCATTTAGTTGCGATATGAATTTAAAGTTTATGTCAATCATTTTAAAGAAGCCATATGCCTTCACTGAAAATGCAGACAATTTAGTATCTGAAAATACTGGGTTCTTCAGCTACCTATACATAACTAGCAATGTTATCTTGCCAGGATTCCCACCAATTATACCTAAAACTCTAGCCTTTCTTCTCAAGTTCAAAGCTCCCCACATTTTATCTCACTCCTCCCAGTGTTGTGGCAATGTTATAGGTCAATTTCCACTCTATGTACAGTCATTTATATCCATGTTTGATTTTAAGTGCAGTACAACCCTACTTATCAGAGCACATCCAGTAATACAGGTGTGCATTTGCAGAAATGATTGCAGTTCCCCACAAAAGGGCTTCCTCACGAACAAAAGTTTTTAAAGGACAATCCAGCATACAGACCGCCCTACTCAATTTGCAAAGTTACCTTGGAAGAGAAGATGATTCAAGTCTCCGAATCGACTTCAAATATAGAGTATATTAAGCAATGTTAGTCCCAATTTAATACTTGGCGGTGACCAAGTCCTGGACTGAAATGATCAACTTATTATCTAGATATTTGAGCACCGATATCCCTTTTACTCTACCAGTTTCCAAGATACCAAACATTTATCTTCAGAACTCTATCAGAACACAGCTTGAGACACTCACTGAGAGACCTCTACAGCCAAAACGCACTATTAGCTTGTTGTACGCTAGATCAGCCTGTGATTTAAGCAGCCCAGGAAGATGGGCAGAAGTGATGGGGCACATGTTCTATGAGCAATGAAGCTGGAGGGAAAATAAACTATTAAAGCTGTGTGGATTTCAGTCCCTGTTATATTTTCAGCTACATCTGGGTATCAACAAAGAACTTGAAAGTACAACTCTGTTGTAGTCTAAAGTCTCGAACGATATTCTAGATCTTCTAATCAAAATGTTGGTGATGGCAGGCTCAGGAAGCAATATTAACTTTACCCCCAAAAAGCCACTATGGTATACAAGAGACCTCAAAACAAAACTACTACTTTAATGTACTTTGAACACCGTTATCAGCCCTGTTAACTGCCTCTGATCCCTCCCACAACTGAAGACTTGCTAAGAGCAGGTTTACAGACAGGTACATTATAAAAAGTGAAAAGTTTTGCTTCCTTTTTATGTTAATATAAGCATTACAAGAACTTGTAACACCCATCTTCTTAGCAAAGAAAGTGATATGTTTGCAAAAAGCCCATCTAAGTGATTACAGTAAATGAAAGTAATTTTTCCTATACAAGTCAGAATGGTTCTTCATATACCACATGTATGTAACACTTTCTTATTTATGTTTATTATTAACCAAAGCTAGTGTCGACTTATATCTGCTATCAGCTGGTTGGGGTTGGAACTGGACTTTTGCAATAAAGATTATCAGTACAGCTCTAAACTATTCTGCCACTGTTGTCTGATTTTGTAGCTTTTTTTTTTTAGGCAAGTTCTGAAGAACTGGGATACTATTTCAACATATGGTTGAACAATTTGGGAACACAAACAACAGTTCCTGAAAGTGAGTAAAAACATCCCCAAAACAACATCCATAAAACATCAAATGGACAGGACAAAAAAAAAAAGTATAAAATTGCATCATTTCCCCCCTTTTAAGTGTCTTACTAGATTAAGGTTCACTGTTGAAACATGCCATGTATTTTGATTTTCAAGACACTACCGTCTTTTTCCTGCTTTATTAAGATGCTCTAATTTAATCAGGCTAAGGTAGAAATACTATATTCAACAGATGTAACTTACCACACTGCTATTAAAACATCTCTGATTCAAAATACACCATGTACGAGCTTTTACCATCAAAAAGAAAAAGGAATAAGTATTAATTCTTTTGCCAAAAACCATTAAGTGTTAGCAACTATTTGCTTTAACTGTTTCAACATTACTTATTATTATGGTACAGTTATTTAAACCACTTTTCCTAATGAGATCTTTAGCCTCTTAAAGAGTCAGTTATTTCAAAGTCCCCTCTCTTGCCCAAAATTAAGTTTCTTATTCTCTAAATTAGAGGACACACCATTGTGTGAGTATTTACTAATAAACTGAGGCAATCGAAACTTCCTACATGAAGTATGGGTATCACCGTAAGGTTTAAGAATTGAAATAAGTAGGCTTAAACAACACATATGGGATGCTATATACTTTGATCAACCAGATACTGAGCATTGTTTCTGCTAGGTGACATTAATAGTTAAAACTTACACCTGAGCAGAACAGACTGCTTCTGTTGAGAAGTACAGCTGTTACAGCACAACTGGTTTTTATATTGAACTTCCTTAACACAAACTCGGCTTAGATTCTCTTCCCCCCTTGCGTGCATACAATCTAGTCTTCCTATTGTGTTTGATTTCCTTAGACCATCAGAAACTTAATTTTTCTTCCGTAGTAACAGGTTTTAAACATTTAACACTTCCTGTACAGGGTATAATAAAATGCTACCAAAAATCAGAAGCTCTACAAACCACGAAGATTGAGTCCATCTACACTTTCATACAAGGCCAAAGGTGTCAAACTGTCAAAATTAGAAAAGTGACTATGAAATATACTTTAAGTCTGAGTTTCCACTCCAAACCAGTAAGAGATTTATTTTCCAACAAGACAGATAATAGCACTGGTCCATTCAGTTTTAACCATACTAGTAAAACAGCATTTGCTTTTACTGCCAAGATGACAGAACAATACATTTGAATATATTAATTCTTTGCATTTAGGATGCATGCTACAGATTAGACAACGTTCATGAAATAGCCTTCTCTATCATATGCCGTTCTGCATTATGGACAGACAGAAGAAATCCATGGAGCTTACTGTGCAGTGTATGCAGAAGCATGATTATCCTAACCTAAGAACTGTTACGAGGTAGAAGTTCAAAAATTTTTCAGACAAAACACACATATTGCATTCTTATCAATGAAAACCAAAAATATAGAAAAAGCTTAGCTCTCTGGGAGCAAAATATTTTAAGGTTGGAACGGAGGCTTATATTGAGAAAAATTTACATACTGTATTAAACAGCACGTAAGACTTAAATTATTCCTATTTTATTTCTTCTCATTCTGTAAAAACCATACTTCTAAGTGTCATTCTCTCTGAAGAGGGCACCAGAACATCAAATAAGATGTGCCAATGGACAGGTATCCTGTCTACAAGTTCGCACTTACTTCTAATCTGAATTTGTCTAGCTTTAGCTTTTAATCAGTGGATCTATTTATATCACTGTCTTCTAGATTGAAAACTCTTGTGATCAGCCTATAAAAATACCTAGTAGCAGAAAGAACAAACTGGTAAGCTAAGCTTCAACTTTTGCCAGATCAGGTAGAGAACGACGACATCTTCACACCAAAGCTGAAGTCCTATTTCCAAGTTAGGCTGCATTTGGGTAACACAAGAACAAACAGTAAGAATTCTGGAAGTGCAGCATAACTCCAAGTGGAGATTTTCTTCAGCCTTAAAAGTGCTTTGCCAGGGTGATACAGTATTAACAGAACATTATCTTGATGTTCAAGCATTTTGTTCAGTACTATTTGTGCTTGTAATAAAACCCTGCTGCAGTATTGGTTGTAATCGGAGTATAGAACATCAGATATGTTCTGAATTCGAACAATTAAAACAGAATTAGTTTCACTGTTTTTACCTAACAGTTTGGCAACTCTGGAGGAAAATGCTACAAGAATTGGAGAAAAACTGGAGATGTGTTTGGTAAGCTTTCAAATGCGTGTTGAAAGTGACACAAGTTTAGGCTGTGCCCTGACTTGAACCTCACGTAACTCCAGACTTCAGTGGTGTATGGAATGGAGTTTGGACTGCGTCCGGTTATCTCAAAACTGCCTCTGATGTGTTAAGAGTTCGACAGTCAAAATGCTCACTGAAGCCCACAGATTTATGCACTAATAGTATGTGTATTTATTAACCACTGATCTTCTCTATTTTTTTCTGGTTCAAAATCAGTACTTTATGGAAAAAGCAAAATATCTGCTTAACCTTTAAAAACCAAACCCGACAACTTGCACTAGGTAAGCAAAAAATAGTTGCAGTCAACTTTTTGCCATACCAAGAGATGCTCTCAGCAGTATGCTTTTAGGACAGTAGGTCAACATTCTGGACTTCAGTCTTACTCCATCCTTTTCATTATTTTTTTTTCCAATCTCAGTACTTTTCCAAAAAAGTAAACCTGCATCTCTAGCACTGAGTATGAAAATCAATTCTAGTTATTAGAAAAGTAACATAGGCACAAGGACCCAGTTGTTTTGCAGTAAGATCTGCAACATCAATGTTTGTGGCTTATACTATCAGGGAGAACCTATAGCTCTTCATAACCACAATGGAGTTTGACATACTTCACCTGAAGAATCGTCCTCCCCTATCTTCTTCACCCCAAAATTTATCCTCCCTTAATTATAAGGCATCCATGCTTTAAGAAGAGTCTTAAAGTGCTCTGCAGTTAGAATGAAAAGCCTCAGAAAGTAGTTCTTGCACACTTTATGCCAGGTATAAACCTAAAACTAAGTCTTCTGGAATACACACTAACCTAATAAGCAACAGCTTCAGGGAACTCTGCGTGTATTTTTAAGCTGTTGAGTACTTACAGATATAATAATGGATGACAAGAACCATCATTCAGCACTTCAGGGAGAAGAGGTACTACCACGACTCCAGTTTGGCACTTACACATTGCAACAAATGAACATTCGTTTATTAAATTACAGAAACTCAGATATGCTGTATCTAAAATAGAACATTTTAGACAGGAAAATACAATGGAAGTGAACAAAGCTCATTTCTGTTCTCAAATGTGCTTCTTTAAAAATAAATTATTTGCAACCAGTTTATCCCAATTTGTCACTCAACTTCATACAAAACTTCTTAAAACTAAGGCCATGCTGTTTTAAGCTTCTCTTTAAAATGTTACTTTAACCAAGGCAAACAAAAAAACTCAGCTAAAACAAAGGACATCTTTAATCTATTAAGATAGCCACTAGTTACAAATTTAGACTGCATCCTCCAATAAACTTAAGCTTTTATAGCAGCGTGATAATCCATTTTAAGACAGGCAAACTGAAAAGCCATGTGGGGACAGCATCTGGATTTTTTCAGTTCATCAATTCTAAGAAACAAACAGTGCAGCTTAGTAACCCTTATACACTACAGTTCTGAGAATTATGCCCACCAGAGGTCTGCAAGCAAATTTAAAGCTTACATCCCAAACCTGTAACCCCAACTTCATCCCAAAGAGTTCCTGTTCATTGTACCGTATCTTTTCCACCATCTCTGCTTAAGTGGACATGGAAGAAAGTTTTCCTAACATATGCAGTTAAGAAATTCATGTCTGCAGTGTCTCTGAGCAAACATGGACTACAATGTCTGCTAGTACACCTGCAAAATTTTAGTGTAGCATTTATGTTGGATTTGTTAGCTACTAGGCATAAGGACCAGTAATTGCTCATCAAGTGTTCTGCAGTATCTATATGCACACTGACCCCCAAGAGACATGTAAGACAGTATGTTATCTACCACTTGAGGGATAATCTAATTCAGGTTACTCCATATTTACAGCAAGGTGACAATGCAGACCTGCAGTTTCTTCCTATTACTTCAAGTCAAATAAACCAGCATCCGATTCCTCTGTTGACAGATCAATTGAAGAAAATATCTTTCAGGAGCTTTACTTTAGAAGGCCACGAGGCAGACTGAATAGTCTATATAACGAACGCAGTCAAACTCTACAAATAGCCTAAGGAGCCAGAATGAAAAATACTAACATAAACCATTATTGCACCGTCTTTGGGTTACGCTAAGCCAACAAGGTTATCTTTAATGGTTTCAAAACTACTGAATATACCAAATGATTTTGGAAATGGTTCAATACTACTTATTCTCAGGGAACTCTTGCAATGTAAAGAGGCAAATACATTCCCCCACTTTCCCCAAACTGCAATACCAATCTACCAATTCCTACAAGGAAGAGTTACCTCCATGTCAGACCCGCATGTAGCTACTTCAAATTAACAAAGCTATTATAGCATTAAATACAAGTATTTTGTAATGGAAGACCTGTAGAAAGTTGTTCAAAATTAGGTATCAGCATAGGGGAGAAACCTATCACCTGGTTATTTATGCCACTCAGTTGAAGGATATTTGCCTGGACACACAAATGTCATTGGCACTTTGCCTAGAATTCCATACCCAGATATGTATCCTAGTATGAAGTGCTCTGTCACTTCCCTACATGGTCATCTTTTTGCAAACACCATGTCAAAGGCCATCGCAGTACTCTTACACTTGAGGCACAGGCATGCACACAGTCTCTCTCACCTCCAGGTCTTGACACTAACGCTGGTACATAGTGTATTGCTCTTCTCTACTTGCTTGGTAGGTTTTCTGAGTTTGATTACAATTAACATTTCATTATTGTCTATCTACAAGTTAGAATTTATTGTTTCAGTATCAGAGTTCATATTACACTGAAGCACTTATTTCTGTATTAAACATCCACATGACTTACACTTAGTTGCTTTCACTTGAAGCTGCAGTTGATTATATTTACCAATATAAGAAAAACATGATGAATGCTTAAGACTAGCTTGGGACTGTTTAAATGAGTATTTTAAACTGGACCCACCAGTTTAAATGAGTATTTTAACCAGCATGAGCTTCTACAGCCAGTCAACACACTAGACCACCTATCTTAAAGGACAGCCATAAAAGTTGGATAATTTTTGTTTCTCTACATGAGCATACTAGTTTTCAAGTTTGTCTTTTTAAAAAAAAATAAAAATCAGTTCTACACATGTTGGAGTATCAGACACTGTTCTACAAGCAGATTTTAAAACAATGCAACAGTAACCCTATGAAAAATAGTATACTATGTTTGTTAAAGACAGCCTAGTGTTATAAGTATGCTAGTCAGCGATTTATTTCCAATTCATTTCTCTCCTTCAGACGTAGGCCTTTTAAAGAGATGGCACGAGTAATTGGTTTTATTGATACTGACATATACAGCAAGGTAAGTAAAAGCCCACACATCCCCCAGGTGTTTCACATACAAGTTAGCTTTGTCTTCTCCTGTAAGATGAAAATGCAATCTCTACCTCTTCCGAAATAGCAAAGAATCAAGCAGAAAATTTTCTGTGCTCTAGACACCCGGCAGAGCAGCATTTTTCCTTAGTGAGATACCCCAAACCAGTACAAAACAGTCATTGACTTGCAATTCTACCAATACTGCTTTAAAGTACCAAAAAACACAGCCCCAATATATTCCCATGATATAAACTGCTTCCAAAACTACCATTCCACTGCTGACATTTAAAAACAGGATAAAGATTTGGACTAGACATCTACTGCAGAATTGTAATTGATACAGTTCTGTTTGCCTCAAAAGGATGCAGAAAACCTCAGCTGCTTAAACAAAATCTCATTGCAGAACTCAGATTTGACTGCACAGTGCAGTAATGGTGAGTCAAAACAGCACAGTAAGTGACAAGGTATCATAATTCACTCTATTTCTGCTATCAGCACTTTGTATTTGTACTTGTTCTTCACCAACAGATGCTAAGAGGAAAGGCTTCAGCCTTCATGAGATTCACACTCTGAGTTACTCTAGCCAGGGCTGCTGTAGCTGAATCATCCCATGCACAAAAAACAGAGGCTCAAGACAGGGCTCAGCAAATGCTAAAGTTTCTCAAGGAATGAAAGCTGGGCAGACAGCCAACACCAACTTCATTTTGAGTGCATACCCTCTCTGCCTGCTAATTAAAATAGGATAGTCAAGTTTAAGGGTATATATTTATCTCCTCTTGAGACAGCTACCACCTCTAAAAGCAAAGTGACACTAGTGGAAAGGAAGTTTGATGTACACCCTAAATTGTTCCCAAAGGAACAATCACTCAGTTAACAGTTGATAATGACCTACAAAATATGAGTATGCAATCACTCCAACACTTAACAAGAACCACCTAGTTTTATCCGGGAAGGAATAGGGAACATTAAAGTCACTGACAAGTCCAGTTTAGAGAAAAAGTTATTGGTATGGCATTATCACCAAAATGAAGACGTTTTAGCTTTAAGTATACGATACTTTATTTTTGCACTCCTTCCAAATAAAGATACACCTTTTAGGGCAAACCTAAGTTATTAGAAAGCTTGATGCAAAAGTCTCATCTTTGAAGACTGGTACTTCAAAATGCTTACACTGGAGAAATAGGAAGCTCTGCTTTGTATGGTTATCTATTTGTGGTCTCCTATGCAGCAATAGGCAAAAGAAGCAATAAAGAATTATGAAAGATGAGAAAGTGATGTCACATGCCAGTCATACTAGCTGAGAGGACAGATGAAGACATTTGTAAAGAGAAGTTGAAAGGCACTGCTACTACAAGTGTTAAGAGTTGGGAAAAAACCTTCAGATGAAGTTACCTGTCTTCAGATAAAGAACAGAGCATCAAAAAAAAAAAATCTCTGCATTCCAGAACCTAAGGAAACTGAACACACTTAAAAGCAAGGAAGAGAGTATTTTGTGATAGAAAACAGACAAGTTAAGACACTCTGAAACGAGACTTCAGAAAATAAAATTTTAGAGTCGTGACAAGCATTAAAACCTGTACTCCAATTAAGATGCTTTGCTTTTAGACCTACCGATTAAACTAAGTGGCAATTTGAAAAACAACCCCCTCAGTGCAAATGCACATTTAAGGTAATTACAGATGAACAGAAGCAAGATCGGTCGTAAGTGAAGCATATATACTTCGGCATCTTTGAAAACTCCCCCCAGGGCCTCAAATCATTAAGACAAGGCCCCCACAACAATTTTACAATAATATGCTAATACATGTATGTACTACATAAATTAGTCTTACCTGCCACTTCTACAATATCACCTGGGACAATATCTCTTGCTTTAATCCTCTGTACACTTTTTCGGTCTTGTCGATATACTTTGCCCATTTCTGGTTCATATTCTTTAAGAGCTTCAATAGCATTTTCAGCATTTCTTTCCTAAAAGACAGCAAAAATGTGTGATTTTAAAAGCCCTCAAGGAAAAATACATGTGTCAGATCTGATTTTTCAAATGCATTATCATATGAATACTACTGACTCCGCTCAGCTACATTTATTAATACAGAAAATTATGTGACCCCTCCCCTTATGAGGTTGCTGACTAGAAGTCATTACAACATAATTCAGATATTAGTGGGCATTTAGAACCTAGAAGTTGTTTATTCAAACCCTGCAGCATTTCCCATCAAGAATATCCACTGTGTCCTGTTACAGGGAGGCCACACAAAGTGTTCTATGTAACATACGGATGCTTTTGACATAAAAAAAGCACCAAGCAGAATTAAGATTCATGGATACAGTCTTGTCTCAGCTGTACCTTATCAGCTGGAGCAGCTTAGACTCAAACTGGAGTGGACTAGCACTACTAAATTTCACTTACTGATGGAAATCAAGGGTCAAGTTAAGACAAAGCTCAAACAGCATATTATCAACTTTGTTTCAACAAATCAGGTCTCACTAAAGTGAAATTAAAGCATACAGACTAGAAACTTCCCCAGAGTCTCTTAACAGTTTACCAACTTAGATGAATCCCCACACGACCTTTTTATTTCCACTAACAATAGCTTTCCTATCTCAAGTGCAGTTCTCTCAGCTAACCACTACCAGAGATTGATATCAACATCGTGATGCTACCTAGATAAAGGACAACCTAGAAAACCAACAGCTTATCAGTACTCCTTCTCTAGCTCTTTGAAAAGTAACTTATTTTCCAGCCTATTGACAAGTACAAACATCATATAGTCCTGATGACTATAGATAATGGTAAGGGTGCACAGTTTTCAGAATGCCTCTGCTTCAAATATATACCAGCCTTTCCAGATAATAAAAACTTCTGCTGCACGTGTCAAAGCAGAAACCTAATCTTCAGAAATTCAAAGGCTGAGGTACTATGTACTTCAACATAACAGTGCAGCTGAAAACTAGCATTACCAAAACTACCTTGAAGGACTAATGTTTTACATGGCACAGCTCAGCGCCAGGCAGCGCAGAGATACCAGCGCAGACCTATAAAGCTCTAATTAATACTAGCTTCATATTCCACCAGGTAAATTAATTCTGCTCCTCAGCACAATAATGCTGATATTGCTTTCCTGTAGATTTACTAAGAGTTAGCATTAGGCAAAACCTTAAAGGTACAAAAAAAAGTCCCACAAATGGAAGGCTAGTTAAACAGAACTCCTTCAAAAAGGAGAAATAAGAAAGAATTAAATAAGATTCAGCTAGGACAGCCAGCTCAGTGTGTTAGGCTCTATCTTTTTATTCCCAGTTTGCTTGAAGTTATGGTAGTTACGACTATCTTGCCAACTACTGAAGTACTAGCAGATGGCACTTTGGGAAAAGGGCACATGAAAGGAAAGGTTGAGGAGGGCAGAGCTAAGGCAATGACTCAGTTGCTCACATCTAGTACCTGTAGAAACAGATACATTTATGGGTGGAGATTATGTACTGTGACTTATTTTCCACGCCCATTAAAACAAGGGAATGACTCATTTAATCTGTACAGCAATTCTGTTTCACAATTGAGTTCACTGCACGTAGAGAGATATATACGTATTCTTCGCACACTATCATGTCTGAAAAAAATTGGTTATTTTCTACAACAGGGTATACAACTACACAAGAAAACCCCCAAACTACATGGATAGCTTTACATTCCACACTTACTATTACTACATGCAGAATTCTAACTCAGTTTCAAGTTGAAAATTAATTCTTGCACAACTGCTTTATGACGATTTGAATAGAAAATGACACTTAAGGGGGACAATGCGTGATTAAATGTGAGTGATCAAATCCTTTGATCAACATTACTTCTTCCCTCCATACCAGCTCTAGCAGTTGCACAGCAAGCTGGATACTGCTAAAAATTGAATTTTTCGAGGATTAGTCTTCAACCAGCTTACTTGTGCTAGCACAAAGCAGAGCACAAGAATGTGCAGCAATGCCACTCAATGCCACTTCTGGTGGCTTCCAGTGTGTAGGCTCCTCTCTAACATGTTTTAACCTGTTAATAGGGCTCCTCCTAATTTTTGTTGTTATTTTGTACAGTTTTGGGTTTTTTTTTCTTTTTTAAAAGCATGAAACCTAACTTGCTAAAATAGCAAGTAACTATGTCACATTAACGCCACCCCTTAAAAAAAACCAACCAAAAAACCTAACCTTACAAAGAACTTAGGTTACCCTAAAAATCCCAGAATATTTTTTATCTGCAGAAAAACAATCCTAATAAACATGCTCTGTCTGAAGTGATCAAATTAGTAAACTAAAGTTATATGAACAATGTTGTTTTGGCATCTCAAGAAGTGTTAGAATATGTTACTGCCAATATGATTTATGAAAAACCATCTAATTAATCTCATCGCTGATAATGTAGGAAAAATTTCATGGTATTTAGATGTTGTTTTCAGAAGGAATTTCTGCCTTTTGACAGACATGCACTCTTTGGATGCACACTTAATAGGTACTATAGTAATTGAATAGAAAGAATTAATACTGTATTAAATGTATTAATAAATGTACTAAAACATAGCATTTGTCTCAAGAGGGAACAGACAAGAAACTAGATTACAAGTGTTCCATCCTTTGTTCCTTAGTTGGGACAAAACCCCTTTTTTTTTTTTTACAAGCCAATACAATTGATTGTTTCTTAACTTTGCAAGATTTGATTTATTTCCTGAATTCAGGCCTTCATCCTGGACTGCCCAGTTCACGTGTTCACCAGTGTGTGGCCAAACACACTGATGGGCAGTTTGCCTTTTTGGCAATACTTCTGAAGCTTTCATTTTACCTCTAAGTCATCACTTTCCGTCCAGAAGTTTTATGGTATGTTGACTCTTGGGAATCTAAAGTTAGCAACACATATTAACTTGCATTGTATGAAGCACCTCACAGTACACCGTACAATCTTTCCTCTTAAACTCAAAACATTTGTGATTTGATGTTGTAAAAATATCCGCGTACCTGCCACACTCCCACAATTGCATTGGCTACTAATATAAGTAAGATTACAAAAGGCTCTACAAACGCTGTAATTGTTTCTTCACCTTCTTCAAACCAGGCCAGGACCTGTAAGAGAAACACAGTGACTTAAACTACTGATTTACACAGACACTTTGCAAACTTAAGACCCAGTAAATTTCAGCTTGAGGTTCAACTGCTTAGACATGCGCAATTTTTGAAACCCCTCAATCTTCCAAGGTGTAGTTTTGTAGTTCATGAATGAGTTGGCAATGTGCAATGGAAAAAAAGAAAAAATCTTTACTGAAGCAGTACAAAGTTCATTTCCAAGGCTGCTCTTCTTTTAAAGGAGCAAGCTATTTATTTGGGAAACATTGCTACTTTTGCTTCACAAATGAAAGCAGAAGTTGTGACAACAGCTACGGCAGTGAGAAGTCTCAAAAAAATTTTTCATTACTGTCTAAACAGGATGCAGACCGATTAAGTTGACTTAGAACACTAAAACTTTGCCAGAACCTGAATTTTAACCAAGTTAATTGTTCTTTACCAATAACTTAGACACACAAGTGAAAACAGCTTACAAATTTTTGGTAAGTAGATATGAAAACAAGCATCTATTTATTTAAATACAAGTAGTGTCTTACTGAAGCATTTCAGTGAATTGTATAGTTACATCTGAAGTTGAATTCTGAGCTAAGTAGCTGATAAAACTCAAATTAAAACTGGATTTTTAAAAGTAAAGCAATTTGAGGACTTGCACAAAAGACTCCACATAAATTTTAATTCATTTGCTTTAGAATTACACTCTAGTTTTAGGCTTCTGCCATTCACTTGACTTGAATGGGTAACGCTGGGGCCTCTGCAGAGTTCTGTAGTTACTGAAGAAAAGTCAAGCTAACATGACCAGAGAGGAAGAGCTTTTTCGTCAACATGTTGAGCAACAGGAAGCCTGGAAAGTGACAGTAAATAGGAACAACGTGTTGAGATAATTAGGGCTGGTAGTCAGGCAACAGCACTCTGAATCACACTGCAGCGAGCAAACCGTTACTAAAGCAAGCGCCATAATTCCACCAACATGCTGCTCAGAGCTATTGCTCAATTGTTAAACACTCCAGGATGTTAAAAGGAAGGAGCAGCAGCATGAAAGTCTCAAGCAGAAAACAGACTGTCAAGCAAATTCAATGCAACAACAAATTTTATTACAAAAGGATAAACTTGTAAGATCCAGGTTATGATTAATAAGACTGGAACATTCCAGCTGGCAACACAACATTTTGAGGGTCTGTGTAATCCCTCTGGAGAAGAAATTTAGTTAGGAGCTCTTACGCTCTCTACATCTCGGTATTTCTTCCCTCCTCCCACACCACTAATCTCCAATCCCCAGTAAAAACTTCTGCCATATGACCAGTCATACAGTCGACATTGTAGCCTTCACTCCACACATTACCCCTTGCATCATGGACAGCTTTTACTCTGCACCAGCACTGCTGCCTCCAGTGGAGCTACAGAAATGGCTAATGGTACATTTCCAGGTTTCTTAGCCTATACAAGGTCACACGCTGCCATCAGAAAAGCTGCTTAGTATTTGTTTCTTCCCTCCCTTTCTTTATGGGAATTCTGTAGAGCCCATTTTGCTTCCAACAAAACAAGTAAATTCAATCATTTTGTGACGTACTGAACAAAGCAGGCACCTGCAAGGTTAACTAGAATAAAACACTTGCTTTACACAATGCTAAACCATAATCTTTTCAGATTGAAGACCACGTGTTATAAAATAACATTGAGAAAGCCTGCAGCTTTAAGAGGTAAGGAAAGTAGCTACAAGGACAGCAAGATCCAAGTATGTCAAGGAGAACCAAAATTAAGTTTTCAAGGGATCTTTTCTTTTAATAAGCCATTATTTCAAAAAAAGCAGGTGAACTTAGATTAGAGATCCTGACAGTACAGATCTGGTGGTTTAGATCTTCACTGTTGGTTTTTTTGGCAAAATTATCAATCTGTGACCAGATTAAAATGAAATATCTAGCTAATCCTGGAAGCCAGCAACACACATTTCTCCCCAAAAAAGTTTCCGCACAGTTACTAACAGTGGAACAAGCTAAGCTTAGTTCTAGAATGTTTTAGTAAACAGACATATAAATAACAGAATACATTGTGAGTTCTTGGTTTTGTTATAGCAGACAACAGCTATATTAACACTCCATTTAGGACACTTGTGATACACAACACGTTGCTGTAACAGATCAGGTTTATTATTTGATAGTAGCCTGAAGTAAAAACAAAACCACAGTAAAAACCAAAGAGAAAGTAGAACAAGGAATACAAGTATTAACTAGGCTTTTTTAGTAACAACAGATCATATGCTGAAGCCTGGTAGAGACTAGCCAATTCTTGCCCAAGGCACTGAGTCCTTGTCAGAAAGTTTCCACTAGCATACTTTTAAGACCCTGGAGAGGTTTACAATGAGAGATCTTTTATTTGACTACTACTCAGAAGGGCCCCACCATACTTCAGCCCTAATCACTTTAGGACTCGCATGTAGAACAGCTTAATTTCCAGGTCATTGATCCCCAACGTACTGTTCAGGCAGTATGGTCAAGAAGTAGAGTTACCATGTATTTAAGAAGCTTAAAAGAGTAGGAAAAAAAGAGTAAGATAATTGCTCAAGAGAAAGGCAAGTCTGAAAATACAAGGGAAATTAATAGCAAGACGTAAAAGTCCCATATCAACAGCTGACGTAAGCAGCTTAAAGGACAACTTTCATTCAGCATATTTGCTTTAGGGCTGCTAGAGCTATGGTTTGCGGAAGCCTATTTTAATCAAAGCCAAATGGGGTGGACCTGCAGGACACTAAGCCAAAAAATACACAATGACAGGCAAATAGCACTTAGTTTTCGTGGTTATTTGTAAAAAGGGGGCAGATGTACAACACAGAAGTCAGCCAGCAATGAAGTGACTACTGATGAAAACAGCTGCAAGAACAGAAGTGTCCTTCCAGTTTTTTGCGTTTCTACAAGTTAAGTATCTCTGTATTGTAAGGTAAGTTATGGAGGCAAGTTGCCTCAGCTGACTATTTATCATTAAGAAACAAAAACAGAATTAGAGTAAAGAATGGACATTTCAAGATAGAATTCTGTTGCCCAGCAGGTTGTACCTGCTTACCATTCACAGAGGAAAAGCAAACAGTTTGTTGTCAGCAACCTAACAAGGTTTTTTGTTTGTTTTTCATTTTGACAATGGAAACTTAGAAGCAAGCTGGGAGAATAAGACCTCATTCTAGCAAAACGCAGCCCTGGACTAATTAAAGCAGGTCATGTAAAACTATGGACTGCTTTTAAGAGAGCTTTCTTCTCACAGCACACTGTGAATTAAGATTTAGTGTATTTTGGACAGAGTACTAACTACTGCTCAGAAAATCCTCTTTTAGTGATTTTTCTTTTCAATACAAATTATCTTAAAATTAAGCAGATGCAAACTATTTTAGTGGTCCTGATACTTGTTCTGTGTCAGTTATACCAAACACCAGGAAATACTAAAGAAAAACCTCCCAATTTTAGTTCCATTATTCAGTGGAGGTTTTTTTTCACTTGCTACCAGGGCGGGGAGGGGGGCAGGAGCGCGCGGGAGGGGGAAAAAAGGGATCTTGACCACTAATATAAGTACAAAATTAAGAATTTTACTGGGTTAGCAGATTTTAAGGACCCATCAGATATGCTACTCCATATTTCTGAAAATAAAACACATTCCTGTGATTAGTGTAGTAGTAAGGAAAAAAAAAAATAAAGATACATAGCACCCACAGTTTAATTTCCACTTTAATTCCAAGTAAAATGGAATCACAATTGCTTCTCACAGTTTATTCACCCCTAACCATCAGTTGGTATCTCGGGTGCTATTGAGTCATCTGAGTTTAGCTAAAAGCATGCCAGTGTAATGTACTACAGCAATCCTTATCTTGTGCCACATACTCACTGCTACTGACCTTAACAGGTAGCTTTTGGGGTGATTTCAGGGCAAAGCCTGCAACATTTTTACTGGCACATCTTACTCCAAGAGTAGCTCTGCTCACCTTTTAACACAGATTAGACTGTAGTCATGCTAATTTACAGGCTATAATAATCTCTGGACTAAACAACAATACACTGTTTTAATCTAAACATGGATATCCACTAGTATAAAACATTCCCAGAACATTCACTTCTAAGTCAGCTTAGGAATCAAAGAAATAATTGAGGGAAAAAAAAAAAGAGGAATGCTCTTAGGATGCTGTATTTAACTATCTTTTTAATACTTAAGTTTTTGGTAGAGTTTATAGTCTACGCTGGATCTTGTAGAAGAAAATTCACTGTAAGCGTGATGCAAAGATAAGACTGCATGGTTAAGCATACATCACTGTTTAACACATATATACTTTACTAAAGAATTAGTCTGCATCAGATACACAGGTAACATCTTGCAACTTGCCAATCATTTACACAGCAAAGAAAGCTGTTCTTTTATGTAAATACTGTAGATTTGAGTACATGCTCCAGAAGTAGCAAGAATTAAAAGCCATAGTTCACGGAAAATTAAACATCCTCTTACTTGCAAGCTATGAAGGCCCAGGAACTGCTGAGATACACTCTACAGGTTTATTTCTGCATAGGCTTCATAGATTCAACACAACACCAAGACAAGGTCCAAGTCTATGCGCAGATCCATTTACTCACCATCAGAAATTATTTATATTGTTTCTCTTCAAAAGCCATACTTAAGGCCAATAAAAATACTGAAGAAACAACAGTGTAAGAATTTAAGCTGTTACTAACTAGGCACATCTGTAACAGCAGTTCTGACTTGGAACATAAGACATAGTATCTACCAGCCAACAAACAGGCAGCATATGACCCCTACCATCAGCCAGGGTGACACAGATTCAGCTGTTAGTCTTGATTTATTTTACTGACACATACCTGACAGGGGGTGTGGGAGTAGACGACACAAAAGGCACTTTGAACACCGAAGTTTATAGTATAGGTAAGAGGGGATGTTTCTGCACAAAAAACTAATGCAGATCTCAATGTTAAAGATGGCTGTTTCTGCGCAGTCAGTCATAATAGTAAGAATCTAGTATGATTTATGATCACAACACAATTACCAGAAAAGCTTCCACGACACAAAACAATGATCTATATACCTCGAGATCCTCTCTCTCATACCTGAATCTTCAACATGTTTTTAAATTGACGATGTACAGCTGGTAAAGAACACTGCTACATTCGCTGCCCTAACAGCACCTATGTCTTTCCTGAAAGCACACCTGAATCTGCTGCCACTAGCACAAAGTACATATTCCATTTGATAGTCAGGAAAACCAAATTCTAATTAGAGTAAGTTTTCAGTGACATACTAAAAAAACCAAACCACCATTCTTAAAAATTAAGTCAGTGTTATATATTCACACCCAATTCCAACACCCAGCCCCCCCACTACTAAGTTAAAGACCCGGGGGCTTTTGGCATCATTTGTTCTTAAGTCGTTGGGTAAGCCACCTTTTCCTATCCCTTGTCATTCAAAGGAAACTACTTATTTAAACATCTTTATGAAAATTCCCTTTTGGACATACACCAGGCCTAGAAGTCCTCAGCTGAAAGTTATTTCAAACAGGAGCCGTTATCCAACCTTACTTCTGTTGGTACGCTATACAATGTCCTACTGTCTACTCAAGTGCTACAGTTCACAGTCTATCAAACAATAAATCATCGTAAAAAGCAGTCATTAAAGTGAGAATCAGCACTTCACTAAGTTCCACAGTATGATTCCGTAGGATCTGACACTGCCCCCAAGGAAGCCAGAAGTCTTGACTCATTAAAGAGCAGCTCTCAACAGTATTACTCAACATACAAAATCAACGCAAATTTAACTGACTCCATTTTAAGTCTAATTATCCATTTCAAGATCTCTAAGGTACCGGGAGTTTTGCACGCCTTGCAACAGTACGAATGGAAAAACCGCATTTCTAAGGCTTGTAAAAGATAGCACAACACACACACTGAAGTTAAGCTCTAGCATTAAGTTGTTCTATCGGAAGAATGACTTAGCATAATTTGTAATCTCAGCATTATGTATAATTCCAGTTTTTAATGTAGTATTTTGAACTGTTTTCATGGAACAATTACTGTCCACAAGCCTAACACAGCTATGTACTCTATTCAAACATTTTCAGGAACACCAGAATTTAGGTGGTGTTAGTTACATCCAATTTTTGCAGCAATACAGTCTTTATATCAACATACTCAACAGTTCTTTACAGCGACTACAAAAGTCTCTAATATGCTTTCATCAAGAAAAAGAGTTAAAACCTAAGAAAAACAGACAACAGATGATCACCTTCTGAACAGGGAAAAAGTCAGAAACAAACACAAAGGGGAAGTACTTTTAAAGTACCAAAATAACGGATCTAGTTTTTTCTTTTACGTTTCACCAAAAAGAGAAAATCTTTATTACTAACACCAATTTATAGTGGGTATCCGTAACTTTTAAATAGGAGACAGAAAAGGCAGAGCAGTAGCCCAAGGTCATATACCATGCCAGTTGCACAGAAGCAGAGAACCCAGATCTATCCCACACTCTGTTAGACTACAGTCTCCTCTTAATTAGATAGGAGAATTAAGCATACTGAAAAAAGCAACTGAATCCAGTTACTAATCAAGTTTTCAAAGAGGGCTTGGCAGTGTACGTTACATGACCTCTGTCAGTCTGGTATCATACTTACTCAGATTCAGCAATGAAAGCTTCAAGTTTGGCAAATTTGATTTTTCACTTACTTGGTTATAATAAAAACAAATAGTGTATCTTGGCATGAAAGGCTAACAAACTTCTGTACTGTCATTTATCTCATGATATGAGAGAAACATTCCTGACTTTTCAGAAACAAAAATACATCCCCGTCTCACCCTCTGGAATGGGAAAATGGGAAAGAAAAAAGCTTTTGAATGACGTGTTTATTCGATTTTTTATAGCCAGCCTGATTCCCTCCCAAGGAAACAGAAGACTGAGTAAGGCATGTTTGTCTCCATGGTCAAGATCCACGCCACCGATCATTGCTCAACTGGTATATATGCATACCAAAACCCAAAGCACTTTGAAAGGTGTCTGTGTGGGGATAGCTTAATGATCAGCGACACAGTACATACTGCAGCAACCACAACAGGGCAACCCTTCCTCCATCAAGCAGAACAGCTTCAGAGCACATTCTCCTCTGCCCATCCTAATTAGCTTGCCCTTAGCTGAAGAGTCACCACAATTTCCACTCCCCCTCAAGAGCTACAGCATTTTTTTTTTTAAGTAGTTAATTACAACTCCAGGGCAAAGTCTACTATAAACTTTTACTCCTACCTTAACAATTTAATATTCTGCACACTTTTGCTTCTGTTGTCCAGCTCCCCAAGACATACAGCCTTCATCTTCCTTCTATACTTAGCCTTTCCTCAGTTTTCCAGCAAACACATGCCCCTTTACACATTATGTAAAAAGATTGCCTAAACATGCTTTTTAAAAAAAAAAAAAAAATTAAGTTAAAAGTTTTCTTGTTGTTTTAATCCTGTATGCAAAGCAAGATGTCCATTTAATGACTAGACTACCCAAAGGTCAGTTACCAAATTTGGTCAACAATGGTGCCATCACAGCCGTCATCATTCTTGTCACTGTCAAAAGCAACAACTGTCACCTTGCTATTATCAGGAAGGGAAGGCAACTGGAATATTCGCCATGTAAATTCTATTTACAGTCTGCATTGCATCCAAAAATGTCTTCCAATGATTATACATTGAGCTTGATAACGATTAACCCAAAGGCAAGAAGAATGTCCAGTTAAACACTTACTTACTCAAGGTTAGTTTTCGAAGCCAACAAAAGCATTGGGAAATCCCACCTCAAATAAGCAAAGTCGCTTGAATGAGAAGCACTTTTTAAAATACCTGTCTAGTGTGGTTACGTACTTATGACTCATGCAATGAAAGATTCCCTGAAATTTTGTTTTCTAGCATACAGAAACCTCTTCACAAGGCAACTAACTGAAGAGATAGCAATTTACTTCACATCTTATACTTCTACCTTTTGAGAAAGAGAGTAATGTCAGTATGTACAGTTCCTATACATTGGAAACGTCATTCTGCAATACAGAAGCCTATGAGATAAAAAAAACATTCATACTTACAAAAGATATGCAAGCTGCCAGCAACAAAATTCTAACTAGTAAGTCTTCAAATTGTTCAATCACAAGCTCGAGTAAGGTTTTTCCTGCAATATGTAACAAAGCCATTTAGTTATGCGCGTTAAAAAAAAAAAAGATGAATTATCAACAAGAATTAGCCGATTTCATGAACATGCTTACCTTCCTCAGCCGGTAACTCTGTCAGTGGAAGATTTTTCCAGGAAGCATGTCAAAGAAAAGAAATCATCGAAGAAACACATTAGAGCATTATAAGGCATCCACCAGATCTTGCTCCTGAATTGCCTACTCAACTGGGTTGGATTTGACAGACATACTGAAAGCCCCATTAAGGTGGCTCTTTTCATTAGAGCATCTGAATAGGCCCGATAGTTTTGCATTTTAAGACACATACAGGAATGTGCTAAGGGTTGTAATTCAGCCAAGTCATCACTCCAGACAGCTGTGGGACTTCTGCTGTTGCTGCACACAAAGGGTCAAAGGCTCAAAATGCTTTTCAAACGCTTTCCGACAAAGGTTTTTCTCAACATTCACTTAAAAAACCAAACCACCAAACGGTTCAAAACGTTTCAAATTCTCTTCTCCATTTTAAGGATGTTTTCTTATTTCTCCTGTCCCTCTTATTTCCCCGCAACTAGAGTTAGTAATTCAAGAGACAAAAGCAGTGTTACAGCTAAAAAAAACCCCATCGTATAATCTTCTCATAACTTTTCATTTTTACACAACGACACGGGAGTTCAAAAGGGACTAGGAAGGCCAAGCAATAAGGATTAAAAAAAAGAAACACTTCATCGGCTGAATTCTGTGCCCTGACTCGAGAGAAGACTGTAAAATAAGGGACAGAAAGGCACTGAAAAGCAGGGAAAAATGAAGGTCAAGACGGACAAAAAAAACCACCACCAAACCCCACAGCGCTTCATTTCAGAATGGAAGAAGATTTCCCACCGTTAAGGTGAAAGGAAACGGAGGTGACATCCCCTTTCCCAAAGCAGCCCCGTGAGCTTGGGGTATGAAAGAAACCCACGAGGTGGAGTTCAAGTCAGCCATCTTCTCTCCCTCACTCCTATTCCGGGTCCTGTAAGAGATGCCGGCTTTGCAAATACACACACCATAGGCCTTGAAACAGGGCCCCGAAAAGGATGAGCGAAAAAGAGAAAGGGGTGGAAGAGGGAGCAGAGGGGGGAAAGACGACGAGTGCCCGCGACAGCATCCCCGCGGCAGAGGGTGGCGGGCGGCGCGGGGCCGGTTCAACCTACCGTTGGAGCCCCATTTCTCCTTCAGCTTCTTGACTTGCTCCAAGCTGAGCCCGGTGCTTTCGTTGACGCCGAAATAAGCCAAAACTTCCTCCACAGTCTTTGTGTGCGCGTTCTCCATGGCTGGGGCAGGGAGCAGCAAATGGTGCCTCGCCTCTTCCTCCTCCTCAGCAGCGGCGAGCCCCCTCCTCAGCCTCTCGCTCTCTCCCCCACCCCCCCCGTGCTATCACCATAGACCCCCTCCCGCAACAGAGAGGAGCCCCCGAGCCCACCTCAGCGCCTCACTCTTCCCGAAGGAGGCAGGAGGGGGAAAAAAATTAAAAATTAAAAAAAAATAAGATGAAAGAGAAAAAGA
>NW_008824469.1:733415-760919 GCF_000699105.1 Pygoscelis adeliae
GCCAGGAGCCTCATCCAGCCAAAGGGTGAGTGTGGGGCTGCCCCCAACTTTGTCGTGACAGGAGCCTCGTCCAGCCATGAGTGTGCCAGAGGTGAGAGAGAAGTGCGGGCTCTGTGCCTCCATGCTAGCACTGAAGGGGTTCGTTCCCCAGAGGTCCTGGCCCTGCTCTGACACGGCCTGCGCTGACACTGAGCGACGTCTTTTGCAAAACTTCCCCAATTCCCCTCGCAGCCTTCGCGCGCTGCCCCGCCAGCATAACAGTGACACGCACACTCAGCCCTGGCTTGCACAGAGAGAACTTAAGGAGGTATAAACTGCACAGTGTGATTTCAGCAGCCTGTGTGGTGTGAGTTACCAGCTTTCCTCGGCACAGTATCTCGATAACTGACACAGCCTCACAAACCAATATAGAACACAGAAAACTGACTGATGTAGCCATCCCACCCAACAGTTCACAGAAACTTCAATGAACACAATAAACACCGAGAGAGATCAGCACCAACTGACATTAATGACACCTGCAATACATACACAACATATAGCAAGCAATTCAGTACACAATATAAATACCTTCCCTTAAAAACACTCGGTGCCAAGCAATGTTCTTGTATATCCATGTGCAAATATAAAAGCTGATCTCCACATGTGTGCTGGCTTACATAAATGCAGATCCTACATACAATCTGCATATCCATCACTCTTACAAATCACCCACAGTACCACGCTATAAGAAACTGTATGTCTGATCTGGAAGGACAATATCTCAGTCTTACCTCTGTATTAGGAAAAGGAGTAAGGAGAGGGGACAGCCAATATAAACTTACAATGTTCTAGAGTATGTGTGGCCCTATATCCTTTCTAGCAAAAGTACAACTGCCCTAAGAGAGATTCCTCTGTAACTAGCCGATGTCCAGATAAGGGTAACTTGACATCACATCTACACTTGACAGGGCAGTTCTGAATAAAAATTCACAAGTTAGATCTGATGATCTAGTTCAGGTATGACAATTACTTATTCCACGCCTTGCCTGTATTAATTTTATCTTGCTTATCAGCAGGATTAATCAGCATGGCCAAATGTTGCTTGAATACAGTTATGTTGCTTCTCATACCATTACTTCACACTGCACCTATATAGACATAACCTAACTGTTACAGAGGTAAAGAATGTCAACATGACAGTTTTATATAATTTATATAGTTCACTGTACATTTCTTACCTAGTTTTAATACTTTTTGTGATATTGTATGAACACATGATCCCATCATCCCCAAAATATAACTGAAGTCACAAGGTGCACTTGCATCTGAAATTATTACTCTTACAAAACAGTATGTCTTTGAAAATACGCACTCAATGCCAACAAAACTGCTGATTGATGCCTGTCACAGGGCCCACCTAGCCCACACGTAAGTTTTCAGTATCCTCTAACACACAAGTAGGTACATATGCACCTGTGTCTTCAGACACCACTCAATGTCAGTCCCCATATTATGTGCATATGGATCATTAAAAAGACATTAAAAAATACATAATTTCCACAACCATTATATACAGAATAACGCCAGCTACTTGAATTAACATATTTCATAGACTAATGGCACAGTATGTCTATATGAGTAGTGTCTTCCCTTCTACAATGTTAACACAGCCTGCATTATATGTAAGCTTTTTGCAAAAATACATTTGCCACAGCAATGTTTTTACACACAAGCATATTTTACTAGCCTTCATATACAAGAGCACCTGTAAAGGACTTGAAAGTCCTGCATTTCATTTTCTTACTATTTTAAAGTATTACTTTCAAATGTTGTAAAAGAGCAATACAATTAACTAGCAGTAGCAATTTTCAAAATAAACTGATAGGAGAAAGAAACCTGGGTCCTATTTCATAGTTATTTCTCCCTGTGATATACTTCATATGTCATTGTTGGTTTGGTTCGTACTTCGTATGTCATTGTTGGTGCCTGTTTCCAAAAAGGCTTATGGAAAATTATTTTAAGCATACCAGAACCATGGCATGTGCAAGTAGAGCTCGGGAGAGTGTATAATAAAGTAGATACAATGTCCCTTCAGTCTTAACATGTTAACAGGTGGAAATGCTGCTAGGAAAGTGAACAGAGTTTGCATTCTAGCGAATCCTGGGGAACTCTTGGCATTCTCTGGGATTCAGTAGTTCAGCTACGGTTTGACAACTCCACTTCCATTTTTTCTTTCTCATACACTAAGAATAGATGACTTGATTCTTCCCCTTTTTTTCCATCTTTTGAACATAGACGCTACATAAAATCTGGAAAGAACCTGAAAGCATAGTCCTCTGTCTGTGTTTATTTCTGTCCTGTGTTCTGTTATGGCTCAGTGAATTTTGAGAGAAGAATGACTGAATTAAGGACTGTTCTACAGGTCTTTCTCTTCCAGAGCAGAATAAACTCTGCATTTCCTTCACGGTTGCTTTCCTGTCTTTCCACAGATGTGCAAGACCGATGCTAGCTGACCAGTGCGGATTTCTTTGCAGGTGATACCCTCCAAATCATTAAAGATGATCTGACAGCTGCACATTTGAAAAACATTTGCAGGTACAATGCTTGGTCTAGACAGCATAGTGCAGAACGAACTACAAATACCCATGTAGATACTGCAGCAGAAGCAGTACCTGCTAATTTTGGCATCACTTGGTATCATACAAATTTAGAATTGTGAATTGAAATCAGTGTTATTTCCCATCGCTATGCAAGGATTCATAAAGTTTCCTATGAAATTTGTCTTGTCTCTTAAAGAAGATGGTTATCTCGACCCAAATCAGAATGAAGGCACCTCAGCTCTGCCTTAAGCAGCATGAGCCCATGAAAGCTTCCAGGCGATTAATACTTCCAGCAGGTGCAGATAGCTTTACATTCTCCATCTTTAAGGAAGAAGGAAACCAATTTATTTTGCTGCTGCAAAGTGAAGTTGCAGTTTGTTTTTAGAGTGGAACCCCTTAGAGCGGTACCTTGGAAAGAAACACGACAAAATGGGCCAGCTTTGGCCTTGATGAAATTCCATTCACATAATGGAAGAATACCATTCATATATTTGGCCTACTATCTTTTTTTCACTGTAATATATTAGAAGAAACAGCCAACACATCAGGCAGCAGCATTAAAAAGGTTCCTGTAATGCTTACTAATTGAAGTAAATGGGAATTTGGCCTGAGAGAGGACTGCAGGATGCTTTCCTTCAAATTGCAATAACATTAAGTCACCCCTATTACTGCAAAGCAGATTCACAGTAGAGTTACTGGTCATAATGTGAATTGTCTCTTGCCGTACACAAAAACATATGTTTTGTAGCTCAATTTTCAAAGAATATTAATAGTTTTTACTGGAGCTAAACACAGCACAGAAGGGCACTCCACAAAATGCCAGTTTGTTGAGCCAATACACCTGAGTGCTGACCTGCAATAGCCTTCCTATTTCAGGCCTGGATCTCTTTCAGTGGTCACAGACAAAGTTATACTATTCTGCTTAACTGTGCCAAATTATGTCATGATTTTTGCAGCCTGGCTAATTGCCTAATGGAGCTTAGGTTGAGACCACCAAACTCATTGCTCGTATCACCCCAGCTGATTTCAAAGACAAGTCTTCATGAGTGACAAATGGGGGCATTGTTTCTTCCTCCTACGGTACTATTTTATTCCTCTTAAATTATGGTTATTAAAATGTTTCAGCCACTTGAAATCTTCTAAGACATATTAAAATACTGCAAAAGTGCTGTATCAAAGTGGAAAGGTTTTAAAACTGCAGTTCCGTCATAGGATAATGCAGTTTAAATATAGTAACTGTTTTTCCAGTCAGCTTGCTCTTTGATTTCATGGTATTATGTCAGGTTTTTTTTTTTTCCCCTCTCCCCCTTTAAGAAGCTTATAGCTTAAACAGCAAAATGCAAAAAATACTGAGATGAAACAGTTACACAAACCCAGCAGAAAAATCAGTGATAAAATAGGAGTTTGAATTTTGATAATTAAGATAATTCGAGTTTGTTCTGTATCATTTTTTTCCTAGGCAATGTGTGTTCCTATATCAGCAGCAGGTAGAATTTGACTTCCACTGAGATCGAGAGACTGTGAATACAAAGGATAGTGTTGCTGCTGGGAGATTTCTAGAACTGCATCACTGTTCCTGCACAGAGCAGCTGCTTGCTGCCTTGGTAGTGTAAAAGAGACAGTGAGACAGATTCTGATCTCAGTGACAGTAATGATAAGAGATCACAGTTTGGCTTGGTAGATTTCTTCTTTTATTTCTGTATCCTATTGCTAGTCACTTGGTTTGTCATTGAAGACTCCATTAGAATATTTGCCACAATAATCTCCGTTTTCCTGTGTGGAAAAATCTTTCTGTCTATCCCATGCTGATGTCAATAGGAGATCTAGAAGTATGGGAGAGAGCAACATTATATCAGAACCAAGATCCATCATGCATATCTGAAAACATAGTTTATCCTTATTTGATGACCAAGTCATTTCTCTTAAAGGGAAATCAGCTTGACTGCTATCTTAAAAATGCACAACAACTTTAGAAGTAAAGCACTGGTCGGTGCCCACGAGATTTGAATTTTTATCTCATCCTGACCTGAATTTTCCAACTAATTAAGGTCTAATTCTGATTAATTTGGCAGCTAGCTGCCATTTTTTCCTATGTAAATATCCCTTGTGTGCTTCTGGATCTCAATTTTGCTTTCTGTAGAAGGGGCTAGGGATACTACCAAGCTTGTAGGGGGCTGTGTGGCCAGGCACAATATTTATAAAATGGCAGAGTTTGTTGTTTGTAAGGTGTTATAAAATTGCCCTACATTTTATATCTGTAACAAGTTGATGGCTAATTGGGATGTCATAGCTGTGGTCATACTAGTACCTACCTGTAGAACTTAATAGTACAATGAAAGTTGAATTACTTTGCTATAGGACATGGGCTATCACTTCCTGAGCGAAGAATCTGCTTCAGTTTTGAAGCTATCAGTCTATGGTCTCTGGCACTCAGGAGAACGGTACCAATCCCAAGTTGGACACATAAACACACAACACAGCCTCATTTCTTAAAGTGTTAAAACTTCAGTTAATTATTTTGGATGGTTTCTTTTTGTGATTCTTGAGTATGTTAGAAACAGAAATGCTAACATGGAATTTAGAGTTTACCTTGCACTCTCTTCAACATGTAATGCACCACTGTTTTATATTAGTCACGTTCAAGTGAGCTAGCCTGATATTTAGCGGGCTAATGACAAGACCTAGAAACTACCAGCTACAAGGTAGGGCAATAATTACTGTAGATTAATAGTACCATTGTATCCGTCTCTAGGGGCACTATAAATTCAAATTCCTTTCCTGCTTCATAGATGTTTATGGGGACAGAACCAAAGTCTTGTACACTGAAAGCAAAACAGAGTGGAGAGTACTCATCCACAGTGCTTTCCACAATCCTGTCTGTGATAGGATGGATGAAGGAAAGGATGTCCAAGAAAAGTACACAAACAGCTACACTTTTCATATATTTGTATTAGTCTGTACGTATTGATGTTTATATTCATCTGAGAACAGCAATGACAACCAGAATGTAGCTCAGTGATGGCAGGTTTTTTATCTTTTCACCTTCCATTTACTCAGGCTTTGTACAGTAAGACTCTTCGGTGAAAGTGAACCATCTGAATTACTTGGTTTTAAAACTTTTTTTTTTCTTTTTCATCTCTTGACCCTATCAGAGGCTGTAATCAAGGTGGTATAAACAATATATATTTCCTTTTTTTCAGTGTTATAGTACTGTACCATCAACAGTTCCGCCGTGCAACGGGTGTCTGTCATGTCATGTATTTACTGAATCACGATGAAGTCGCACCCTCTCTGACTTTTCAAGATTGAAAGGAAGACATCCAGATGCACTCCATGTAGGTGAGTAGCAATAATGTAAGATTGAAAAGCTTTTCTTAGTCATGGAGATTACTTCATTTTCAGCCATTGTTTGGGACTAATGGCACATGACTACCACTTTTATTAGACTTGTGACATTTTGTGATATGACATAAGCTGAAGTTACTTTCTGTGTTTCTTGTGGAGGACTTCCTCCAAAGTCATAGGTAATTATTAGTAACATAGTGAAGTAACACACTTCGGTTTTGAGACATAGATAAAATTATTGTATACCATCAAACAAGCTCTTTTATTGATTATGTGGTATGTTAAATAGAATTTCTAAAGTTCTATTTAATATACAATTCTTCTATGCAGAATTTTTTTCTCTGTCATGAAATAAGACAAAATGAGGGATTGAAACCAAATGCTCTGTTTGGTTTGCCAGTTAAGTTCTTCCAGTCTGAACCATCAGAAATCTGTGTAACCCACAATCCACGTTTGTTTTTTTTTTTAAAGGCAATATTTCTGTGGTAAGATTAATGGGTGCAATTACACTGTGTCTGTCACCTTCCCATACCTTTCTTAAGGTCTTCACACCTGCTTCCTAACACGGGCTGTTCAGGAGGAAAAGAGAAACTGCTAGACTGTTTTTATTCTCTCTTAATGTGACTCTAACCAAATCTGAACATATTTTTCTTTAGTGGAATAAATGCTATATTGATCTTCCATGTTTCTGCTTCCTCACCTCATTTCTACTGTTCAATACAATCTATATAGGTATTTCACAAAAATGATAGATTTTCAAAGGGACTTTAACTTCCAAAATTATGTGTGGTAGTTTTTTGTCACTCACAGAACAAAAATTCTTACGATTAACCTGTCAGAGCTCAAGGCTTCCAATATAAGAGATCTGGTTTTCTCTGTTGTTTATGCATAGATTTCTTATATGTCAGTGGTGTTGCATGTGAACTCAAATTATCCTGATCTACAATACTTGTTCTATTTCAAGGTTCTGGGTTTCTAAAAGATTGTTTGACTCCTGGGTGTTGGTTTCCTGCCCCCCGCTAAAAATACTGTTAAGCTCTTAAAGCTGCTTCTGCTCCTATGTCACAAAGCATTATTGAAAAGATACTCCTTTTTACCACCTACAGTTGCTCAGATGGAGAACTTCAAGAATTCTTTTCCACTCCCATGTTGAAACTATGCTGGCAGCATTCTTGTTCCTAGAAGTGCACTACAATGATCTTCCTGCTATGTGCAGGTTGGGCTTTTTATGAGAACAATGCTATCGAGCTTATAATTTATATTAATAACATTAACAAACATCATTATTATTATTATTATTATTATTATTATTGTTATTAATAGTAGTGCTGATACTGTGATTACTATTACTTAATAATTTGCATTTGCAACTTCTTCTAATCAAGGATCTCAAGCATTTCATAAACCTTAATGAAAATTATATTATACAATATCCCTGAGAGAACAGGGATTCACAAAAACGGGAGCTGAGGTTCAAAGTCATAGTCACATAGTCTATGGCAGAACTAGAAATAGAAATAGTCTCCTGGCTCCCAGTCCTGTTTCTTGTCCAGTCACCCGAAATAGTTTCTAGTGTAGTTTTGTAAGACATTTATCACATGATTTAAAAAAATCTTGTCCTCTTTGCTAAGGAAAACTAAAAAAATAAAAATTAAAAAAAATAATTAAAAAGTGGTAAAAAAAGGAGACTACCTAATTTTTGAATGAGGTTGCTGAAATGATGATTCTAGCTGTTTCATGGGCAATGCCATCCAAGTTTCATGAGTTAATCCTGACCCTAAGTACACCTAAAATAGATATCTTTGCCTCCAGCTAATCAACAGGCTTACTAAGATTGCCTAAATAATTTATGTATAACCAACTAGTGGAAACTAGATCTTCTGTGATTTCCCTAGATACATATTCTGCATGTATCATGTATATCCTTGCCTATTTCTGATATTCATTTGAAATTCAGCTGGGACATTTCAGAACACTTTTGTACTCCAGCTGTATAGCTCTAAGAAAAAGCCAGCTGGAGACATAATACAGTATCTTTGAACTGGGCAAAATAACGTTTTAAATCCAAGTGCAAGTAGATGAAGATTCTGAATTTTCTGTTAATGAACAGTGGATTAGAATTAAAAAAACCTGCAGTTCTATCTCTAACACTGGCCCATGTCGGTAGGTAAGCATTTTGTCTTGCTGTGCCCTATTTGTACAATAAAAATAATGGCATTTAGCAACAACGTTCAAAGACAATATAGTGATATGCAGACAAACAGATAAATATGAGGTATAAGAAGATGATTAAATAAAATGAAAAATGAAATGATCTAATTTTCTTGTTTATAGCACAGAAAATGTGAAAAACATACAGTACCAGATTGTGCTTTTTGGACACATTTGTGTAATATTGCCTTCAATGGAGTAGTGAAATGAAGCTCGGATTAAAACTTGCTCCACTGTGGAGAAAACAGATTTTCTTTTCCAGTGTCTGCAAGCAGAAAGCAAAAGCATTAGCAGACATTGTCCTACCTTGCTCTGACTGCAAATTCAAGAATCTCTTTCACATCTGTAGCTGAAATGGAAGGTACCATGCAAACTGTCTGTCTGGAGTTCATAACTTTTATCCAGAACTCATAACATAAATATATTCTGTCTCTTTTGGATAGCAACTGCTAAAAGACAATTCTTGCTCATGTCTGCTCCACTGTGCCAGGAATGCTTTGGACTGTTTACTGTACTTGTTGAGACTAGCTGCAAAATTAGGGCCAGGTTGTAGCTTCAATCAGCCATGCAGGAGATGGAGGAGGAGCACCAGGTACTCCAGGAATAATTTAGGTGCAGCAGCCACAAATTTTGCAGCAGTCACTGAAAGAATACAGCAAGCATTGTTGCTACCCCACGTTGGCTCAGCTGTACTGGTTGGTGCTGCCTTCATCGGGGGAGTTTATGGCAGCACTGAACTAGAACAATGCTTGTGTAGCTCTTTATACCTGTGCAAAAGGAGTGTGAAGCATTATCGTTCCAAATCATATCATTTTACATGCATCTCTACCTCCCTGTGCTATTTTTATCAATCGAATAATGCTAACACAGTTAGCAATGTCACCGTGTTCTTTGTACTTCTGTCTTTGCATATTCCATCTCTGCACAGTTGAAATTCCTTCAGGCCTAAGCCTCAGGGCAGTAGGTTGAGTTCATGCACCATTCCCAAATGTGAACTTGATTACCTTGCACATACAAGAGTTTTCACGTTTCCAATGTCACAAAAAAGGCCAAGAAGAAAGACAAATTAAAATCTCATTGAGAATGGTAAAGACATGAATTGTTTCTGGCCTGTATTCATGTAGCACCTGTTTGTGACAACTGTAGGAAGGGATAAGCAGATTTGCTAATTCATGTTTGCTGTACAGAACTCTATGCTGCTCTGCAAAGCTGGAAGATCTCCACTGCTTAGCCTGACCTTTAAAGGCAAGTACCACTTTTTTCCACACTCACCGAGCCGTGGTAATCTGGCAGGTACTCTGTCAAAGCCTGTGGATGCTCATTGTTCATAAGAAAACTTGGAGCGTTCAGTATCCTTGTATGTTGAGACATGTTTAGGGTGGTTCTACATTGTGACACCTGTTAAGTCCTCAAAATATTAAAATTCGGCATTTCATAGCCATTTTGTGCTGAATATGATGTGCTGGAGCCATTAACAACTTCTATTGCTTCTATGTTTCTTCTTTCGGTACAGACATCTTGGCTAATGAGAAAGAGAAAGACCTATATCTTTCCATGTGGCTAGGGATGCGTGCAACTCGTCTCAACTGTTGCTAAGTGCTATGTCCAACTTTTTGATTAAATCCTTATCTCCCATACATTTACAATTTTTGCTTGAAAAGCTGTGGTCGCCACCTGAAGCCACCACTTTCCAGTTAATCCTTTTGTTTGATCCTGGCTGACACATATGAGATTGTTGTTACTGTTTCTGTACATTTTAATTCCTTCTGAATCATCCAAAAAAGAGGCCTGAAGAGCATGGTAAAACGAAGCAGTACCAGTAGTTTACTTTTTTGCTGTTTTGGCTCAATTCAATTACTCTGATTAGGAAGGAGGCTCAGGGTTAAATTCATTCTCACTTCAGTTTGGTGAGAGGGCATTCTTCCTTTCCTGAATACGATGAAATAAAAAGCAGACATTGAAGGTTTTTTGTATGAAGGGAATATAAAAATCTCAGGCTCTAAATTCACTGTGACAGTAAAAATATGTATCAGATTTTTTGATGGGTTGGCTTTGTGCCAGTCAGCAGTCTTTACGCTAGATCATGTGTTGTCTACATGAACCTTTTTTACTTTATGCTGCTATAATCTTTATGTGTCTGTCCTCTCACAAGCTGAATAAATGTCATACAGTACATTCTGTCCCATTTGTCACAAGTGCTATTGTGTGTCTACCCAGGATCCATATTGGATTAGTATTGATGAGAGATCCCAGGTACTTTATACAAAGAGAGTATCAAGGAGGATGTATAGGAAATACAGATACGAAAACAAAGCTCAAGTGCTCACTTTTGGAAGTAGCTGTATTAAAACCGTCTGCTGAACATATTTTGGAAGGTCATTCTCTTATTTCAGAGATGTTTGGGAGAGGTTTGACATTTGTATTAGTGTTTATTCTTTGAGGTGTAAACCAGCTGTTGTAGCTTTCACATGACTAACTATGTAAGTATCTGAGATAAAACTTAAAAGTAATACACTTTCAGAAAATTCTAGAACAAGCTGTACTATACATAGAAATGCCACAATCTCAGATCCTCCCAGACCAAAAAGTAAATGATACCTAAGTGGCAAGATAGGAATCTCCATTTTCTGAAGACATAAAGTTTCCACTTTTAGCTCTGGAGTTTCATGTCCTTCCACCTGCCACGGGGCCAGAATGATGACGATGACCATTTGTTGGTTTGCAGGGCAGTGTCATTTCAGAAAGAAATTCCACTTGAAGTGGAGAAAGTGAACATTTTTGTGAGGTATATATTCAGTTACTTACATGACAGCTGTTTGAAGAAAGAAGCCAAGCACTTACAAGAATGATTTTAAATAGGCATAAAATCTCAACAAACCATTCAGCTTTCTTTTCGCTGGATTCATACAGAAACAGCAAATAATTCAGGCCAAAATACGTGTCATACCGAGTTTGCATTAGCTGGAAGGTTTGGAAATAATTAAGAGCAAAACTGATAATACTCAATTTAAATAGCTGCTGCCTATCTGTCCAGTATGAAAGCCCAATCTGTTGCATTCAATCAGCTTTCAGCTGCTACTTGCCAGCAGCCTAATTCCCCAGTCTTGTCTCTGTGCTGTGCTTGTGCATTCCACTACCTGCTAAGTTAAACCCTGCTGTCCTGGTTCTGCATGGAGATTTCTAGTGCTATTCAAACTATCTGCACTGGTTCAGAATACAGCCCCCAAACCTGTAGGCTGTGTTGTGTATCCATACAAACATGCCTGGTTTCAGTGGAGCACCACGTGGGTGAAAAGGGGAGTCAGCAGCTGTGTAGTTTAGCTCACAGGATTGGGACTGTGTTCCTTCATACCATTCTCTGTGCATTTATACAGTTTTGACGAGCTGTTGACCTGCAATATTTCCACCTTAGGCCCTCTTTTTTTAAGTGATGCAGTTGACAATGCAGAGTAAGTTGCTCATCCAAACTGCTATTAACCATGGTCACACTTCAGATGATAGCATATCTCACTTTTCCTAAATCTCTTTGCGTTTGTGTTTCAGGTTCAATACATTGGCTAATCATTTCTATTGCAAGAGGATTTAAAAAAATCGATACTCGAACTCCTTATGTGCTTAGCTTGTGCTAGGTTCTGGGCAAACTGCGAATGAACACTACAGGGAAGTCTCTGCTTAGGTCTGACAGCTATAAAGCCGTATGGATAGTTTTAGAAATACATTGCCATGAAAAGTGTTTTCAGGTTGAGAGGCATTCTAAGCCTCAAACCTGTACCGCCAGTTCTCTGCTGAGAAATCTGTATGAAAAATGGCAAAGTTCATTGCACAGGCATTTGAAGGAACTAAAGAATAATTCACTGACCTTTGCAGATTAAGCAATGCATATTGTCATTAGGAAGTGATATTTGAGTAACAAACAGCAAATGTACACAATTATCTTTCATTACCCTCTCAATGGAGGCAATCAGGATTTCCTGATCCTAACATGTTTAGTGTTCTTGGCATCTTGACTATATGTTTTCTGTGGTCTGCGGACACGTTCGTTCTCTAAGCATGTCAGAGGATGCTTAGTGCATTGCCTGCCTTTTTTTTTCCTGAAAGCGTACATACGCTGGAAAGAGGAAGAAAGCTAAGGAATGGATGTGCAGATGAAATACTGAAGGCTCTGTGCTCTGCTCTCAGATTTAACAGAAGCCTCAATGCCTGACTCTGTGTGCCTCAGTTTTCACTGCATTAAATGGGACTGAGGTGTTTGTGTAATACAAAGAGAAACTTAACTTCCACTTAAAGAGCTTTGAGATAATGAACAGTAACAGAGCAACAAAGAGCAGTTTCGCTGCTTTTGCAGAACATTTATATTACAGAAAGAGGACATGAATGAAAATGAACCATGTGTATAATTCAAAATTTGAATGCAATAAAAGTTAAATATGTTCTTTTTTCTTTTATAGTTTATTAGCTCAAAGGATTTTTCAAAAATTTATGGGAAAAAATTTATAGGAAACTTTTTTTTGCTTTCTTCTGGAGGACGAAATAATCTGTTCAAGTGCAAATGAATATGTCACATTCTTATATGATTAGCAAGAAGATGAATTAGTGGCTCTCCTTCTCCAGTCTTTCTTCCACTTCTCTAATTCTAATTAGAGAAGAATCAAATAATCAAATGAAGATTATTTTCAGATTCACTGTGTTGGTCATTCTTTATGTGGCTCATTGCACATTGAAATAAATTGGCCACGGTCTTGCTGAAGCAGTGTTTTTAAAGCTACTTATTTTATTTAGAAATTCTTGGTACAGCATTACACATTTTTGAAAAATTAAATTAATGAAATAGAGAAAAAATTTCTGTTCATCAGTCTTAACACTTGAGCTCATAATTGTGTGGCAGATGAAGAAAAAAAAAAAAAAATTGGAGCAATCTGGAGGCCCTGGACAAGAGAATCACTTTACCTCAGGACATTGAGATAATTTATCTGGGTGGCTTAGAAAAAATGCTAGATAAGACTGAAATTTGGAGAGGCTGAGCACGTCCAGGCTCAGCCTTTGGATTATCAAGAAGTGAATAAATCCAGCAACTGGCATCTGAATATGTTAATGCTGTAGATTCTAGCATGGAAACAGGAAACTGTATTTATGAGGCAAAAATATAGCAGACATTAATTCCGTTCTATATATAATATATACATTTTACATATACAAAATCTTTGCCGAAATATGAATAATTTGCAAGCACGCTGAAGTTAGAAAATGCCAGAATAAAGGTTGCTTTTCCATGTATATGCACTGAAGTAATCTTTAATTACATGATTCCTGGCTTCTTTTTCTACCCTTGAAATTTTCTAATTTCAGTGCATGCTTGATTTTGCAGCCTTAATAGTTTCTCTTTTAAATACAGACTTTTGGGATGTATTTCCCCAGGTTTTGCAAAAAGCATTTGAAAACAATGATATTCCATCCTACTAACATCCAGATGGGTCATCATCAGATTGAAACCTTTATCTGTCATCCTAGGAGACGACTGAGCGGCCGTAACTGCTGTTGGGGTGATGTTGAAGTCTGAGCAATGATGCCATGTGTCTTCTGTCACGTGACATAAAGCTATAGGTGTCAAACAAGAGGACTGTAGGGTATGGGAGCACCTGAACAGAGTTTTAAATAAGTTACTTATTATTGCTCTCTCTCGTCCTTTTCTATTCATTACTGCTCCGTATTGTGCAACCATTAACAACCTTGCTTAGACAGCAGTCACGTAAACGTCATCAACCTGATTCTGTACTGCTTTGTACCACATGTGTGGTTATTTCTACTCATGCAAAATGAATGTAAAATGTTGATTTCTGATTTGCTAACATTTTAAAACTACTTTGCACTTAGTTTATGCAGCTGTGAATGGTAGCACATAATGCTACAGCATGCAAATCCAAGGCCCATATGCTGAGGAGAGTTACACTTTAAGCTGATTTTTTCACCGCGGTTGTAAGTCAGAGTAGTCACACCGATGGCACAGAAGGTGGATCCAGTGTGCTAAATCATTATTCCTTGTCTGCATCTTTCTATTGTGGATTGAAGAGTTTTGATCAATAGTGGCAGCACGCAAAGCCTCATAAAAATTGTTCATTTCCTAAAATCTATTTTCATGCTTAGGCATTTAGTCTTTTGTATTGATAACTGAGAGGGTAATATTTCAAATCTTTCTCTGTGCACAACAGAAATGCTCCAAAACTAGTATTCACCTCTGCTGCACTGAAAAGGCTGTGCAGTCCCAAATTCTAAATTGTCACAGGAGAGGAGCTTTCAGGACTCAGGAACCTGACTCTAAAGAGATAGCTTAGAGGTAGAAAAAGATCCTACCTGTGGAGATTCAGACAGGGTGTGAGAGGGTTAAGTACTTACCGTATGTCACTTTTTAGTTGACTAATTTAAGCCAGGACTGTGCACCTGGTACTGAAACTGCAAACTGAAAGTTCTCTGTAAGATCTGGAAACAGCAACAGGCTGGCTTCCATAAATAATACTGGAAGTTAAACAGTGATTTCACAGGTCCAGGACATAGTATAAATAAGAAAGCAGAAAAATCCAAGAAATCCTTAGTCAGCAAATGTTTTGTTTTAAACATTATATGCTTTTCTTGATCTCTGAGAATCATCTTCACAGTAGACACTAAACTAAGGGAGGTAAAAAAAATTTTTTCTCTGACTTGAGCAAGATATATTGACATACTGAAAGCATGGTTTGTTCTCAAGCTTTTCAGAGTTAATCCGAAAGCTCACAGACCTGGCGAAAGGTAAGAAACAAATTAAATACTCTATTAACAAGAGACCAAGCTTGTGTCAAAAAATCTAAAATGCTGCATGCTGACACCAAACATTACAGCATTTGGCAACTGCAGGAGATTGGATTAGTGCAATATTTTGAATTGAACAATCCCAAAGGATGTTCTAGGCATGTTGGGCCGAATTCAGCCAGGAGGTAACTGTATCAATTTTACTGGATTTATACCCAGAGGAATTCAGTCATTTTTGTTGTGGCCAAAATGCAATGCTCAGGTTTAAATTGAGCAGCTTGTACAAAAGTTGTGACTTCTTTTTTAAAGAAATAATTTAAAAAGTCATCCAGTTATTTCAGGTAAGTGTAGGTACTACTTCAGATAATTGATTCTGCTGTTTTCATCTTTGGCTTCTAGAGCAAACTGGGTTGCTGAAAGGTGAAAAGGAGGGAAACTGGAGCAATTTTGAGAAAGTTTTTCCCCTTACAGTGTACACTGGTATTTGCTGTTTCTATGCCCCTATTATCCTCAGTCCACCCCATTCTAGATTCAGGACCTGTTTAGGTCACAAGTGTTCCCGTTCTGTCTAAAGCATCATCTCTGTCTGGTATTTATTACATAGTCCAGTGGACTGAACGACCTGTGAGCGGGCCAAGTGCCAGAGGAAACACGCGCAGGCTGGAGGCAGCCAAAAAACTACTGGACAGTCATTGAGAAGCTATGAGGGTTTTTGTCCTGTTTTGCTTTGGTCATGTTTTTTTGTATCTGTGGTTTTTGGAAACCACAAACTCTAGTCTGGAAAATACATATTCTGGCTTTGTACAGGTTTCTATATTCTGTTCAGCCCACTCAGTAGTATATTAACTTTTGTCATATGATTTGTTTTTCTCTTACTGTCTCCATGGGAAAAAAGTGTTGGAACTGTAGTCCTTGTTGTGTGGCGTTTAGGTTTATTATTTCTCTGTTTGAATTACATGCAAATGAGGAACTGCATCTTGCTTTGGAGGGAAAGCTAGCCATCAGTTCCTGAGCAAGTTCAGGAAACCTGGTGCTTGTTTAGAGCTGATGTAAAAAGTGTGGCAGTGGGTAACCGTTCTGTATCAAAGGGAAGGATTTTCCTTATCCTGTCTCAGAGCAGTAGGGGGGCATTTCAGCAGCCATTACATTAATTTCTATATCTCGGGAGGCTCCGAGTTGCTGTAGCAACCTTTTGCTAGATAGGAATTTGGCTGGTGAAGCCCCACAGGAATCTGCTCCCACTCTCAACTAACCTCTCACATCACCGGTCTCAACTGCCAGGGAGAAACCCCAGCTGCGAATCAGGCGTGGTGAGGGACCTCTTTCCACAGGTTCCTCACAAAACCTTCCCCTAATTACCAGGATCAGATGCTTTTTGGCAGTTTTCCATGGAGACAGAGCTTTGCTATGTGTACAGAGTTCTCTGCCTGAACCCAAATTGTAAAAATGGTCATAGTAAATTTTGTGCATACAAATAAGCCCTTATTCATGCACTTGCAGATACAGAAACTGAACATGCAAAAGCAGGGAGTGCCGTTTTACAGACCAGTGTGGGACGTTTGACTGGGAGGCAGCAGTAGTTCTGGTGACACAAAAGAAATATTATAAAGTCACTGAGGGGATCAGGCAGATGGGAACAGACTTGAGTAGGAAGGAATACAGACAAGGTCCCCAAAGACTGTTACTTAGATTTGGATGAAAAATGAAGTGTGAAGTTGGTCAGAGCATGAGGGGATGCATCACTGCTAAACCAGTTCCTTCAAAAGTGTGAAGTAGTTTCTAGAGTAATGAAAGACAGTTTTTTGGCCTTCCAAGCTGCTGTATGGTTAAGAATAATATTTGAAAGATTTTATTTATAGATAATATTGCCCGATGGTTATAGGGAAAAGGCTCTTGGCTTTTATTTCTAATTCTACAGGTGATTGGCATTGTCAAGCCACAGGACCCTGTATATAAAGCCTAGAAAACAATAAGTAATAAGATAATTAAAACAAGACTTTGACATAATACATAGTTCAACAAACAACTTAAGCTGCCCCAAATCTGGTACTTCTGCCAAAAGAAGTTGTGCTCCCACCTTACACCTTGGTGCTGGTTTCCATCCCTGTATCCTCCCTCATTGTATGGATACAGGCACTGGAAAGTTATCCAGGGAAGAAAAAGTTGATTTTAACCAGGTAGATTCAGTGTTCAGCCCTACAAGCAATTTTACCAGTACAGCTGACAGACAGGTCAGTCACACTGTAAAGTGAATGCTGAACAAGGCTGGCTGAACTTTTTTCCCCCGCATTACTTTTCAGGTGAACAGCTCTGTGATGTGGCTTGCAATTCTGCTGCATGAGCACTGGTGCCAACATGATTGAGGGATGGCACAGCTGCACGGGCACAAGGACAGCAGGAGCAGGGAACTGACTGCAGTGCCTTAAACCCAGACTGCGATTTCAGAACGCCAGGTATAGCCTCGGTCTTTGGAGGGTTCAGTGAAGCTAGCATGCTTAGAGCTTATCTGATAGCTGTCAGATAAGACTGGGTCTTTCTAGGACTGCGCGCTGCCTTCTGTTGTAACTCTGTTGGAGGAGGAGATGGCATAACTATTGTTTTCCTTTTATCTATTGTTTAGTGATTATTGCTTTGGAATCAGGACACGTAGAGCCAGTTCCTTCCCTGGTTTCCAGTTCCTACACCCAGGTCTGCTTCTGTAATTCATTAATAGTCTGCTTAGACTAAAATACCAAATGGTCACGGAGCAGGTACCAGAATCAGTGGTGGTTTGAATTAATATGCTGAGCTGGAGAACTAGATGGTTGAGGAGCCAGTCCACACTCATTTTTGCCAAATGTGTTGCAGGGCAGCTGCTTCTGGCAAGCAGACAGCTAGGGAACTTAAATTGAAAATTGTCCAACAAGGATCACCAAAGCTAGCCTTGAAGCACTCTGAGGCTCTTTCTATACTAGAGATGTACCAGCTTAACAAAATGGATTGTGAGTGTATGGGGTTAAACCAGGTCGAGTCCTTAATGCTAGTGCAAGATTTAAAACTTTTGCAGATATTATTTTAAGTTGTACAGACAGGTCACTAAATACAACAAACTGTGAAAAATATAGTTAAACAAATTTTGATTTGTGTATATAATGATTTTCAGTGGTTTAAAGCACAGGTAAAGCAGGGTGAATTCCAGAAGAAAACAATCTCTGTGTTGTGTTTTGTTTTTTTTTTTTTAACCAAATACTTTACAGTCTGAAGCACTTTTTAATTGTGCAAGGAAGAAAAAAATCTATACCGGCAGGTTTCTTAGGCTGCAGACAGATGTTAGGTCTCAGACAGAAAGTGGGCCCATGTATGGTTATAGTCAGCTAAATGTGTCGCTGAGTGGCAGTAAGAAAGGCGAGTGGGCTTTGGAAAGCTGACTGATCTCTGTGCACTAGCAAAGGAATCAAAACTGAATATGGACTGTGCCCTAGTTAGACTTATTCTAACTACTCAAAGCTGTGTGTCATTTCATGCAATTTGGGATACAGCCTGGGCTCTGTTTCGGGGGTGTATGTGTATGTTTTTTACTGTATATTTTTAAAAAGAGCACCCAGTTCTGAGGAATCTATTCCCAGCTAAAGCACACAAGCTCTGGAAAGGTCAGAGAGAGGCATCTCTAGCTTTGGTAAATAAACAAATCTCTCCTCTGTGGCTGGGATGTTGGTATTAATAGCAGTAGATTTGGTTTCGCATTGTGGAGCTCCTCCTGTTTCATTGCTATTGAAGATAAGAGAACACAAAATGTTCTGTCACCCTCCCCATGAGAAAACAAGCCAACAGGCAGGGACTATTATGTTTACAGATATTACTGAGGCAAAGACTTGGAGAACGCGAACACTCAGGTTTATATTCAGTAACTACTGGATACCATAGCTGGCACACCAGTAACTCAACATTATTTAATGTCTTACATGAAAGAGTTTGCAAGACAAAATCACTACAGTAGAAATAACCTAAAAATAAGGGTTGAGCCTTAAGCAGATGGGATTGATTTTTCCCTTTTGCATTTTTCTTAGTGATTCAGTTGCAGCAAAAAAGTAACAGGTCTTCTCTGCTTCTTAACCTATTCACCAGTCTGCTACAATCTGTTTTACTTCAGTTTGCAACCTGGAGTTATTCAGACCCTCATTACAGGATACTAGGATTGGAAAAGTTTCATCAAACAGTTCCTGAAAGGAAAAGATTTCTTGTGAAATTGTAAAGCCCTCTAACTTGGCAGTAAGCATGTGTAAAACAAATTAACCAAGCTGTACCCTAGAGCTTCTCTACACAAGTTATTTGGGAATAATTAATTCTAAAATTCCACTTGTGGAATATCTTAGTTTGGAATATGTACTCCTGAGCGTAAGGCAGATTTAGCCTATGTTAGTTAGTGGATAAGAAGCATGATGGGAAGAAATGAAGAATTTATCCTTAACTAGTTAACATATACAACACATACAATTGCCTTTACAACACTAGGCGCCTATTACATTAGTTAATACATGCTTAAGACATACCTCTTGTCCTTAGTGGCACCTTTGTTCCAGATCGGGCATCAGTCCAAAAAGGAGAGTCTTCTCTTCGGCAAATAAGCATCTTCTGTTGGAGAGCAGATTGCTAGATATAAGTAAAAATAAACACGAACCAAATCAGATAATTCGCCTCTGAACAGTTGTTTTCCTTGCCCTTGAAATGTCATCAGCTACAGACTTATTTCTTTCCCTGATGCTCAGGTAGAGAATCTGTTCAGATGGGAGTTCTTCCTGCCTGCAGGAGGCATTTTGTAAAACTACACCTCTACATAGGATACATAAACAAACCAAATGACTCAACAAAAAAAAAGTTACATGCAGTGAGATCTTTTCCTCTAGGGATATTTTTACTGCGAGAAATAAAAATATTGGCAGAAGACAAAGACACTGAAATCATCGAAATTGTTCTCTCCCCAGTCCGAGTCTGACCAGTCTGGAATTTAATTTTTGGGTGTGGTGCCTGATCTGGCCCTAAGGTAGCAGTCCACCTTTCTATCTGTTGTGGGAAAAAGAGTCTCAGCTGAGGTTAAGATGCCGCTTACATGTAAGTGTTTGTAAGTGAGTATCACTTCCCATCTGCTATACTCATTGCATTTTACAAAAAAGGATTAATTATTTCTTCTAGATCAGTACATACGCAAGTTCCTCTAAAAAATTCATAAGAAATTCTGGGTAGAGACAATGGACTTATTTGACAGGTACCGATGACTCTTTAAGATGATTATAAACGTTCAGAGAAAGTAACAGCCTTTGTAGTTAGGAATAAAAAAAAATGGTAATTGTTCCATATTGTAGCTTCCTTACCATTTGAGAACAACCCCAAATTTATTTCTGCCATCACAGGAATTTTGGCTGAGTTAAATGTGAGAAAAGATTTCAATTCTAAGCATGAAATTTCTTTTAACTGTGATTTCTGATACAACATATGCCATAGAAATGAGGAAAAAAAACCCGCAGTTAGTGTGAGGGCCTTCTGATCTTTCTGAAGGATCCTACGTGCCTCAGTATGTTAGTGCTTGAAAGGATTTAATATAGAAGTTTTTGGAAAGGAATGAGTTTTATTTGTACCTGATACCAGTAAGGTTTTCTTTTTCAAACAGATTGAATAGTCATCAGAGCTGTGCTCTGAATAAGATGTTCTAAATAAAATTAAAATTTTTGCACGTAACGTTTTTACTTTAATTACATCATAAGCTACTAAAATTGAAATATTTATTTTTACTTCAAGAGATATCATTGTGAAATTTCAAAGCCATATGTAACCCACTACATTTATGTACTGACCACTGGAAAAGTAGCGCTAGAAACGAAGTGTACCAATTTGAATTATTCCAAGAATACCATGTTCTTAAAAGGCAATAGACATGAAATACCCAATACATGAGAATAATATGGAAATTCATTCTTTTATAACTTCAGTACTGATCCAGTTTTTGGGCTTTATAAAAATGGATTTGTGTAAAGAATGCCTTTGCAGCTGAACTTTCGTGTAGTGATTTTGGCAGATTAAGAACTTAAATCTATTTGAACAGCACCTGAATTTTCCTGCAAGGTATAATAAAAGGCAGCAAGCAGACGCCCAATTATATCAGCAATAATATAATTGCTGTTCTGCTTGACAAGGTCATAATCTGATTTCTGATTATATATTAACAGCAATAAATTAAGATACTTCCAAGAAGATGGATATCCAACATCGTTATTTTAGTATGCCACGTGTCTTTTAAAAATGTCTCTTTTCTTTCAAGAATGAAGCCTGTTCTCTGAGTTGCAGCTGGAGAATGAGGGCAGCTCAGGCCACCCCAAATCTCAGGAGATCGATAGTGTTAGCAGCTGATGATCTAATTATGGATTATTTGGGTCAGACTCTTTTCTCCTAGCTAGGTGTGACTAACCTCAAAAGAGGTTAGTTCATTCAGTTCATGGGGGTTACAGCATGAGTGAATCATTCCCCTAATAATTGCCATCCTATTAATCATAAGGAGAGTCTAACATGTCCTATAAGCAGACATTTTGATCTTGTAAGACATTTTAATGCATATCTTAATGATATTGCATTAATTACTGGCAGTTATGTATGTTATTATTACTTTTGTATTAGTTATGTATATTTTTAATAAAGCTCAGGATGAAAGCATTTACTCGGAAAAATACTGTTACGAATGTTTCCTTTGCAACGTATCTCTTAATTTTGCAAAGGCGTATGTCCAAAACAGGCTGTCATAGTGCGTAACCATTCATGCGCTCATACCTTAAGATGACCATAAACAAGACACATGATGATGTAGGGTTTATTACATATTTTAAATTTTCATTGCTTAAGAGATTGAAAAATATTGTCTACTTGAATTACATAATAACCCATAACTGGCTTCCAGTAATTTGGAGTTTTCCACAGTTTCTTGCATAAGCATTTTTATAATCTCCCTATTGTTGTATTTTACCTCATGTTAACTATCAGCCTTACAGAACGTGTACAGTGTGTCTGGGCATTAACGTAGCACTCAATAAAACTCATGGAGTCCTGCCTTACAACGAGCAAGGCTCAATGTAGATGATGGGGTACACTAATTAGGGCAGTCTATTTTCTCTTTGGTTGTTCCAAAATCCTGTTCAGGGAATCGGAAGGGATCTGTCCAAGACGTTACATCAGGAAAGCGACTTAGGCTGATTTATACCATCATGTAGGCAGACAGATTTCCAGAACTTTATGTTCTAGTTTATTGGATGCATACGTTCTGTCAGGGGAGGACAATGAGTTTATGGAGGGAAAAGCGTTCCCTGGAAAATCAAAAGCCCAGGTGATCATTCTGCATCTTTGCGTTTCATTTTTTGAGAATCACACAAAGGAGAGGAGCATGACACCGCTGACAAAGCTAATCAGAAGTTATGAGTATTAATTTCCTGCCTTCCAACACTGATCGCCTGGCAAGCATTTCTTAAATGATAAAATGTTTCTGTCTTGTTTTTTGTTATTTAACTCTGTGATTGCTCAACATCCTGTGAGGGGAGTAGGTTTTGACGAAGGGGAGATTTCACCATTGCTTACGAGCTTTTTAATAAAACAGTTGTTATTTTTCTAATTTGTCTTCAGACTGTCTTGAGCTGATCACTGAAGCGCATCGAGGACAGTAGGAACTGCAGATATAAGTGCAGTTCTGCAAAACATTTTCTTTGCCGGCGAAGGCAGTTTAGGAAGCTCCAGACCCTTGTTCTCTGTGTCCCTGCCCACTTGCTCCCAGCTCCTTGCCTGCTGCTCTCTACCCCTTCGGTTGTGCTTTTACAATTATTTGTGGCTATAAACTGAGTAACTGAGTTAATAATCATCTTTCACCAAGAGACTGAGATAAGCCTGGCCATGCAGCCCCACAAAGAGTTGTGCCAGCACAACTGAAAAAACATTTTCACAATAATTGCAAGCTGGTTTAGACTCTGGTGCCACAGAGCAGGGCAGTCCCACCTCTTCTCTCAGGCTACCGGATGGTTTTTCCTAACTATTCAGTGATGCGTATCGCTGTATGCTGGTGTAATCCATCCACACGTAGCACTTTTTAAGTCATCTGGGACAGGATTCTTTTGAATGCAAGCCTGCTGTCTTTCATAGGCTTTCTGTCCGAGCAGTCTGCGTTTTCTTACAGCTGTTTGGCTCCACAGGCACTGTAAGGGGGAGTGAGTGTGCTCTGCCCGTGACCCAGCTTCTTTCATGTTCTTTAACTAGCCCACTCATCTTAGTGTAGACCCTTCTAGCTTGTTGACAGCACTTAAAATAATATTTATTTAAAAAAAATATGCAAACAGTGTGAGCCTGCAGACAGTATCTTATAGATACTGCATTTGTGGACGTGTGTGTCCACAACGTGTGGCCTCAAACGAGCCTTGAAAAAGGGATTTCAGGTCGGTCAGTTCTCCAAAACTCTTAACATGCAGTCAGTCATACAAGCAGTTTGCTGATGAAGCACACGGTGGTTACTGGAGGAACATGGGTGTGGGGACTGATTTTTTTTACCATTAGTGCAGTAATGGCTATGAAACAGCAGTCCTATGGGAAAATAAAATCTTTTATGTAGAACATGTTTTCCGATGGCTCTGCTTTGGGCAGATTGGCTGGGATTACTGCTGGCTCTGGCCTAATGGCGGGAGGCACGTGCGTGTGTGGAATGCATGTATGTGCAATTTCTTTTTTGAAACAGCGTTTTGTGAATTTTGGTTTACTGTCTGTGCCTTGTAAAGATAAATTGTACAGAATGCATTAGTATATACCAAGTAATGATTTCAGTTAAAAGCAGAGTTCTCACTACTATTTTACTGGAGGGATTTTGTTTTTGAAGAAGCTTTAGCTTAAGTTCCATACAGTCTATGCAGCACCCTGCAATTTAAGAAGCTCCATCTAATTTTTTTTGGCCTTCTTTTAGATTCCAGGTGCGAATTATTGCTGGATTTAATCTCCAGGAAACCTACATCCTCATTGTATTCAGGGAGCAACCATAGTATGTGCAGTAAGAGGGCAGGCTTAATCCATGCTTACTTCCTGTGTGCTTTATCTCCGGCCGATAATCACCCCTAACTTAATTAGCTAATGTTGTGTTTAGGTGTTCAATATTTATGCATCAGTGAAGCATTAACATTGCAAACCACGCTATTTGTTGAATGCCCTTTTATAAAAACTGGATGTACCCATATGGATTGTTTCAAACAAAGATAAATTGCACCAGCACTATGTATTTGCAGGTAAAATTGGCTCTGATGCAGCTGCTGTATCAAAGAAAAATTCCCTTATTATGAAACGCCAGTATCCATGCCTTTCTGTGGGGAATGTAATACTGTAAGCATTGCTGAGCCCGCTGTGAAGATTCTAATGGAACTATGCAGTAACAGGCTGTACATCTTGTAAGTAAGGAGAACATTTCCATTAAAGTTATTTGAGTTGGTTTTTTTTTTTTTGTAGTGACTAAAGAACCTTTATTTTTGGTCTTTTTTTCAAAAAGTGTACATTTTCTTTTGAAAATTTTAACTTTGCATTAAGAAGTTGTGGGTTTTTTAAACATGATTTTTCAGTTTTTCTCAAGAAATAATAGGAACATTCAATTTTTGTGTTCTGTTCAGACTGAAATTTTTCACGGGGAAAATGGTTTTACTCCCCCATGGTATACGCTTGTATCAACAAAAGTTCAGTTTCTGTTTAAGGCCAAATTTAGCAGACTAAACAGGAGCTATCACCATTGACTGGCTTATTCATTAACTGAAGTTACCCTGGATTTGTACTCACATATAAAAGCAAAATTTAGTGCTCCAGTGATAAATCTGCTGCCTTTCTATTTGAGGTCTAATTCCAACCAATTCCATGCCAGTACACTGAGGAGTAGACCAGACAAGCAGAAGCAGCAGCTTTGAGCTCAGCTGCCTGGGGCAATAAACCAGAAACACAAACTCTCTCATCTAACCACGTTCTAAGCCAGCCAGTTTTCCTCTCGCAGTGCTTTCACATTCATGCATCTTCACAGTTTTTTAAGACAACATCGAATAATATTCAAAATCTCTTCATTTCCTCCAGATGTTTAAGAAAAAACAGACTTTCCTGTTATTTCTGCACTGGGTTATATAATTAATGTGTTTCAGCTACAGCACAAAGTAGACACTTGTAAAAAACGGAGAATGTACACAGAATAGGCACACAAAAAGTTGCCCCCAAGCGCTGTATACCGGTTTATAACTGAGAGACCTAATCTTTGTTTGCATGCATGCATGCACATGCATACACACAGTGTTTCTATTTAGGACCGCTTCTCCTGATATTTATCTCTCTGGGATTATAAAAAGATCTCAGGGTAAGAGAAAATCTGACGTTTAGTTTTGTTGACTCCATTAGCTCCATGAAGGTAGTTGCAATGCTTTTTATGTTTGAAATTCCTTGTTACAATTTAATTAAAAACTCCTTCAGGAAACGGCTTTACGTTTGTCTGTATCATATTTGTTTATCCGTATCTGTTGTGACCTTGCCATTACACATTTCAATGAATTATCACATTGGAAATGTACAGACACTTTACTTCTGAATTACTTTTTAGGGAGTGGCAGGGGTCGGATGAGGATGCTCAAAGCTAGGGCGCTGACTACTGCCCTGGGAAATTTTGTGACGTTTGCTGTATCATTCCTTTATGTTCAAATAAACCAAAGCTCGGGCTAGGATGAGGGTTCGGGGGTCTGAACAACCATGCTCAGGACAAGACTCGGGCGGTTTCTCAGGAAGATCAGGTTGGGAATCCTGGGCGTGCCCTGAGACCACAGCCCGGAGACAAGGACTAGATTCCTAGTTTTGCTTCTGTTTTGTTCCATACTGGGGTTTGTTCCTCTAGAAAATAATATAAATAGCAGCAACTTGTTTATCTGGCTATACGGTCAACAGACTTTACTAAGAGTCGTTTGTAAATTATTTTGAGATTCTGTGATGAAAGTTGCTATACCAAATAGTTTATTTTAACCTGATTTGTGCATTTGCTAATGTAGTCATGCTCACATACATACAGGTTCACAGGATCAGAGTTGCTTCTCTTAAGCTGTCCACAAATACTTTCCATGACAATGCCATAAAGTCGAGGAACTGGATGTTCTGGAGTTAGAACTGGAGCCATCAGTCATAGTAAGTATATAATAGAGCTATAAAAATATGCATTGACACCAAGTGTGATCAAATGAATATAAACAATACACTCCCAAGTAGTACATTTACATCTGCATTTGCATATACCACTTACGTCAAATAGATTCCACTGGCACGCCTAGATTTAGTTTCCATATTATACTTTGTATTTGATCATTAGGTAACACCAGACAAGATTCTTATTGAAGAGTGTAAATATTGTACAGGATAAATGACAAGAATACTGTACTCTGTCAATTCTGGTTTTATTCACAGCAGTGAAACTGCATTATCATTGCAACAAAGGAATTCCATTTTGTTACGGAGTGCAGTATGCCTATAACAGAGAGTAATACAAATGAATTAAAATATATTGATTATATAGACAATCAAGTGCAAACTATTTAAAACATCTTAAGAGATTTGATGTAATAAAATTTTACAGATACAATTGCACAGCTGGCAAACCGAAGTCAGAAGAAAACAATCGCCCCACTCTAGACGCACAGGGAACCTGGCTCCTAACCTTGGCTTTTAAACTTGAAGCTTGACAAACAATATTTCTGCTGTGATCTGGACAGGTGGCAGTCCCCTCACAGAGCAGTCGCCAGCATTACCACTCTCCTCATTTAGACTTTACATCAAGTCTGTGTGAGCTCTGGCTTGAAATCAGATTCTTCATGTCTATAAGCAAAGAGAAAGGCTAACGCTTATTTATTAGCACTAGTTCTAAAGAAGCAAAGGTATTACATGAAGGACCGCTGTTCATTTAGATTACACAATATTTTTAAGGCACATGTGATACATTGGAGGACTATTTATATGTACATTTGAAAGTAACCGTTGATTACCTAAAATAATTCTTGTCCTAGACAGCCCGACACTGCTAAGAAGGTACAGAGAAACAATTCTACAACAGCATAAAATAAGATTCTTGTTTGTGGGTACACAAAAGGATTAAAGAGTATAATTTTACTCTCTTAGACCAAATGAAGTCCTAAATTGGAAAAGCAGCTCCATCCAAGGTCGCCTCTGTTGTTTCCAAAAATATCTTGAAACAAACGCAAGAGGGGCACTTTGTTGGGTGTTATCTAGACATATATAGTTTCAATCAAATTCTTCAAGAAGTGTCAGAATAAAAGTCGAACATTTGTTTGACACTGACAAGTCACTAGCAAGTGAATCCCTTCAAAGGTTGAAAATAACTTTGATAACAGAATTAAGAATTATGGGATGTTTTCTTTACACTTAAAGAAAAAGCCACTTTAATTTGGGATGGAGTTGTAAACACTTCTTAGACATTTCATAATAGGATTGTATAATTCTTTCCACTACACGGGGTGAAGTGTTACAAGGTTGTGTTAATGATCCCAGGAAAATATTTATAGTGCTTTTTCCAGTATAT
>NW_008824469.1:760934-763420 GCF_000699105.1 Pygoscelis adeliae
CCCTCTCGTCGTATTTTACGATCAACCTTCACTTCATTCAATTACCTCAACAAGCAGAAAAGAACCTTTGGTGTATATAGATTTTGAAGTGACGCATTTCACATGCAAACGGTTGGAGTACAGTGTAGTAAATAAAAAATGCAAAAGGAATAGCAGGCACGACAGTGACAACCCACTATGAAGTGTGCCACACTCCACCTCTTTGTTAGAAGAATTCAGGTTGCTTTCTAGTTATTAGCTGTGGGAGATATTTTCCTAAGGAGGCTTAATTTCGAGATGATGTTGTCATTGCCCATGAAATAAATGCCCAATTTTCATTACTGTCCTCTGAACATTAACTACATCTCTCACTGTTTCCTGGCTCACTCATGCAGATACCTGAGCAATCTAATCAGCCTGCGTAAAATGAAAATGAAGTAGAGAAATCCTTTATGACAAAAGATGGACAGGAATGTAAAATATTAGTGGAACAGGTTGTCTGTGGGTGACTTTCAATGTTCCGGTACAGTTCTGTTTTCTTTTTAATATGCTATAAAAACATGGCAAGCTTTAGAGCACGGAATAAGGGAGATGGGTACAATGTTTTATAAATACTTAAAAACCCTTGAAGTTTTGGAACGCTACAGTCCACAGAATGCCGTTTCAGAGCACTGCATCATTTAAACAGCCGTTGATAAGCAAAATGCATAATTTTCACGTGATTTTTAATTTTTAAATTTTCAATTTTTAGAATCCCAAATTAATCAGCCCTTTTTCCCTTTGGTAATTCTTCACTAATGGCTCAAGATTTCTGTGATAACTGCAAAGAAATGCCTGAACACTAGTTTACTCGCCAGAAAATGCTGCAGTAGTGTAAACCAAGTAAACTGCTGGATTATTCATATTTTATAACCTTAGGGTTTCAACTGCTATTTAAACAACAGTAATCCAGTAAAAAAAAGCATTAAACCCCCACAAATTTTAATTGCAGAAAATCTTAAGATTTTTGTGGGTTTTTATTTCAGTATGAACCAGTTGTAAAATTTGTAAAGAAGTTGTGAGATTAATTCCTTCATTATTTCCCTTACATGGTTATTACTTGTATGCGATGTATGCCTTTATGGTTTTGTTGTTGCTCCCTAAGTGCCAGGCATATTTCCTATTCCATTCCAGGGAAAAGAAGTAGGGAGAGAGAAAGGAATTTGTCTTTGAAAACTGGTAAGATCCCATTTTCCATACTCCTATCAACTGCATTTTTTCTGGTATGAGCAAAATGTGCAGGATTTGGCTTTATCCTATTTCAGGAGTAGACCTAATTAAGTGCTTATTGTGTAAATGAGTGGTTTTAAAACCTGAGCAGTTGCAGTAAGGTTTAGAAGCTTAAAAATGACATATTATTCTGTAATGACAGTCTGAACTGAAACAATATAATAGACATTGGCTCGCGTAGATCCATTTGCAGGAAAAGAACTCGAGCTCTTGGCGTTCAGCAAATGCTGGTTGTGTGTACCCGAATTTGCACAAACATACTTTTTTTCAAAACTATGAGGAATGGAAATGCAAACAAAGGTAAAAATATACTTCTTTTTTAGTAATAAATCTAAACAATGCCTTTAAATACAAGGTAATGCATAAAGTTGTATTTTAATGACAAACACTATAAATACTCCAGCACTAGGTTTGTGCAAGACAGCCTCTTATAGATGTCGAATAAAAATCAAACCATATTGCTGAGGACTTGCGCATTTTGATTGCTTGTACTGAGAAAAACTTCCACAAACATTTAATTTTTGTTATAAATTAGACTGTGTCTAATGGAACATTGATGTGTGTTGGGTGAAAGTCGTTATTTTAGATAATCACAGTTCTTTTTTATCCTCTGTGTCTTATAAATCTGATGCTGGCCCTTTAATTCCTGCTTGTTCTGTCAGGAGGAAGAATACAGAGCTAAATCCAGCAGACCTTATTTTGGCAAAACTCCCACTGAAGTCAGTGAGGGTTTTGTGAAAGTAAGGACTGCATGATTTGTCTCACAGTTTCTGTTTGGTCCCCCCCTCAAACAGCAGAGCTCCTCGTCGAGTCTGACATCACCACGGCGCAGTGGCTCACAGCGCTTTTTTGTCTGTAAACTGGAATCATGAAAATCAGTGTAATGCAATTGTGAAAAATACCCTTTTCACCCAATGACCTTGGAATAAAACGGATTGCCTTGGGAGTTTGGAGACTGCTACTGTGGAACTAATGCTGCAGAAACAGAGACACTGAGAATTTGGAGAGCCCATTTTAAATTCATGCTGAGAATTTAGAGAACTCTTTAAACAAGCTGGAAATAGGTCAAATTCTGATTGTTAAAAAACAACTACCCAGCTGGGTGTTGCCCGGACAGGTGGTACCTTGTGATAAAATTGTTGATATGTGTAATACTTCCTCACTGGAACACTGGCATGTCCATGAAAATTTCAATTCTGTTTCCGTTACAGATTGCAGTAGAGAAAGGCAGCGGAAGA
>NW_008824469.1:763470-776789 GCF_000699105.1 Pygoscelis adeliae
ACAAATGATAACACAGGGCACACGTTCAGACCGAGTTCTCTATTTTTTTCACTTAAGTCTGAGCAAATACAGGGCCAACGAGAGAAACCAGATCTGCAAGCCCCAGCGCTCTCCTCATCCACAGACGAGACGACGGAGTCACGGCTTCCCACACTCCACTGTGTCAATGTGTCATGACCTTTCTCCCAAAGGGACACCTTTCGGGTGACGGCACTTCAGTCTCTGTGGTCTTTCAGTCATACATCTGTCTGCCTTCATGTGGAAGCTGGCTCCAGGCTCGCCAAACACTGCCAGAGTGGTGATTTAGGAATTGGACTGATACTGCCAAATCGCTCCGCATAGGTCGCTTGCTGAGGGCAGCCACCAGGTAGTTAGCAGTGAGCTTTCGGTCGCTGTTCATCTGGGCCAGAGATGAACTGGTCATCTAAGGAGAAGCAGCTCCGTACTTCATTTCCAGTTCCTGAACCAGCAAGTCCCTCGGCGAACGGATTTTATATTGCTTATTGGGGACTATACTATCCGTGCTTATTAATCAGAACATCCTCCTTGTGAGGACATTTTCTAGGCACTGAACTGTTGCTAAATACTTCTGCTGTATTGTGTTTTATAACAGTGAGCAGCAGCATACTGTAGGGAAGTCTTATCAAGAAAGCTCTGGAAATCAGCATATTTAAACACAATAAATACAGTAGCAGGGCCTAACTTTTATGATTGTGGGCAGCTATATCCATATGGCTTCATTAGTAGCAATATCCACGTGAGTAAAGATATACAAATAAGTATTCCTAGATTTGGGTTACTTAAGGAAGACTACGAACATTTCTTTTGTCTATTCTAGTTCAAATAGAAGTAAAACGGTACCACTAATATAAACAAAATAATCTGATGTCCAGATGGTAAAATGGCTGGTCATGTAACTCGGTAGATGTACTGTTTTCTCATGCCTATTTCTGATGCCTCCAACTATTTCATCCCTTAGGTCCGCGTGGAACTTGCCTGTAGCTCAAGGACAGCTGAAGTCAACGTGACTAAATAACGCAAAACTGCAGAATAGTAGTTTTATAGCTGGAATGCTTCCTCATCCAGTTCTGGGTAAACATAAGGAGAAGCCTTTTGAAACAAAGTAAGCTGCTGCTCGTGAGTGACTGCTCGGATCAGTGTTCCAACTGGAAGAAATTTGGTAAGTGCTGAGGCCCCAAATTTAAATACGCACATTTTTTATTTATTTGGACCTTCACAAGGAAAAGGCAAGTATTTTTCCATATGGTATGTTTAATCTTATTAGTTAACCAGCTAGGCTGTTAATAATAACAAAGTAAAAAAATCAGAAGTAAGCTTTTTGTTGCAAGTTAGGAAGTAAAGCTATAACTGTGAAATTCAGTCAAAGATTTCTGAACGCTCCCGTCAAATCATGAACTAGGTGGAAAAGCCAGTGAACAGAATCCATTAAAGTTGCATTTATTAAATGTCCACTTACATAAAAAGCTAAAAACAGCGTTTGAGTTTTTCCAATTTTCTTTTCATAACAGTTGTTATGATTTTCTGCTTCATCTCAGAAAGTCATTTTGCTGCTGCTGTAGTGTATAATCTGTGTGCCCTTTCTTGGTGCAGTACAAACGACAGAAAGCTAATCAGATCAGAACAACAATCACGTCATCTTTGAGTAACTAGCTATAAACTGTTTTTGCAAGGAAGAAAGATGAACTATTTTTAGGGTAACTCTGAACACAAAAACAGAAAATGATTATACTCAATCTTACCCTACATCATTGCTATGAATTTCAAAAGCATTGCTTTTTCCTGGGCAGCAGGCTAATCCGTCTAATACATCTTTGCTCAAATGGTCTAGTCAAATGGCGATTTTAGGGTTTTGTTAAAAGTTTTGACTTGAAGGATATAAAATCCCCTTTCTCTCTGCCCTGTCTCGTGACTCTGACCCGTAGACTGATTCCTAAGTAACATAAATGCCCATTTTTGGTGATTATCCTATGTTTTCAGCGTGTCTCGCATCTAGTTGTCTGTGCTATTTTACTATCGCTGGCAAGTATTCAGCAAACCCCTCCTTTAGGAGGCCAGGTATGTGACTACCGTAACTTTCTTCAGATCAACAGGCCCTACCGTGCAGTGCAGGTGAAGCATGGTAATAATGGTACAGGGCTAGCAGGGAGAAAATGTATAGGTGTCTCTGGAGATGGCTGTGCCCACACTATATAGTCTGCATACGCCCTCTTCCTGAGCTTCTCCCTTCCCAATTGAGAGGGTCTCCCTTCAGTGCCTTACTAAAGCCCGTTCTCCTGCCGTGTAGAGTAATCACCTCATGGAAGCGGTGGGTGGTGGCAATGCTGCACATTCTCCCCACCCCGGCCGACTCCACCTGTGCCAGTGCCCTACACAACAGCCTTCCTTCCACACGCACTGAAAATGCGCGTAGGGGAAAATGTGCTGCTTCTCCTCGGCCCGGGAAAGATTAACGCGCAGCTGTTGAGAAAGACTATCTTCAGCTATTCAGCAGTGTGGGAGGGCTTACATGAGGATGTCCTGGGAATCTATGGGCCTGAGACCCACTCCTTACACATACGCTGCAGTTTTCAACCCTGTGGGGGGCATCTGAAATAAATTTCCTTAAATGACCCATTCAAACCTCTTTTGCCTGTGGCCCAGCAAGCTACTTGTCACTAACCGTTTACCTTCTTTCACCTAGGAAATGTTAAAAAAACGAATACCATACAGTCAAAATGTAGTTGTCAGATTTTATTTTAGTTCTGTTAACAAATAGATTCAATGCAAAGGCAAACTAGGAACTATATAATTACCATACTCTCTCTTGCTATAGAAAACAGCAGAAGATCTCATAGTTAGGTACCAGAGAAAGCGAAATTATTTTTTATGTCCTGAAAAGACATTTTACTTCAGGCAGGAAAAATTAAAAAAACCACAACCCTATCTAGATATTTAATAAGCCCAGAGACTAAAGAAGAATCGCAGGAGTTCTGGTCCCGCAGACTTACCTCGCTGCTTCTGACCTTTGTGGCTAAGAGGCGCTCATCCGAAATGAGGAAGCCTGAGGGCCAGTTTCAAGCCTCACCTACATTCCTCTTACCCTGGGTCAGTTGTGGGTCCCGTGATGCAATTTTAAGGGCAGTGACAGTTGCCTGTAGCTCACAGGTCAAAGCCAACGTTTGGCTGGCAGCCTTGCCTATCTACCTGTTTTGCATACCCTAACATATGCAAGAGCCGCTGTGCCATATTTACATCCATCAATAACCCTCCATCCCTGGGATGACCCTCTTTGGGTAGTGTAATCGCTTTGGAACCACGCTGCACAGACAAAACAGCGCAAAATGTCCTCAATGGAGAAAGCCTTTTGTTGACCACATGGGCAACTCAGAAAAAATAGGAAAAAAAAATACATTCGTTAAAAACAACAACAAAAGATAATGGAAAAAGCTCAGAATCCAAGTAATTGTTCTCAGAACCTACTCCTGACGCTGTAGCAACAAACTGACTCCTGGAAGCACGATCAGCTTAATTCAACCGTGCAAGGAAAGTATGACTAGGAGTGTGCAGGCAAGGTCTGTGCAGCTCAGAGCGAAAACGGCTCCATTCTTGCCCGTCATACTAGATGAGTAAGGACAATAGGGAAGGAGAGGGCCAAGCCAGGAGGGCCGCAATTATACAATTTCAAAAAATGCAACCTTAGTGATACAGAATAAGGAGCAGAGCAATTACGTAAGTTTTCTGTGACCCTGGAGAAGGATTTCTTTTCCTTTGATCTCTCTGCAGATGCATGCCATTCCCAGCCTCATAAAACAAAGATTTACGATGAGGTTCACCCTAGTGCAGCTCTCATAACAGATCTTCCTAACCATGCTATGTTGTCACTTAAACCATGGAGGAAAAGCTTCGTAGAGTGGTTAGTTGCTTTATTTGGTTTTGGTGGATAAACAAAGAATGTACAACAAATTTACGTCAAAATGATGAAAACAACAATATTTAGTAAAAGGTTACCTTTAGGAAGCCAACACACTGTCTTCTTACTTTATGTTGGTATCAAGAAGGAAGAATTCATAATACAAGCCTATCTTTACCTCCTTCCTGAATGACTTGACCAATGGCTGTTTGATTTTGTTGTTTCAGAAAACATTCTCTCTTACATTCCATTAACCGCTCAAAATCCTGCCACATTTTAATTTGCTTCATATTTGGCCCGTGACTTTCCCGTACAACTTTCTGCTTCTCTCGTAATTTCTGTTAAAAATACAGAAATATTAGATTTTTGGAACAGTTCTATACCACAAAAATTGCTTGCATAGGCAGCTTGGCATGACAAAGATTTTTATATGCTACTGAAATATTATTTTGTTCAAGTTGACAACACTCCTTGCGAGTGATAAATGCATTAACGCCTGGGACTCAGATTTCTGCTTTGTACGGATTGACACTTATTTCAATGTTTTAAAACCGCCTAAGTAATAGTCTTATCTATTTGAGAAGGTATGCTAAAATTCTGAGTTCATTTCCATACAGAGCTCTTGCAGTATCAAGTTGCAAGCTGCAATGGATTCATATCATGATATTATAAACATGAAATTAATGTTTTACAATAAAACCCGCTACTGATTATTAATAGTGGCAGCCCAAACCTGTAGAAATCGCTCACAGACTCGCTCATAAAAAGGAAACTAATAAAAGAAAGATGCTTAGTGTGAATCAGTGAGCCTCGTCCATGCTGATCTGAGCTTCATACAAGATTAAAAATGGACAACTGCTTTTGTTTAACACTGCTGCGCTGATGATCCCCTGGCCTTTAATAACAGTGATAAGGCTGACAGGCTCAAAATTTATTGTCTTCAACGGGTTGCTTTATATACAACATAAAATTTGAGCTGGCACAGTTTGTTATGCCCATGTTTCAGTTTCTTATCCAAATGGTTTTCAGGGAATGTGCTGTCACGCTAAGCTGTTTGACTATCTTTTACAAGCGGCTCATGCTATACTCTGCAGGAAATCAAGCCCTGAAGAGCGAGCGTGATCTCTTTTCAGGGTATTAGTTACCAATGCCAGCAGTAATGGAATTTTCTTTGCAGGCTGCAATATGCTTTTTATAAAAGACTGACCACAGCCTTTGGTAATAAGCCCCACAAAAATAGGAACTGTACAATGTTTTTACAAGGTAAAAACCTCATTCTTACCTTCCCAAGGTTTTCTTGGTCAAGGATCATTCGTGTATACTGTTCTCTAAAGGAAATATAAAATAATTTTATTATGATTTTATTTGGTTCTATGAAATAGGACAGAATAATGATGCAAGCATGGAAACTTATGAAAGTATTGGGAGGTTCATAAATGAGATAGAAGAGGAAGCGTGAAGAAACCTTTTTGTCATTGGACAGCATATCCCTTGACATCAAGGATCAGATCTCCGATTCTCCCAGTTGTGCAGTTGGGAAAAGTGATATTGGATAAGATCTCTTACATTTTTGAAGCAGGCATGATTACCGCTCCTTCCAGCTTGAAGACAACAGCAAGATCATTTAGATAAGATATGCTTGATCCCTTTTTAATAATGCATTTAGCCCGGTGACATTCTGAGGTTAGCCAGTGGCCTCATTTGTACAAGCGCCAGAGTTTACAAATCCACAGCCCTTAACTGCTGTGAATGTAGCGTTAGAATGAGTGGGAAAATACAGGAATGAAGGGGAATAGTATTTCACCCCAGGTTTGACAAGTCCAATGACTGCAATGGAACCGCTGTGTGTTCCTCACTTTCAGAAAACAGCCGTCACATTTAGGTGCCTAAATATAGGCTTAGAAGCATAACTGTTGACATTCATTATTAAAAATCTTGGCTGTACACCTTTGTCTGTAACATGTGGCTGGATCGCTTTCTGACATATGCAAACTTGATACGTGAAACCTGACAATATAATACGCAAACCATAACAGCACGATTCAGATACATTACTATGTACTTATTTTAAAAGTTATTGAAATGTGACAATAAAAAAACTCTTCACTGATTCACTTGAAAAAAAAAAAATCAGTTATTGTATTTTGTGTGTAACACGTACGCTTAGAGGTTGGGGCTTGCTAGCGGAATACAAAATAACCCAGCTCATCTAAAGGGCTTTCCACATTGCTCAGGGTAGAAGACCTTTGCACAGAGAAATCCTAATTTCCAGAAAGAAATATCAGCCTTCATGATACCAGAGCGTGAAGGTTTGCTAGAGTGCGGTGAGCAGCCGCGTAGAACCAAGGCATTGCATTTCTTATATTCCTTCCATTTCTACTAAGGACTCCAGGCTTTTGACTGGAGCGCTTGGGGCCCCTGGCCACCTGGGCCTGCCTGCCATCCTCCCTGCAGAATGGACGCGCGAGGAATGAAACGGGATCATTTTATGATCTCTCGCTCTTGGACAATTCTAGCCAGAACAAATGAGAGCCGTCTTGAGGCTGCTCCAAGTGCTGTGCTGCACAGCTGATCCCTAGCAATCCTCACCAAATCAAAGAGACGGAAAGCCACACTGAATCTTCTTATTTCCACTGGCACACAGCATATGTTCACACACATTTTGCCTCAAGAACATACTTTTGGGGTTTTTTTAACTAGCATTTTCAAAGTAATCGTCAGAAGATTAGATGGCTTTCCTAGTAAGTTTTTCTTTACTATTTATAATGATGACTGGAAAGAATGCAACTTAATAACCTCATTAAAAAAACCACAACTTTCTATTTTTAGAGAAGAAAATTAACTTTTCACATTCCTAAGAAGTGACTCCACGGAACAGAGAGTTTATATTCAATAAAGAGGGTCGGAATTGAGACATTTTTTGTTCAATACGTTGTTAGGAAAGTGCTGTTCTATTTATGGTTCATTTTAACTCCGTTTACATTCCAGTGCCTGCTGAAAAATACATTCACATTCTAAAAGGATGTCTAGAAAAAAAATTTATCGTCTCATTTTATATCTTGCAAAGATCTCTATATTGTACTTTGTTGTAATTCATTTAAACGCGATGGGTCTGCGACCTCTTACAGAAGGTCAAAAATGTGTATAGTCACTGCGAGAGGGATAATTTCCCTAGCTTCTGTGCCACAGTTAGCAAGTGAAACAGGGACAGCGGAGAGAGTGGTAATGCTCCGTTCACATTCTCCTCACCATACCTGGAATTACACAGTTGGACTCACGCTTAACTCCAGCATTTGGCTTTGATGGCTTGTCTGTGTGAATACTCACATTGTGGACGTTCATTTCGCAAGTATTTCAGCTGGAGCACTTTTTGCTTAGCATTTGTGAATAAACTCAGACCCTCCCCTTCCCTGCGAGGCCATAAAAGGACAGCGCCTGCTGTTTGACCTGCATTTCCTCTCAGCTGCTTGGCTGAGCTGTCTTGCCTTTCATACTAATGAATATTCACACCATCGCTAAGATTTTTCTCACAGTCACTTCTCTTTTCATCCTTCTGCTTAATTTTGCTGTTTCATCATCTTTCATTAGACAAATCCTGTATTTCCTACAGCCTTCCATTATTTTGTGAGACGCAGTAAGAGGCTTTTTAGCCTCCACTCACATTCTATCTCCTCGTCCTTTTCTTCTCCCACCCTAACATTAGTAGTTTTGTCTCTTTTCTTACTTTTATTTTTCCTACGTTGTTTGCTACACAGTGTTTAAACATTTTCATGCCTCAGATCCTTGCAGAAGGTCTCTATGATGGATATTAACCTAGCCCTTCATTTGCTAGTGACCTCTGCCTCATGTTCTAGATCCGCAGGAGATGCAGCTCCACTGATACCAGTGCAACATGCGTCGGGACAACTTCTGGTTCAGGAAGGATCTGACAGAGGAAGAAGATCTCATCTCCGTGTCTCCTGAGGGAAACCCTGGAGTTTTCTCACTCAGTTTGACACATCGCTATCCCTGTCAACGGCCCCATTCCAGAGCCCATAAAATCTTAGCGGTCAACCACTGCCTTTTTTCACTCCACTTCACAATGAGTGAAGAAATTGCCTCTGGTGATACCGAATGACATTTGATTACGTATACTACCAACTAACGGTGCTTCCCTCGTTGCCACCACTACAACAGAATGGTCCAGAAATTATTCTGAAAGGTAAGAAGTCCTAAGAGGACAGATATCTTGGGAAATTAATTTATTCTTCCATCTCCTTTGAGAAGTGATGGACAACCACCGTTTCTCTTTTCCTGTTACGAGATCGTCTGAAGCTTTCAAAAGGAATGTAGAATGATTATTAATTATCTAATTAAGCAGTTCGATCTTTGCTTTGCCACTCAGCCATGTTTTTAAACTGTTTTGTGAATGGGACAATTCTGTGAAGCATTCTGGCACGTTGTACAGCAGACTGTACATGAACCACAGCTCTGACATGACAGATTACACAGATCTCAAGCAACAATCTGTCCTGTCTCTGAAATACAAATGCAGAAATCTAAGAAAAAGCCTCACATCAAGGAACTACGTTGCTGTGGCTTTTTAAAGCCTAAGCAATAAAGCAAACTGTAGGAATGCTGATTGATGCAGACTGTGAGATGGAGAGGTACAAGGCAGAGCTGATGCCCCCTCTGCTCTGAACTAAAAATTTAATACTCTGTGGAGATTGCTTGGTACAGTAATGACTACGCCTTTAAGGAGACGCAATCCTCCTTTCAAAACATCAGAGTGTTTTTCACTCATTCCATTCATTAAAAATTTAAACAAAAAGACCCTTGATCAAACCCAGCAAACATGAATTTCAAAACTACTGTTTTGATAAATACTTTCATGACTGAGAAATACTGTGGTGTGAAAGCCAAAGACCACTTTGTAAAACTAGTGACAACAATCTAAGCTTGTTTATTTTGTTGACAGCTAGGATCTAAGATCTAGGAAATTTTGGGGGGGACAAAGATAAAACTAGCTGGAAAACGGAATTCCTATTTCATGCAAAATTCAGGAATTTTGAAAAAGTAATTATGAAGAATAAAAAACAGAATAAAATTTTGACACTTTTACCAAATGAAAATTATAAATGTTTTGGTTTGGATTTTCCTCATGTTTAATTTTGATGGGGCTGAACCAGCTTGTTGACTTTATTGCCTGAATTTTGTTTCAACTTTTATATTGTATTAAAAGATTGAACATATAAAAAATTTTGAACTGGTTATTTTTACAAAATATTTGGTATGCAGTAAAGTGCAAAAAAAAAAATCTATATGACATGGTGACGTTTAGACTTCTTAGCACAGATAATTAATCCAAAACATCTCATTCTCAGAAAACATTTCAATCTTTGGCAGGACTGCATCATTTAAGATGGAAAACTACATTAAAAAAATCATCAGCTCAATTCATAACCTTTTCTGCTTCTCTCCCTACCGGGCAAGGCCAGGCGTCCTGAAAAAACTCACAGGATGAAGCAACTGTCTTTTCATTGCACTGAATTAAATTGAGCGTAAAGATGAAGGTTAATGTGGTGGTGCAGAACAGTATTCATTCTACCTCCAGAAAGAACTGCAAATAGGAGCCAAACAAAATCCATTTAGGATGAGTATACGCAGTCCTCCATTCCTGCACCAGTGATGGTGACAGCTATGATACCTGAAAGAAGAGCAGAAGATCTGCAAGAAATGGCCAGAATCTGAGGGCAGCATATGGTTGCTCTCTGAGAGGTGGTAGACCTTCTACTCCTGCACGCTGGAGTCTCAGGGGGAAACTTGGCAGAGGCGTTACGTCTGGTAGAGCCACACTTCCTGCAGGACCTAGCTGAAGCGTGGCTTCTCTGAGCTTGTGCCAACAGGGGCTGCAAGTTAAAACCGCTATCTGGGGCCTATAATCTCCAGCAGGAAGGGAAAATCTTCTGGTATGTCTGAGAGAACTCGTAGGTTTACAGCAGTATATACTGGAATTCGAGATGCTTATTTTTAGATTATTATAGTGTTTCTAAATTTATCAGGTGAACTCCTCCAGTTCAAATGCCAGTGAGAAAATTCCTAACTTCAACCTCAATTTATGAATATCCTCAAGTTAACACAAAGGAAACACATGAATATACTTACCGAATTGCCTTTCGTCTCTCCTGTGGGTCTGGGGAGACGTATGCCTTCACTTCTTCTTTAGCACGCTGCAGCTGTATTTCTAGATTCTGTAAAGAAATACATAATTAAAAAAATATATATATTATAATTCCTATTTCATTTCACAATGAACAATTTGGTCCATCTTGTGATCTTACCCTTTTCATGCAGTTAATATACCGGTAGTTGCTTTCTTCCTGAACACACTCCTCAAGAAGTCCTTTCACTTCCTGTAGTACAAGAGTAAGATTTTAAAGGACATCGTAACTGAAAGTCCACAGGAGATGCGCTGTGTTGCCATATAAACCATGAGAGTCCGTAATAAAAACAGGCATAATACTGAATTGACAATTTCTTAAATGTTTATAAAAGAGACTTCTGTAAAGCCCAAATTATAAAGTGAAAGACAACTGATTTTTTTAGATTTGCAGTTTCAGTCACAGTAGAGATGCTAAGTGATTGTTAATAGGTGTTATTAATATGACTGACTTCTAACAGAGACTTCACAAGTGCTGCCAAGACTCTTCTCCTAAGCACATCTTAAGTGCTAAATACAGTTGTGAATAAGCATTTCCTGGAACACATCTGCAAAATGTGTTAGAAGCTACAGACATGTTAATAGTATGTAAATTAGCAATCAATAATTAATGTTGAGGAGTATGGAGATAGTGGGTTAGTCCCGTCTCTAAATGGTCCATACCAAAAAACCCTAATAATCCAAATGGAATTCATGTACTCCAGCTCACACAGCAGTTGTCAACTCCAAAGCCCTGTCACCACGTGATTTTCAGACCATCAGCTGGAAAACTGAATTCTACTGTTCAACTGTAAGAGTTTGCTGACAGTCATGTCCAGCTTAATCAGAGGATGCGATTGTCATCATGTGTTAGCAAATGACTAAGATTTGTCTGCCAAGAAAAAAAGCCTTGATTGCTATTGTAAAATAGTTCTTACAGAAGGTCTACTTCATAGTAGGTTCATCTGTGGATTCTTTTATTTTGCTTGGATTAAGCCACATAAACGTACTTTTAGTGCAGGAAAAGAATTATCTATATATCCACCCACACTTTAAATGTATGCCTTTTTTATTTTATATATATTTCTTTTTTTAATACATATATATATATATTTTTTTTTTTTATAAATCCCTTTATTTTCCTTATGTGGGCAAGCCCTTGAAAAGTCAAGCCCAGACCAAATTCACAGGAGGTGACCTAGTGAGATAAAGCAGATTCATATAAACATGTTAATATTGGTGTGTCTGTCCCCACCTTAAAGGATTGCGGTAGTTTAGGCACCTCCCTTCCTAAAAGTGCTATAGTTCAAGCAACGTATAAACTACATACACACAAGCTCTTACATATACCTATATGGTTGTATTTAAAAAAACCTGTTGTATGCAAGAATGCAAGACAGTCACTTTACTGAAGTATCTTTGCCATCAATTTCAGTACATTAATTATCCATTGGATTGGTTCCTAATTTAATGAACCTGCAAAATCCATATAAAGATTTGGCTTGATAAATTAATCCTTATTTTATGGTCAAATTCTTTCCTAACAGACACTATCTAGGTCAGCAGGATTTCTGGCAGATGCATCTTCTTTTACAGTATTCTTGCTAATCAAAGCTGGATGTTGGTGGACGGACTCATGTACCACAACTTCATGTGTCGCTATTCAGAACAGGAGATGCGTGCGACTGTAGCTAGTCCACAGCAGCTTCAGGCATGATTTGCGTAGTTGTGGATCACCATTGACTCATTTCCACCTGAAATGGATTTGTACTTTCCATATCCAGAGGGAAGGCAGGGAGAATATTGTACCATAGTGAATAAACATGTTGCACAGCATTATTAATATGCACGAACAAGCCACCATCTTACCTGTTCCAGTGTAGAGCGATTGCTCTCTAACCCCGCCGCACAACTGTCGTATTGGATTTTTTTTTCATCACATTCTTGAGTTAATTCCTTATGTGAAAAGGGCAAAAGGGTACATAAATGAAATCTTCAACTGACTGACATGTGACATTCAGGCAGACTGTGTTCTTGTCGGTCTCACACATCAACCTCAGCTATTGGCACACTCACAGACACTTACATAAACCTAGCAGGCACGTGGGTATTATTACACACGGGGAAGCCACTAGCCTCCGCTCGCATACTGGGGGATCAGCTGTATACACCACAACATAGCATGCAAATTTCCTCTTTACAGCCGCATCCATAGCTTTAATGCAGGAGGTTAACAGGGCAGCGTTTGCAAGAAGAAAGGAAAAATAATTATAAAAATAGAGATTAAGAAAGGATTGATATAGTTGCTACCTGTGAAAAGCCAGCTTTGTAGTTGTACACAACAAACCCCTTAGCTGGATTTCATTTGCTGACACTCTGAATAGAACCATTAAAAGTAAGTTTTCTGGAAATTCTGTTGATAGGTAAATGGATAGCTCTATTTACTTCTATGGCAATGAGCCATCTTAAAGCAGCTGTGGACCTGAATGACTTTTTTTTTTCAGCTCTCTCTAAAATTCTGAAAACAAATGGATAAATCTGTTGTTCCTACAGACTAATATAGGACTTAGATCAATGTATTCAGCTACTTGGATGAGACATTATTTGCAATCCACTGAAAAAGGTCAGCGTTAGTCGAGATCATTAGTGCTGAGATGCAGAAAAAGCTTTGAAACCAATTTCAAAACTAACTTTCCTATGGTTTTGAACCACGATTTTTTAAGTTTTCCCCTGGTGTAGTGATTTTTTTTAATTGCTATAAAGGGCAAAATTTTCAGCCTGATTTTGTGCCTGCACTGTCAGCTTTTATGAATTCCAGTCTTTAACATGTTGCCTGTTGCAAATCACTGTTGACCCATTCTGCTATTTCCAGCTTTCCTTCAGAGTTGATTATGTCCTTGTACAGCACTACAGAGATCCATAAATGAGACTGATTTGTGATTCTGACTTTATTTACACAGAACGAGAGAAGCGTTTCTACTAACTTGGCACTTCTGACGCAACTGTCTCAGTTCTTTGATAACAGGAGCTAGGCTGGCCTTCTTCTCTGCCACCATAGTATTCAGTTTTTTTACCTGATGGAGGGACAAAATAGCATACATTAACAATATGATACTAAGAGTACTTTTATAGAATTAGCAATGTGAAAATGAAGATAAGAAAATCAAAATACGGAGAGAAAAAATGTGTGATGAAGACTGAACTATATGTAATATAAATTCAGGACTAATT
>NW_008824469.1:777154-795679 GCF_000699105.1 Pygoscelis adeliae
GGTCATTAGCACAAATGAGACAAATTCTGCTCCCTTTGTTTCAACTGAGAACATCACAGAGAAGTCCAGAAGACAGCCTGTGTGCCAGGCACCTAAAGAGCTTAAGGAGCAGGGGAAAATGAAGGAGTTGCATAGCGGTGGACTGAGAGAAAGGAAGAAATCCTTATGAAAACAAACAAACAAACAAACAAACCTGCCTGCATAGGTTAAATAAAGTTTGAAAATGCTAACGGAGTCGCTTTAAAATATTTATACTGAAAATTCAAATTTGATCCAGCTTTCTATTTGAGAGTTATTCTAATTATACCACTTTATTTTAAAAGTGCTCTAATAATTTCAAAGAATGCTATTTTGCTTTTTGCTCTTTTATAATATTTTCAAATTAGAAATTCAAGTTCTGTCTTGCTTCTATGGCTATGTGGGAAGTTAAATTAAAACACGACAGATCTAAGGGCAATTGAAAATTAGGCTATAGAGAACAAGACAAGATATTTAGCTCTTTAGGCATATTAAGTATTTTTTTAACAAATGCTTAACTCCAGTGATTTACAAACATTTTAGAAAAATATTCTGTCAAAGATTCAAACCATTCATCTCTTTCAAATAATGTGCAAATATGAAACCACTTCTGAAATCACAAAGAAGTCAAAACCCAAAGATGACAAGACTTGATATCACTAATGTTTCTGAAGGGGAGGAAAGTAGGATTACTTTTTTTTTTTTTAATAATTCTGAATTTATTCTTCATACATTAAAAGAAATGCACATTTTGGCAAACTTTTTCAATTACCTTTGTAGAGGTATACTGTTTGAAAATATATTTTTTTATATATATAACCATAGATTAAATGAAAATTACCCCCCCCCCAAAAAAAAAAAATTAAACTTGGTTTTATATGCTGAGGAACCAGATATTGAAATTGAGGAAATACAATAGTTTAAGACAAAAATCACCATTTCAGACATGTTATCTAGTGTCCGGCCTTTCATTTCATCCATTTCACTCTTTACTGCAGATACTCTTTCCAGCTCCTCCTGGGTGTAACTGTATCCAGAAATACCTTTCTTGTCTTCAATAGCTTGCTGTAGACCCCAAAAAAAAATGCTGAATGTGAGTCCATTAATCGAGTAACATAGCAAATTCCTTCATAGAGCCAAAATATTGTAAAAAAGTGGAAACGGTAAGTACTGTAATTGATTTATTTTAAAAGTGATTAATAGTCTAGCTGCCACAACAACTAACTTTTTGTCTAGTGCCTGTATAGTAGGATAATAACAACTTTCTGTAAATACACTATTTGGTCATCCAGTGCCCAATGAAACTAACAGAAAGTTTCGCAAAGTGAAGTGGGCTTTAGGTCAGGCTCTGAAGAAGTTCAGCGTGTAAAATCCAGATGCTTAATCTGAAGATGTAGCTAATTATTTTTTAAACAACTATCAAGCAAGACTAAGTAAGTATTGTATTCATTATAGTAATACTAATACCATCTTACCAAATTCTAGCATTACATTACATAAAATTTACACTTAATTATATGTTGATGCAATGGTCTTTAGCAATGCTTGCACATTAAGTATGTAAGGAGGGTATTTTTTGTAATCTGAAAGCTAAGTGTTGATTTACGCATCCACAATTCATTAAAAAGCGAAACATTCCCTCTTAAAAGTGCCATGTGTCTATGAACTCCAAGTCCGTTATCCGCAAAAACCTTTTACAACCGTATGTTTGAGAAAAGATTTGTCTCTACTAATAGCTACTGCTACCATGATGGGAGCAGCCTGCAGACTTTAATAGCGGCGTGTTGTTTGGCAGCGCATTATGCCCAGGGCTAGAACAGCTACGTTTGATTCTATGGGGCAAAAGTGTGCACTAGTCATCTGGTGGTAAGAACTTCATGAAGTCATAGCTCTGTAGCTTTACTACACGGTAGTTTAGAAAAGGTCAGACCTGAATGAGAATATACTGTCGACCACGTGTAGCCACTTCACAGAAAAACTTCTAGTGCTCTGCCTCTGCTGTGATTTTCCTGTGGGATGACTAGTGTATGTTAGTTATCCTGCTGTAAATAAACACTTCATAAGTGAAACAACACATCCACACACCTTCCCTCTAGCCGAGTAGCAATCACGAGAAAAAGCTCTGCTCCTACTGCTTAGGTGCTTCTTTCTACCCAGGTAGCAGTTCTGGTTTTATTTTTAATTAAACAACGAATGGCCCGTTGAAACAGTAGGACACCATCCACTGCATCTTTGTGAGTATCTTTCCAAAGTCTATCCCGTGTATTTTCACACTTTGAATTTTCTTTTAATAAGGCAAATACTTTTATGTTTATATAACAAAACAGATATAAGATAAGTAAAAACAAAATATTCTGATAACAAAAATACTGGTATTAGAGGAAAATACTACAGCAGTAGATTTTTGTGAACTAAAAAGGGAATCTCTCTGCATTTGGGATGCGTGTATATTCCTTGAACGCTTACAGTTACGCATAGCAGAAATCCTTCTCCTGCTGTTCTGGCTTAGAAAAAGCATTCATCCGGTTTTAAATTTTTCACTTACCGTGAAATGCATGTTCTTCTAAATATTCTGGGGTTAGAATGTTTCCTTCCTGCTCGCTCTTTTTTTAAATACCATTCCTCTATATTTTGTAGCAGTAACTTGAAGCCTACTTGCTGTTGATAATTTTCAAAGCCCTTACTATGTATGTGGATACCAAAAACTAATTTAAGAATCCAGCCTAGCTCTGACTGGAGTTAATGAAGATTTACCATTGACTTTAAAAAGCAGGGTCAAGCCCCTCAGTCTAAAAAGAAATTGCAGAACAGTCATGACTGCCTGCACGAAACAGTTGCTGAACATAAAGTACAGCAGCTTAGCATACCCAACAGACAAAAATAATTTGTATACCCTAATGGCAGCAGGAGAGCTGAGGATGATATACATTAAAAACTAACAAAACAACATCCATCATTATATAGCCGTTATCAGGGAAGCAAGGACTATGGTAGCAGTAAATGCTTGCATTACCAACTGCTGCTGAATAGCCTCGTGGCGCTGTTTTAGAAGTTCTTCTGTCCTCTGGAGGACACCATATTCAGCTGTAATTTCTGCTATTTCCAGTCGCTTCTTTTTATAAAATGTGTTTTTGCTCCGGAGCTTATTAACATAGTGTTTAAACTGGAATGAGAGAGAACAGAAATATCATTTAACTTAAAGCAAAAAAGGGCCTTATCACAGACTGTTGCTCTATAAAATGTAATTATCCTATTTGGACTGCATATTGAAGATTAAGTGTTTAGAACAGAGGACTGGAATTCAGGATTCCCAGGGTCTATTTATTTTCAGCTCTGCATTTGTTCATTGAGCGAGATCAAGAAAACCAGCTCTATTGCTTTCTGTTCCAGCTCACTCATTTGTAATAGTGAGATCATTTGGTTCTGCTCACCACCATTTGACAGTTGGAAAAGTAATTACTCTTTGCAAAATGTTGTGAGAATCACGGATAATAAAAAAGTTAATGTAATAGTAATTTGCACTTGTAACAGAGCACCAGATCAGCCGTGTGTAGCCCCAAAGAGCTCTGCAGACCAAGAAACATGATAAGAAAGTGCAGAAAAACTGGAAGAGGGCATGGGAAAAGACTACTTTTTTTTAAAATCCTCGTTCTCACTAGTTAAAATTTGTTGTTCTCTTTCCTTGACTCTTGCAGACCTAAATGATATCACTGGCTAAGTTTTTAAAAACAGGAAAATAAAAGCAGAGTCCTTGCATAGAAGCAGAGAAATGCAATATATATTTCACTCAAAATCTAAAGTAATGAAGAATTTATATTTTTATTAAAGACTAAGCAAAATAATACATATCCTTACAGATCAACAGCCTTAGCTAATTTACATCTGAATCCGTGTGTGCTCAATTTGTAACACATATGAAATATCAGGTGTTGAAACAAACATGTAATATTTTTCTTTGCCTTAATGTTTTCCATCTGTCAAACAGGCTTAGCTCTTACTCTTATGTTTTACGTGAGAGCTGTGAGGCAAATGCCAGTCACAGCTCAAAAATGCATTCAGATCCAGAGATGGAAAGCAAATAAAATTTATTAGAGTAAATGATGTAAGAACAGGCTTCAGAATGTTCCTTGACGAGGAGGGGTTCAGCATGTGCAGAGCGAGCATAAAACAGGCAGCCCCAAGGAGAAAATAGGAGTCCCACTACCACTGATACAAGTTTAAAACTCGAACATAAAAGAACTTAGATTTTGACATTTACATTAATTTTTCTTTTTGCAAAATGATGCCTCTCCCTTCTAAAGAATAAATCCAAAAACCCAATGTGACCACAGCCTAAGAACCCCCAGAGTAACTGTATGTTCTATAAAAAGTGTCCTGGGCAAAATGCCCAAAATGAAATCAACCCTGTTCATCTGCCATCCTGTGCAATATCTAGGCCAAAGCTGCTTCTCTCTTGCTATGCTCCAGAACTATTTTTAAAGCCAAAAGCTATAAACGTTTTTGGTGAAAGAACAAACCCACAAATTACTCAATGTGCTCTATGCAGATTGGACTATGTGTGGCTTTGGAATACCATTTTACATTGTGCGTACTACCTAGGACAAGGATAGACAAGGTCACCTAAGCCACAGCACTGCACAGCGGAGGCAGTTCTGTTACAGTCATACTGTCTTTGTTATATTATTGGCACACTTAATATGGTATTACCAGAATTAATTATTTTTCACAGCAAATTCAAGTATATCCACTGAGTTAATACAAAAGACTTTTTTTTTTTACTGCTTAGACAATACCAAGTTTTCTGTGATTTTCAAGAGATTATGAAAGTATAAATGCAATCTCTCCAACTAACTGAGGAAAATTTAAGGGAAGCACAGTCATCTGTCTTGATCGAGTAGTTGCAGAGATATTTCATTTGACCAGTGGAATATAGTAAAGAATGATGTAAAGGATTAAAGTTACTTAGTATGTGACCACACACAGCTATCAACTCCGAACGATTTTCTGTCAGTTTATCCCAGGATGAAAAGCAAACTATTATTCTCTTCACTTCTATAGCTACTTTTAAGGTCTTGAAAATAGCTCGAGTGGGAGGTAGAGTATTTGCATATTCAATATTCCAAGCATAATGTATTTTACAATGGAAGTCAAAAGATCTTGTTGATTAAAGAACTGATTCCAGCAATGTTCTATTATTAGTTGATTAAGTTAGGACCGTATAATAAAAATTTCATCCAAAACTAACTACAAGTTGCTCACATTGGCAAGCGAAACCTATTCATTTTAGGAGACGGATGTCTATCTTTCATTGCAATCTCTGGCTTTTTAAAAGAAACTTAACCTTTCACATCACTTTTGTTGCAGCAAACAAGATCTAAACAACGGTAGCAAAATGGTAATATCTGTAGAAAATCAATCAATAGTTTGGCAGAATTTTCAAAAGACTTCATCTGCTCCAAACGCAGCAGAGATTAGCCCCTCAAAATCTCACTAACTGAAGGCTTCTTTAGATCCAGGGCCAAATTCAGAGCTCGAGTTATTAGATTTGACTCCACTTAAATCAGCAGCTTGTAGGGATCTTATGGCAAAATTAGGTTTCTGCAGTCTAAAAGGTAAGAATCATTCCGTAGGTTTCCGAAAATTAAAAATGAGCTTCCTCTAAAATACCAGTGCTTTCACTTGCGTAAGCATTAATTCTGAAGCTTTATACATCTCATGCTCCCATCTGTATGTAGAGATGAAAAATCAAGCCCTTAAAATGCTATAAAACATGGTATTTTACTGCAGTAAAAGGTCTTTTAAATAATTGGAATAGTTCACAAAAGAATAACATGGCCTAGCCGTATCACTTTAAAGTTAACTAACCAAAAGGAATCCGTTTTTGAGCAGCAGCATTTTCCCATAGACCAGGTCAACTGCTCCCCGCGTAGAAACTCAGCAGGCTCAACCTACAGAATTCCCATGGATCTGTCAGTGCCCGCAGTGATGTACCATTCAAGGCTATGTCCACTAGTAAGCTTTTCTTTCTCAAGCAACTTAACACAAATAGTTATTTAAGCTTCAAAGATTAAATGACTGGACAAGAACCAAATGCTGGCACTGAGTTAGCGGTTAAAGTAAACAAGCCTGGAGACCCATGTTTGCTAGCCGAGTCAGAGCCCCCTGAGATATAAAAACTATCCAAAGGAAAGCAAAGAAAGATTATGCTTTTTCACTTGGCTATTTTTATGGGTGACTGTAACATAACAAGCGTGGAATCTCGATTATGAAACCGAGTGAATGAAAACAGGACTTTGATCTCTCATATGATGTCCTGCAGCATGCAGGTATCTAGCATCCCTGGGCAGATTTCCTGCATTATGTTCCGTTTTTATTGAAAGAATCCAGCAACGCTAGTGCTTTATGCTTCTCCACTTATTACAATCTGAAAGTGATTGCTATCAACGGATTAAGTCTTACCACATTTTTGTGAAGTAATTAAATATTATGACAATTCTACATACGACAAAATCGAATCACGGCTATTAAAATGGCTTCTCCAGGACCAGATGGAGTCTGGCAGGTTACCCCCCTCCAGGAAAGAACATAAGCATGTTGATCACATGCTTCGGTGCATTGCTGAACTGGGATCAAAGCCCAGCTCCTCTAATGCTTAGTCTTACGCTTTCACTATAAGCCCATCATTTCGCCTCTTTAAAACTAACATTTGCCCCGTGTGAAGTTTTCACAAGGTTCTTATTCCAAGATTATCATTAAAGGAGAACATGGGTAAGTTCATTTTCAGAAAAGAACAAATCCCAGATTAATCCCTCACTTTCGAGTCAAATCTTTAAAAATAGTATTTGCTAGATTACTGTATCAATTTGATTGTGTTATAGTAATGAAAATATTCTTCATACGAAAGTACTACAGAAAATAAAGTATTAATTGTAAAAAAAAAGATTTCTTTCTGAAATGCATAATCTAAACAAGGTTCCAAATAAACAGTTTTGTTAATAAAATCATTTGCATAAGCACAATAATTGCAGAAAATCTTAGCTGACTATCTCTATTTTTATTAAGAATTGAGGAACAGATGTTTTAATTTTCTAACTAGACCAATTAACGGGGTACAGACTGTCCAAAGTATTAAAATTCAGTTAGGAAAAGTTCCTGATCATGACAGATTTGCAGTATTTTTTCTTAAGAGGCTCTAAATTTAAGCTAATACAGCCACTCTTGGATATAGTTAATAACTCATACATAGAAGGAGAAACTTCTAAAAGATACGAGCAGTATTACCTCAATCTATCAAAATTAAAGTATCCTACAGCCTGCTCACTAGACAGATCAATCAGGAAAATTCTTCACTGGCATTAAGTAGGATATCTCTTCTAGGAGTGCTTGCTTCTGGTCAGGAAAGAAGTATTAAAGTAGCCATTACTAATAATTGGATCTATCAGAATATTTTTAATGAAAAACCATTTTCAGTTATGACTGAAAATGCACAGATCAATAAAACTGATGATTTATTCATGCCAGTGGGTGCTGAAAGAGCATTCAGTTCAGTTCAGATTTGTCTGAATCACTGCATACATTTGGCTTAAATGACGGTTAACTTCTTACAGAAAAAAGCTTCTGGCTTCTGTAAGAATCCTACAGATTTTCCGCTTTTGTTCTCACAACTTGACTACCAGCTACTCTCCTATTTTCATATGTAAGGAGCCTTTGACAGACAGGAATATAACTGTACCTAGAACCTTAGTGAAAAGTTAAGAGAAAGACAGCAAACTGATAGGATAATATATCCTGGGTCCTGGCTTAAACCATTTAATGTTCGAGTTGGGAGCTCCTTCATCGCTACTCTCTTAAAAATCCCTCCACCTAGTTTGGACCTAGATAACTGTTTCTGGTGGATTCAGATGGACCCGACACTTTTAGAGGAAAAGTGACAAGATCTGTGGTCCAAGACCGACTGTTTTCTCTGTTTGCAAATTGAAACATTTTTTAGATTGTTTTACCGGGGGGCAGGTGGGCATGGATGAGCACTTGCATGAAAAAAATTAAACTCCTTATGTAAATGAATATGCAAACCTCACGTATCTGTTAACAAACTGCTAGGACTTTCTATGCCACATCCTCAAAAACATATTCATTTCAACTGCTGTAGCTAAGCACAGCTATGATGCTATTCTATTCTGATACCTTGCGAAAGTCTAGGTTCTTGGGGCTCTATGTTGAACTCCGAAAAGTACAATGCGTTGTGTGAAGAGCTAAAAATATCAGAGCTTTACCTAGGATCACTTGTAATTGAACCATCTAGCCTTCTAAGTGTCAACATTTGATTCCCTAATTTTCAGGATCTGACAGCTGCAGCTAGGAGCCTGCCAACTTTGCCCCATGCTCATTGTACTTTGTTTGAAGTACTTAAAAGACTTCATAATCCCCGAAGCAGACAATTTATTCCTACTTTTTTGTGTTTGATGTAAATGAATTGGTTATTCCCTGCTGTTTCCTCTAAGTTCTATCTAGCCGTACAACCTCTCAAACCAAGTGGAATGCTGCAACATTCCTTTTTATGATTACAGAAGAAAGCAAAACACTAACACCTAAAAACATAAGCCAGGATTGACCTTTTGGTGAATGAAGTGCTAAGAAGACCTCAACTGGAGATCCAAATACCGGTATGGGAGCACAAGCTAGGAAGGCACTGATTCTTCGACTGCCAAGTCCTGCGAGTGCCATGACATAAGAGGATACAGCAAAGTGAGACAAAGAAGATGAGAAATACTGGATATCGGAGACAAAGAATTCTTTGATTTAACTGTAGCATTTAGATAGGTTAAACATGGCCTGATTAAAAGCTCATTTTAAACTTAAGACAGCAAAGCTATTTGTTCAAAAACCCTCCTTCTTCCTTTTTGAAAATGGAGGAACTAAATGTAAAATGTGTGCAACTGCAACAAGAAAGCATAAGGAAGCTGTCGGTTGTCAGAGTGCAAAGTGAAGGTTGAATGTACAACCTCTTTCTGTCCCCACTGAACATATGTATTGCAACAGCGACTCACCACTACTACATTGATCAAGATTTCCTCCGGTATTGGCTCAAAGCTGGAGTAACAGAGCACTGAATCAGAAAATACAAATTTAAAAGCATAACATATCAGAAACGAATCTGTAGCAAAAGGGTGTCTGGTGAGTGATGAACCCAGACTTTTACTGATGAGAGGTAACCTGTTCACTTCATTTTGGCTTCATCACCTCTTCCCTGCCAACTTGTCTCATCTATCAGTCTTGTCTTCTCACAACCTAGACTCTGAAGCAGGACTGTTTCTATCATACGCATTTGCAATGTACTTTAAGGAGATACGAAAACTATAGTACCAAGGTCCTATGCAGCATTTTTGGCAGCAGGCATTGACAAAAGAGTTAATATCACTGTCTCCATTTTCCAGATGAGGAAACTGCGACCTTTGAAAAAGAAGCTATCAAAATCATCAAGAATTCAAATCCTTTCCTAGTTTTTAGCCATAGGAAACACTCTTTTTACTGCTTTACACTGGTGCCCGTGAGTACCACTACGGTATACCTAATGAAGTAATAAACAACAACAGGGCACGGATTGTCTAATATTGGCTTCCTTGGGCCAATGTGCAGAAACAGGAAATGCTTCTTAGGAAAAGACAAATACTTCTCATTTTAAGCTGACGGTTTTGTCCAAAGTGCTCAGTCATTTATTCTTCACTCCTCAAAATGAAGACTTGACAAGATTTTAAAAGTCAAAAGCAGAACATACTTTAACAAAAGGAATGCAGGTTATGTTCAAAACAGGTCTTGTCTTTTCTCTGTCTTGAGCCTCTTCTTTGTGTAAGACAATTAACTTGACTTTTTCATTATTAAGCCTCTTATGCGGTTTGTAACCGTGTTTCCCTCCTACCCAACTCTCCTTGAATTTCTATGGATCAGAGTACGTTGTCCCCCTCAAGAACAGGCACAACATGAATTATTTCTTACCTTACAGTGCATTTACAGATAATGTAAAACATATGTTGCTGTCTTGGTAATGCATTCTTGTTGCTTAATTAAACACTTTTTTCCCATCACGTCACGAAACACAGATTGTCTGCTTTCTGTTTTTATTTTTTCTTAAAAAGTTGTCAAAGACTTCAGCAACATGCCCGCTGGGGCTGAAAACCTTGTAATGGAGATAAATCAAATGCAGTGGTCGTCCTATTATTGCTACCTATGGAACACCTATGGACTGTGTATAGTACATCATGGCAAGAGAAATCAGTGTCTTAATTCTTCAAAGCCTCTCTGCCATTGCTTCCACCTGTAGTTTTCATCTTGATTTACAGAAGGGAAGAAAGGCAAGAAGGCAAAAGTGAAATCTATGCATAGATTCCATATTACACATTATGCATGAGTGTACACATACATGTTTCCATACTTGACTCACTCTTTAAAACACCTTTAAAAGAAAACTGATTTTTGTGGAGCAGGCGTGTCCTATGGGATCAGGAAGGGAGTTCCTTCCACAAAGGGCGTTCCCTCTATTGAGTAGTATGTAAAAAAAGCACAGAAACGGACAAAAAAAAAAGAAAGCGAAGAGTGTTACTCTTGATAAATGATGGCAGTGCAAATTAACACAGTATGGCGGGAATGAAAAGATACTAATTCAGAGAATGATGCAGCTAAAATACTCTTTGCTTTTGTGATTCTGCCTGTAAGTACACTTAGCAGGCTTTTTCCAAGTTGAGAAAAATTATTGTCTTAAGAAAAGTCAATTCATTTTGCTGACAAGCCACTACCCAGCTGCAGCAGCCTTATTCTTTGGAAACTCTGGAAGAAGAAAAAGCTGCTTTGATAAGTACAGCTTCAAATATAACTTCGCCTGAGCTACGCTGATTGTGCTAGTCAAAGTCTGTATTGCAGATAAACTTCAGGGGGGTCTGGGAAAATTTTTTTTAAGTAAAAACTTTTGTGGGTAATAAATATAACAGGACTAACTGCGTTTCTGATAATTGCTGGTATTATGCTTTATGATCATATATCACATAGAGAATGGGTAGTAACGCAGATTTTTATTATACGTCAAATAATAAAATTAATCTACGTGACTTATCACTTGAACTCCTAATGCCTTCATTAGTCTTGTTGACTTTTATAATTAGTTATTTACCATCATACCATTGTGATGATACTGACATTATTTTAACTCAGAGTCTGGAATGTTAAGACAGCCCAACATTAAGTCCTCATATAGCTTTCAATTTATTAGGTACAATGTGAATAATTGAAATTGATAATTTGAAAATAGCTACAAATCAAGCACTGCTGCAGTATAAATATTGGAAAGCATTTGAAAGCACCAGAAAGCATTGTACTATCTGCACAATGAAAAAAAAAAGTCTTTAAATATGTTAATTTTGGAATTTGATGACAAAAAGTGTGCATTAAAAAAAACAGAGACCAATCTGTTGCAATGCTGAGGCCATGTACTTTGACAACATACTATAAAAATGGATAAGATACTGTAGAAGCAGTTATTGCAATGTAAAGTTAAAAGGAAATTGTGAGTTAACAAAAATTGATCCATCTCTTGGAACTCCCCTCTTCCTTATATCCACTGTTATATTGCATACCTCATCCCCCTTCAGAACTTCAGAGCCTTCTAACTCATGGGCCTGATTGGTCTTCTGCAGCATCTGCCTTTCAGTGCTGGACATCTCTTCCTTAGCAGCCTGCAGTTCTTCTGCCTTGGCTTCCTTTTTCCGGGAAATTATAGATGCCTGCATGATCATGAAAAATGCGTATGGACAAGTAAAGTAAAAATTGCCTTGTTTAATCATTAGTAAAACGTATCCATTAAGTTTCAGGCATTGCGCCACTGAAACCACATTTTAACTGTCAGAAATGGATTTTCATTAGGAAATGTGAGCATGCCTCTTTGCAAAGAAGAAAGCACTGATTAGACATTACATACAGTGGGTTAAACCACAACTTCATTGAAGTTGATTGCAGACTCCCAACTTTCTTCAGTATGGCCAAGATTTCAAGCATACCCTTTTTCTCCCGGATTCACGTATTTTACATTTTACATTTACATTTCTTCACCTCATTTTTTCATTTTCATTGAAGAAAAAGGTAGGCATTTGAGCTGCTCCATTTCTTCCACTTAGTCCCTTTTTGTGCATATGTAAGATACACCAACAGGGCTTAACTGTAAAGTTATCCAAGATTTCACAAATGTCATAATACAGATTTTTATAACTCCAACCTACTCCAACCTACAGAAATATGTTATACTAACAGCCAGCAGAACCAAGCCACTAAATCTTGGCAAATAGCTAGAAGACGATGAATAAAGCAATACAGTACAGAAACAGTGTAGATTACAGATTATTCTTTTTTTTTTTTTGAGTTTAGAAGATAAAGCATTTAAAAAATAATATACAAGGCAGAATATTTAAAAGTACCTCATATTTGACCAGAAGCTAACAGATTTGGGAACGTAAGTATACCTTAGCTCGGGGAAAAAAAAAAACAAACATTTTTATCTTGCCAAAGTAAACTATGTAAAAATATTTTAAAATCAAACAACACATTAATTTAGATGCATGCACATGAATTTGGAGGCATGGTTGGTTTCTTCATATGAAAGGGAAAACTTAAGAAAAAATGAAGCAAAATACACACTGTCTAGGTTAAAAGGACCAGCTTTATTTCTAAAAATATATCTAACAGAACTCTGCTGGGGTAGTATCTCAGCTCTTTGCTTCACGAGATATCTGCAGTGACAAATTGTGGTACAGTATATGTGATTATTTTGTGAAACAGAAGCCAGTCCCTAGCAGAACAAAGCAAAGACCACCACGTGCTTTCAACTCACAGCAGCAACCTGAACTCCTGGAGTGGCTCCTCCACTGACATAATTCTATCACAAGCCAGTTGGTCTTTGGTACCAGCACATTATGTAGCGGGCTTTTCTTTCGGGAAGATGAGCATCTCTTACAAAACAAAATGGTGCATTTCATATTGCACATGTGATTGAACTGCAGTATACATTTTATCACAATTTCTTTCCTCCCACTGATACATTTTACTTAAGCCTTTTTATTTTTTAAACCGTCAGCATAAGCATCATCATGAAAATCTTCAATAAAATTAGCAGCGGTACAGGTTGCCTGGAAAAGAAATCACTTACGTTTCTGCATCAGCTCTGAAAATCTCAGAGTTCATAAATCCTTTTTATAACTTGTGAATTTAATTGTGAATTTAAGACTAGACCAGACAGCCTATCTTATAGAAAGACTATTTTATAGCCTCGGGGTGAAAAAGCAAAGAATACCTTCTTAATAGATGTAACGGGAAAAATAGCATGTGGTCAAACACAAGCAAGGGATGTAACTGAAAGGAAGCCTGGCCTCCAGGTCTGACTGCAGCACTCAGCCCACATGCTGCCTTTTAAGAATCTGTCCACAGCTGGAGCTTTACCAAAATAGCTCCTCCAAAATGAACCTTCCACAATTACTGTGATACAGCTGAAGGGCAACACCTAACAGCTTAAGGACAGCAGTCAATACAAACTCACTAACGTGACTGAAAGCAATTGTTTGACTCAGCCCTAAACATACATACATATGTTCAACAGCTGTTTATTTTCTTTTTGTCCTCCATTATTTCGTATTTCTACTGATTTATGCTAAATAAAGAAAAAAATCAGTATATAAAACAATCAGCGACTGAAATTGCTCTACTGCCTCTGCTTAAAAAAGGTTTTGTTCCTTCTTACCTGTTGGCGATACATGGAAAATTTGCTATCAATTGGTTCATACTTCATCATTCTTTTCTCAATAAGCTGATTCATTTGTGCATTTACTTCATTTATCTGCAAGACAGAGCAGAAAACTAAGGAAATGGAGCTTTATTGCTTTGTCTTCTCCAAGAATTAAATGCTTTGCAAACCAGATTTACAATCCAGCTAGTTTCATTTTTAAAACAGAGAAACAAACCCAAAAAACTCAATGAGTCATTAAATGTTGGCCAGGAAGAGGCTATGTTTTTGGATTTCCAGTTCTGTGCCTTTATGATAAGGACAAAGCATGACGTTGGCCCCGAAAATGAAGTAAACTGCTGTATGTGGAGAGAAAATGCATGTGAATTGGTACAGACAGAAAAAAGACTGATGTTGTCACATACTAAGTGAAAAATGTAATTTTATCAATAGTAACTAAAATTCCTTTTCACTCAACCATTTATCAGAAGTTTAAAGGGGAACAAATAAAGACTTAAGTGATATCAAATTTCATCAATACTTTGAAGAGTCACAGACCATCATATTCCAGCTCTATGGTACCGTCTTTCTACTGCCACAAAATGCACTTGTTTGTCCATCGTTGATCTCCATTCTAGCTGAAGCTTTAGAGCCTGCTGCATCTGGAAACTCATAAACAGCTACACCAGTGTACTGACTGCAGCTTTTCCAGTCCTGACTTAATACTACACCGGGACTCTCATCAGCCATGGAAACCACAGCCCTAGCAACCTTCCTTTAATTCTCTGCTAACTAGATGAGTGCTGATAAGCAAGCAGTGTAAATACATGCTGAAATCCAATGAAGTCAAAACATAACGCAGGTACAGTGCTGGGCATTACTCTAACATTTCTATGAGCAATATCCGTGTACTTTGAAAGCTAAGTATTTCAAATAAAGTGCTCAATAGGACTAAAAATACTCCAACACCTGAAAAAAAAACCCTCCTGTAAATTCTGTTCCTTTACAAAAGCTAGAACAGGCCTGAATTTGAAGACAGCATAAGAATTCCCTTCTGTGAATAAATTCCTGGTTTATATATTAAAAAATGCATGATAGTAGCATGCTTAGTGCAATTCAGCTCCTTTTTAAGACACTGAGATAATAGAAGGATGACTTTAAAAAAAAAAAAGCTGTCTAAGGCCATGCTGTGATAACAGCCAAGTATATGACATGGGTTTATTATCTATTAAGAAGAACATACTTCCAAACTATAACAAATTAAAAGGTTACCTCATGGAGAAAGAGAAAAAAAAAAACCTTGAAGCTTTTTAAAATGCTGCCAAAAACCCAACAATACTCTTGGAAAAGAAAGGTGCAAAACGGCTTCAATTATGCTTAAAAGAAATAACTGCAACCACAAATACTGTTTTGATTAGAAGAAATAAACTAGGAAAGACGAGGCTGAGCCACAGAGCTAGTTTAGTATTTCAGACCTAATCTACAGTTTAATAATGCTGTCATCCTTAAAAGTATAACGATCGGGATCCAAAATGGCATTGGGTTGTCACTGATTTTACCTTTACAAAAACTAGTCTTAACCTTAAAACAGAATGTATTCTTGATGACATTTGACTGCTGATTCTCATCTGACCCAAAAAACCTGTAGGCATTTCTTTATTACATTACTTTGGCATGTTCTATGTGTGAATGCACAGGCTGCTATGATGTTGATGTAGTTGCTGAACCTCTCTCTGCTTCAAGACACAGGAAGAATGGTGGATGGCAGCCCTCACGCCCACGGGCAAATCATTCTCCGATCTATTACAAATACTCTGTTTCCTCATTATCTACATTTCACAGCAAAGCCTGAGTTGGAGATCCTGGGAATATTAAAAACCAACCGATAAGAGAGGAAGACATTTAGACTGAAGAGTGTACCTAGTAGTATGTAGGACTAGTCTTTCTACCCTAGCTAACGTTGTAAATTTTGATCATCATCAATAGAAATACTAATAATTAGCATTCCTCTAAATTCTTCTAGAACATAATACTACATATTTAATCTTTCATTTAGGATTATGCAAATATGAAAACTTCATTGAGTAAAATATATAAATGTACTTCCGTGGCAACAAATCCCTCTGCACATTTTGGATATATACTACAAATAAGGATTGTTGCTCATTCTAACACCATTTGCTTTTAACTTCTGAAAAAATCTGGAAAGGTAAATCGACTATTTGATGCCCAAATTTCCTTTGGTCTTACCAACTAAAACAAACAACACAGACCTATTCCAAACACTAAGGAGGTCTCAGCCATTGCACATTGATTAAGACATAATGTTGCTGAAGATGTATCACTCAGAGAATGCTGTTCATCACTCCATAAACACTCTCGATATGTTGGTATAAACTCCCTTGATGTCAGCGAGAGTTTAAAACAAGTGAAAACTGAAGAGAAGAAAAATCAAACACAATTTTCTAAATAGCATTTAAGGATAGGGTTGGGTTTGGGGTTTGTTGGTTTGTTTGGTTTTGTTTGTTTTGTGGGTTTTGTTTTTTTTTTAACTTATCCGAGAGATTGCATTTAGTGATTAACACATCTTCTTTTCTTTTACAACTGAAGGGATGTTCCTTTGGGAATAAAACATTTTCTCAAGGACATAAAGAAGGGATAAGAAAACTACAGTGTACAAGAACCTTAGACTATGCTACGGAACACAAATTAAGTGTGACCTTGGTCAACTTACCTTGATTTCAAGTACATTGAGATCAGATTGACTCATAGCTGGCTCTGCAACCACCTTTTGTAAGAAATATGTTGAATTCTTCTTACTTTCAAGCTCTCTAGGTATTTTTTCAGTAACCAGGTATGAATTGAAATTTATCTCCTCTTCTAGTTTCTTCATTAAACCTTAAAAACAAATTAAATCAGCGTGTGTCTATAAAAGTAGCAGATAATTAAGTTTGATTTCACCAACACATTGAAGTATTTAGCAGCAGATTACAATAACAACAGCATAACATTTGAGTCTTCTTTTCAACACTCAAAGAAACAGGTAGTTACTTGATTTAGATTTTTAATCTGGATGTTAAACAACATAAAATGTATTATTATCCATCTGTATCTCTAACTTATAACTATTAACTCCTTGACAGATTCTTTTCGTCAATAAACAAGTAAAACCCTTCTTACATGAAGCTCTAGCTGAATCAGATACAAAATTCAACATGCAGCATTGATATAGAAAGCCATAAACCCTATGCGTGTCTTATACACACCAAAATATTGGATTCTATGTTATTTTTTTTGTGTGGTGAATTACATTCTTCTGAAATTTTAAAAGTTAAGCGCTAAACTTTGGTTGCTTATGTGCACGCAAGATGAGGGGCAGCAAAGCATGTCACAGCTACGCTGACTTGCTCAGAGCTTTTTCGAAGCTTGTATCCCTTGGAACCTCCCTGGCTGGAGCAGTGGAGCAAGCATCCTGAAGTTGGTCCTGCTCACAGATTGCTTAAGTCATTGTTTCGTGTGAATTACTTCATCTACAGACAGAAATTATCTCTGTGTGAATCCTTTATCTGTACAAAGATCATAATTTGGCCTAGCTCATGCATAGATTTGTTATATCCTTGGAAATTCTCCCTTAAAATAAAACTTTAATCTGGCATCTAAAAAGGCCTTAAAATTATCAGAATTTAATGTATGCCTACTTTACGGGTCTTTTACATTGCTGGAACACTCACAAATTGACTCTCTGTAAATAGCAGACTTTTTTCTTGTAAGAACAAGCGTTTAATCTCAAGACAGTATATAGACTGAGAATGCTGAAAAGAATAATACAATAGAAAAAACAAGAAGAAATTCCTGAGTAATGTCAAAAATTCTGTTGAGAAAAGCAACCCCATTTATAAGTTTTGCTCTACACAAGCCTGATACACACTGCATATTACCATGCTTATGATGACTTGGCTCTTGCTAGGGAGAGTAATTTAGCCTCCTTAACAGATAATTTATAAATAAACATAGGTACATACAGATAAGAACAATACACAGCTAGAAAAATGCAACAGAATAAAATAAAGCATCTGTTTAAGTTACATTACACAGTATTCCGCTGACAACAGGCAGTTTAGTGCAATTACTCCTCCGAGACACCTGTGCCACGGACTACAGTAAGATTTGGAAGTTATGTGTCAGATGAGGGTGGGAATAGGTATTTCAGAATATTTTTCATGATCTAGATGACTAAAAGGTAAGTATCCTAGGTACTTTTTAAAACTACTTGCTAGAGTTGTTTTGTTGGGGTTTTTTTGCGGGGGGGTGTCTCCACATTTGCGAGAATATGGAATTGCCAAGAAATGTCAAGAAAAACAAGAAATTCACAATCTCTGTCTCTTTCATATGCTGCACAAGCAGAGAAAAGCTTGAGTACGGCGATACAATAGTACAGCTGATGTTGCTGAAAGAGAGATGGGAAAGGATGTAGGTGAAAGCGGAGTTTTTGGTTCTCAGGCTAAAAAGCCTGCTGACCATATCACTGACTGACGAGAAGGTCAGAACAAAGTGAAATACAAACCTAGGAAAAGGGGCCCCTGTTATTCTGCTGCTATTTACCTCTAGAAACACTGCACTGATAGATCCTCCTCACCCTCTGCTCTCAGCTCAGACTGAAAGGAAAGCTACTTGGTTTAGCTACCAGAGAGGAAATAAGCCATTAGTTCCTGAGAAGGCCTCAAGAACTAGAAGAAAGAAAACAGACCCTA
>NW_008824469.1:795718-809812 GCF_000699105.1 Pygoscelis adeliae
TGTCGCTAACAAAGTCAAGTCAACACAAACTAAAAATGCGCGGGAATTCCTCTTTTCCAGCAGTTTAGTTTGTTGATTTCTGTGTTATGAAAAGCAACGCTATCACACCATCTTTTCCCCTTTGTGGAAAGGTCATTTATCTTGTGCAAAACAAACAGCTTCAATACTGTTTTCAGAATGGCAAGCGGGGTTACTCTATGTATGCAATAGCCATTATGTACTTGGCATTACAGCTATACCCTGAGAAACACACTTGGACTTACTGAGAGAGAATTCCCACTTCTTTCTTCCAGAATAACTCCAGTCTTCCTCAGCCCACGACAGAGCTGGGCAGGAGGGACCACATTTTAATGTCTCACTAGAAATCTACCACCTCTGCAAATGCAGCAAAGCTTCCCACGTACACTGTGAGCTGAATTATCACCTCACAGTGACTAGGAACACAACTCCCAGTTTGATATTTGTAACCAAGATCTTTGGTGTGGAAATCAAAGTGGTATCAATTAAATTATTCTGATATTAAATATTAATATTTTTATTTCATTAAACAAATTTCTTGTTTTCCTCTTAGTAGCAAAAAAAATCTGCATATATAGCCTATACTTTATTTCTTGTACTACTCCAGTTTTTTACAAAAATGTACATGCCTAAATAATTTATTGTTGATATGACACTAAACTCGGGACATAACCATGCCTAAACAACTGCTTTCATAAGAGCAGGGACCTACTGACTTCACAGGGTATAACCTTGATCACTATCTAGATTTACTTCTCAGATAACCTGAGAGCTATTACCAGCTTCTCTTAAACACTGACTGGTTCTGCATCATGCTTACTCTTCACGGTGCAACAAGCAATGAAGCGAGTTAAAACTTGACATCTCAATGGGGAAAGAGATGATGATGTCAACATCCCTCATGACTAATGTAGTTTCTTTCCTAAATACTTTGGATATATTTTTTCCTCCTATACAATTCAACATATGGAGGAGTAACTACCTAAGAACTATTTTTGCTCTTAACAGAACCTGAAAAAACAAAACATAGGGCAACTCTTGTTTTAATTTTTTTTTCAGTGAAAAACATTCTTTTTTCAAATTCCCAGGCTAGAGGACAGAAAAGCAAGCATACTTTAAACCTTTCCATTACACATAAAAATTCTTTTTTTAATGTTTTAACATTGACTTATGGTTACAAAATCTACATACGTAAGCTGCACAGAAAGTCTGGCTCTGTGCCCTAAGGTTATTTTAGCAAGGTTCTGCCAACCACGTATTTGCATGTGGAGAGCTATTAACAGCAACTCCTCATGTTTTCCATTCAAATTTTTTTATTATTATTATTACAAAGAGAGGGATGGGAGAAAAAGTTTCTTAGTGCTTGCTCAGTCATGTAGGAAAGAGGCGAGCTTCCCTCCAGAATTCTGCTAATGGATCTAAAACTTGATTTCACCTTGCGCTCAGATTCCTACTACTTTTCCCTCTACAGGCTACCAATTGTGCATCCTATACCAAAACCATTTGCAACAATAACTGATTTTTTTAAAAAGGAAAAAAAAAAAGAAAAGAAAAGAAAGAGGAGCACTCATTTTATAGACTTATCTGCCAACGCTTCGTTTAATATCACATTGGAAGGCCATGACAAAGGCAGGTCTGGAACAGACTTCCACATGGCATTCACTTCCCTCAAAGCCTTCACTTCCCTTTCTGCAATCATCCTCAATAAAAGACTACTGAAATTATTCCATCCACAGCTTCCAATGGTATCACTTCCAACTTCCCTGTATTAAATAGAGGCCTGGGACATGCAACACTGACAGATTATGATCAAATCATCCTTTCGATATCTCCTTGAAAAACTAAAAAGCTTCCTGAATTTGCCATTGTAAGTTATGCTTTCCATGTTTATAATTATTATTGATGGCCTTTGAAATCTCTCTGACCTTTCAGCATTCTTCGTGAATTCTGGTCAATGGACACAGTGTTGCAGTGATGGACATATCAGAGCTAAAAAGAGAAGTAATATAACTCTCCTATTCCATTTTCTTCCATAAATAAATGCATGGATTAGCATCAAATCTTTGACACTGGGAGCTCCAGTTCTACCATTTTTACACCATGACCCACAAGTCCTTTTCAGAGTCACTTCTTAGGAAAGAGTCCCACATACTATAACTACTTTGCATATACATTATTCCCAGAGGAATACCGTGGCGTTTGGCTGTTCCTTAAAATGTATGCTGTTGGCATGAGCTTGGCTTCCTAAGTGATTAAGGTCACTTCGAATCAACAGTCTGCTCTCCTCATTACTCAGTCATTTACCCAATTTTTATTTCACCTAGCAAATGATCACTGGTGAAATTGTCATTTTCTTTCAGGTATCTGATGTAAATGCTAAACAAAAAAGAGTCAGACACTGATTTCTGCATGTCCCAATTAGAAACACATCCACTCGGTGATGATTCCCTGATTAATTTCCTTTCTAAAACTTTCAATAAACTCCTTTTAATCCTTTTAACATAGGTCATGTTGAATTTGTGCTGCCTTGTTTGTTCTTCAAAGTGGCCTGCAAGTTAAGAGTCAATGGTCTTAAAAAAGTCAACCATAGCAATACTATTAATCTTACCAACCAGACTTCTATTCTCAAAGATATCGTTGGCTTAAAAGTGCTTTACCCCTGACCTTGCATCTATTGACAGTGACTTTATTTCCATCTTTAAATGAGTTTATTTATTATATAGTTCCATCTAAGCCATTCTCCTTTACCAAATACATCTATAACTTTAATTGTAACGTGGTCTGCAGCGTTGGGGGAGATCATTGAAATTTGGAATTTTGGGGAAAGATAGTTCTGTGGAAAAGAAAAATGTTAATGTTTTCATTGAAATGGAATATTTAAATAATAGCATCCTAAATTTCTATTTTTCATCAAGTGTTCAGAATGACATAAAATAGACATCTGTACAAAGCAATTCCTCTTTGACCGGTATCTTTGATGGTCTCAGTGCTCTAAATCTATTACTACCTATTCACTTAATGAAGTATATAAATTACACATTTCACAGTTTATCAACAACAATCATCTTAACACATTCTTTTAATCAATATTCTCAAGCTAGTCATCCACTTCTTCTTATTTCTGCCAATAAAGTGAACAATAATGTTCTGTAAAATGGACAAAGATCAAGAATTTCAGTAATTCAGTTCGCTTGTTGGTGTTAACAATTTGTGCCAGCAGAGATATTCAAAGCAAAAAGATGGCAATCTTGCTGAGAGAGCATGAGCTAGGTTATTCAAACTAGTGGTCAGCGCTAATATAAATACTATTCCTATCCGGAACAACAACAAAAAAAACCCCAGAAACTGCAAATTCATGTTACTTAGTGCTACCAGCAGCAACTGCCTCTCTGTAGTTAAACAACATACTGAGTAGTACTGAATTAATAAACAGGGAAGGAGTGTACTGTGGAAACCAGTATGATCAATTTTAGTCTACAAAACATCTCATAACAATCAACTGTTTTTCATGATACAATACAAAGTCTTCTAAATATTATATTTCTAAGAGTTAAAAACCTACTAACCATAAGCTGTATTTTCCTGGCACAGCTAAAGCAGACTGATGCTAATTGCATGTTAATGATACTCATGAATACGTGCTAGTTGCATTCCTTGAAGAGTTCCTTTACATTTCTTTAAAGTACTTCATCCTAAATTAATTACAAGATGAAGTAATCAAAGCAGCATGCATCCGTAAGACAAACAAAAAAAGCTTCTACTCATTAACAACAACTTTTATCATTTTATCTTGCTTTGGAAGTAAAAACACCTGAAGTCTTAAAAATGGAAGACAATGATTTTAACGGAAAGTATCTAACTTCCAGTGAAAATCCACATCTACCAACCAGCCGTTGAATTGTCAGCATACAAGCTATACTGATACGAGTAGGCAGCTGAGGTACCAAACTGCAGCCAAAGGGAATTTTTAAAATAAAATAAATCGTGCTAACTGTAGACCAACAAAGCTTTTAAAATAAATTGAAACCTATTCAGTGCACTGTGGTCACCTAATTTCAATTATTTAAAAAACACAGTTGGCATTCTGTAATTGCTACTACAGGCAGTGTCTTTGTAACTACTATGGGGGAAGCAATTACAAAGCTAAGTCCTAAAGTCTTTGTTTGGGCAAAATTTCAACACAAGTTTTCTTAAGTAATGACTCCAAGTTTTTCTTCGGAACATCTAAACACTTTTTTTTCCCCTGCAAGCAGGACTCAAGATAAGGAAATTAAATGTTAACTTTATCTTTATTTTCATCTCAATGATTAAATGACATATTTACTGGCTTTTTATTATGTTACCTTTGCTTCTGTGAACTGAACCCATCAAGTTTCCATTGGCCTTAAAAAAACCGAGGAACTGAAATAGAAATGTTGACACAGCTTTGCTGTATAAACTCTCTGATAGCTACTGCAAAAATGGAACAGTTATAAAATTCACTGCAGGTCCCTTTGAGTAAAGAAGATAGTTCAGATACTCCTTTAGTTCCATTTGTGGTTCAGTGGCTGATAAGCATCGCAAAAAAGTTAAAGTAAAATTACGAAGTAATAACAAAGCAACGTGGTGGTGACTGAAAAAAATTCTCTAACTCAAAACAGCCGACCAAGCAGTTATGTGATGCAACTGGAATATTAAATGTACTTGAAAGAGTAGGACAATGACTTACTTTACTAAGTTTAAATCAACAAATAGTCAGATTCTATCATTTTGGAAGTAATTTATACATATAATAAAAATCATTCTATGGCATTTTTTTTACCACAGCAACTTAGAATGCAACTGGAAAAGCCCTGTGAAAAGGACCATTCTGAGTCTTATAGCTTCACACTGCTTTACATACAGTAAAGTATTTCCCTATAAATCAGCCCCAATGCCTGTATGAACAGCACATAAAGCCTCTATCAGTCCTGCGATGTGTTATTAATAACCAAGTGCAAGAGACAAACTGGAAGGGGTTAAGCGATTTGCCAAAGATCACGTACATCTGAAACACTGAACCCTAGACTGACTCCCAGTTTTGTTGTCAAACTGCCAGGTTAATCCTTGTTACATTTCTTTCAAAGTGATTAAGTCATCAGAAACCTAGAGGTTGTCAAATTGTAGCCTTTGGAGACAGTTAGTTATGCATTTATCTAGTAACTGCAATTCCTTCCCACCTGCTATATTTATAAATGATCATAAAGTACTAACTTACTCCACAAGCAGTATAATTTATTTTGCTGAGGTTATTTGCAGACTGAGTATCACTAAAAACGAGAAGCAATCTTGCTGTTATTAATGCAGCACAGCAACATACAACTCAATCAGCTAATAGTCGTATAATAAGAACAAAGTATTTTCATATGTAAACAAGTATATTCATATATAAATATATAGGCTTTAATATAAAGATGTATCTAGTACATAGACTTATAGACATAATCATATATAAGTGTGTGTATAAATATAATCCATGATCTATAAAAAAAGCTTAATTAGGAAGTAGCTTTATTTTTGGTACCATACAAAACTATAACACAAAATTGCACTACAGTAAGAAACAGGCCTTAAAGCTTTTCAAACAAATATTTTATAGACGGTAACTAGAAAACCAAGTCTACACTGAATAAAACATAGTATTCAATGTATTTGTACACTCATTGAGAAAATTTTTAAGAAACAGTACTTCACCAATGCCCAATTACAAACACAAAAGACATAAAACCTTTCTAAATCAGAAGTTTGTCTTTTCCAAGAGGTTTCTGCTTTTTCCAACCCTTTGTAGTTCCAACTGTTTTTTTCTTGCAGAGTATTACGGTTAGCATTCAGTATTAACTGTTCTAAGATTTTTAAAAAGTGGACCTCAAAATATGACTGATATTACCTTCCCTTGTGATTGCCTCCCTGGCTTTTTGTGGCAAGGCACATTCAGGCTTAGGATCTCCAGCAACTGCCTTTAGAACACAAGTTCGTTCTTTCTTTAGATTCTCTTAAGTTCCTATACGCTTTTTGGCACTACCATATTACTGACAGCCATCCAGTTTTGATTTAATTTCTAACAGAGAAGTGTAAAACCCCAGCCTTTATAGATTACTACTTACTTTCAGGTTTTGAATCCACTACTGCATGATGCATCTCTTTCAGCTGGAGCTGTGCTCTTTGCAGTCTCTGCTCTGCATGGAACAACTTTTGAGAGAGAATTGGACACACATAAGCTCATTCCTTTGAAATGCAGATTCAAACAACTAAAACAAGAGAGTATCAAAAAGAATCCCAAATATAAAACATGGTAGCTATAAACATCTGGTGATTATCTGTTTCACAAGGGAACGTGCCAAAACAAATTTTCAACAATTGGCCTGTGTTTACTTGATATTCTCTAGTGTTAATTAAGGAAAGTATTCTTGTACTCCCAAGTGATATTTTCTCTATGGCAGAAATTCATTAAACAATTTTCAACCAAAATTATGAGTGGCTTGAACACTAGAACAAAAAAAAGACAACAAGAATCAGGATTGCAGCAGATAACTATCCTTATACTGCAGTTCTTCAATGCAGCTGAGTTGTCACAGCAATCCACTGAGTCGTCACAGCAATCCGCTGCCCAACTTGAGAGCACACTGGAAAGCTTGTTGCTAAACAACTCCCAATCGATTAGCATTTTTGTGATTCAGAGAGATGTGCACTAAGAACAGGAATTAGCTGGACATCACGTTCATTTTACTTGTGATCTCACTCAGGTTCAAGCAAAGACCCAACAGCTTGAAAGCCTACTGATTCACATTGATTCCACATCCAGACACAGACCGCAATACCAGAAATCTGGGTTTTTTTCCCCTTTTAATACAGTGTTGAAGTTCACGTTACAGAATTTGGTGAGATGATGTAACAATATGGCACTGGATTTTATTAAAGTATCTTGTTTTGACAACATAGCTCAGGAATAAAACCCACCCTTATAGTCAGATGTCAACTGCCTGCAGTGCTTCCTAGGATATCGTCTTTGTCAAACTTGGGGACCAAAATCCAAAGGTTGCTCCTGAATACATATTCCCCCCACCCAGTGAAAAGCTGAGGTACTTGCTGTGTTACTCAGCCCCTGAAATCTTAGTGCAGATGCACAGAGATACAATCAAACTAAGGAAACATTTGCTCTCTACCATAAAGAATTCTCTTTGGGTGCTACTTCAGTAAGTCATGGAACATTTCCTGGGACTGTTAAATGATGATGTCAGTGGCAGCTGAGGCAGCCAAGTACTTTGAATGAGGTGTTCAAAACTTGCAGGGTCAAGCCTCTTCCCTTAAAGTGTACATGAGTATTTCTATTTTAAATGGGATTTAATTTTCTGATGTTGGGAGGAACTCTGTACTGTTGTTCCTGATGTACTTTTTCAAATGCATGATTCCCAAACAAATGTCAACAACTATTTATTTTAATAGGTATGCTTTTATGTCAGTACCTGATTTTTTTGTTCTTGTTTCTGTTGAGCCAAAGATTCTTCTCTCTCTTTTTCTAAGCGAAGCTGTCTTGCTATTTCAAGCATTCGTTGATGATTTTGTACTGTCTCCACCTACAGCAAGTGGATAAACAGTGCATGTTACTGTCAGATAGTTGAGAAATACATTAAAGAGATCATATGTCTCACAAGCCCACTTAGCACTTCCTTTCCATACATGTTACTACTCAGAAATGACAGCAAAGTACTGGACTCAGGATTCTTAACAGCTCTGGACTAACGCCTAGGGAGATTCCCTGTGGGTCAATTAGTTATTTGATTCCTTCCTAGACATACAGTATGTTTATCTTAATCCTTGTTTGCATTCCAAAATCAGAGTTGCAAGCCAAGGATTATGACACTGAAATGTAACAGCGTTACTTCTCTTATTACCCTCTTCTTAAGACGTTCTACTCTTTTGATGAGTTGATCTTTCTCCTCTTCCATTGCACTGATGTCCTACAAAGTAGAAGTAGATAAAGAAATGTTAATTTATTTACAATATAACATGGATTGGACTAAATTCTGTTCAAATTAATATGAAAATCACAATTCTTCTCCGAATACGCTGAAGCGGTTATAATTTTATTGATCTATGACCAGAACATCCAGGATTCCAATCTCTCTCTTCTCTCTTACTTCCCCCACAGTTCCCACTCTCTTTATGCTAATATTCCCTCATCTGCATCCTTGAGTATTAGTGCGAACGTTTAAAATAAAAGCAGGTGGATTTCTCTAAAATAAAAACAAACAGAAACAACCAAGCAAAAATCAGCATGAATTCAACATCTGATGTAGACTAACATACGTTCTTAATGTTACCATCACTGCCCACTTCCTGGCAGACAATTTTGCATGAAGTTGCATATGAGTGATGTTTGCTGCCACTTTTTGTATTAAAATTGTGTTAAAAGAAACACCTTCTAGTGCTAAAACATGTATCCGATTATTATTCTCCTTTAATCCTATCTTACAACAGCAGGATTCCAAAGATTGATCGTTATGAGAGAAAGGGAAATAAATTCTCCAAATTTAGGCCTTATCTCAACATTTGCTTAACTTGTCCATATGTCTTACCAGAAAGCTGTACCCGCGCTTAAATATTTTGCTGAGACAGGGCAATTATCTTTACTTAACACCTTAGCCACACAGGATCATCATTTTTGTTGACTTAAGCTCTTAATTCATTCAACACCCTCTGAAATTATTACCCTATATGAGTAAAGCAAAAGGCTTTCTATCAGTTTCCATTCACAGGAAAGGGAGTTCTAATATTTGAAAGTCATGCTGAACAGAGCCTTGGCAGCCTTGTTTCCCAATCTGCTTCAGAAAGCTCAGTTCTAAGCACAAGCGAGGACTTTCTAATCTGTTTGCCAACAGAGAACAGTTTCAAAAAGGCAGCTGCAGTGCCTACCAGCTCTGACCTCTACAACTTATACACTGCAATGAGTTCACAAAACCAACAAAAACAGAACTGACATTCAAAAAAAATCTAAACAAAAGTTATGCAATTTTTTTACCCTTCTTATTTCTGCAGCAGATAAACCAGATGTTTTGAGCTGCTCACACTCCTTATGTAGGTTTTTAAATGCTTCCATCAGTTCTTCATACTATAAGATGAAATAAAAACCATGCACAATGAGCTCTATGTCTAAGGATTTTCAGATCAACATGTTGCTTTACTACTAAGACAGTAAATATAGAAATAGAAATATGGTGAGAACAAGAATTAAAGGCATTTTTTCATCACAAAAGCTTGTCAACTTATAAAGCAAAAATAAAAAATCACAGTGAATTATCTTCCATTTGAAGGTACACTCAGAAGTTTCACAATTTCTTCAGTATTTTCACCTCTTCCCTTGTAATACATAGTGTATTTTCGAAACAGGAAGATAAGATGTTATCTGAAAGGGACAATGTTATATTAACAAATTAATCTCTCTTACTAGAAATCTGTGTATATCACATATGTAAATTTATCAGCCCAAAAAGGAAGAGCTTGATCTAACAACATGCTTGACTGAAGCAATGGGGCTTGTATTTAGAGAGCACTGAGCTTCAATCCAGCAAAGCAGTCCAAGAACACACCTGACTTATGTGAGAAATAGTTTTGACACATTGCATAATCATGCCCTCAGTACAATATAGAGATTGATATATGTAGTTCGGTAGTTAGAAAGAAGTAGACAGTGTGCTACTTCCACACCAGTACATTGCCCACCAGTAATCTTAAACTGAGAGGCAGTGTGAAAGTCTGTGTGGGTAGAGAAATAACAGGGGACAGAAAGAGTTTAGAAATATGGATAGGAAATAAATTTAGATTCAACTTGGAGAAATGCAAGCTGAGATATAAGGAAAGCTAATCTCCACAGAAACAGCCATTCAATAAGATCGAAAAATCTAAAGAGAGAATATCAAGTCATTTTTTACTTCCTGGAAAGAGCAATTGGTATGAATGTTGAACACAAAATGGCAACAGCAAATGCCAGTTCAAAGGCATCATATCCCTGAGCAGCGAAGCAGCAATTCCATTCAATAAAACCCTGAGGAACCAGCATCTAGAATGCTCTGTTCATTTCTGGTTGTTTCAATATCAGGCACACCCTGACAAGCTGGAATGAATTAAAAAAAAAAAGCAATAAAATGGCCATTGAGAAGAAGATAAAATAATAGAGAAAGACCTTGATTAAATGGCAAATAAAGGTATGATAAGGCATGCACACACACTGGACAATGAAGAATGAGTTACAAAAAAGTAGGAGTAAAAACGCAACTGGCCTGCATTATATCACTTACGCATTATTGAAGTACTTTAACAAATAATGAAATAGCAGGTAGTCTCTGAGCAACTGTATTCACGATTGCTGATGTCCAACAGCTTGCCTTTGTGTGGATTCTCTACCTCTTTCAAAAAGGGGAGTTTAGTACGTCTTTTCCTTCTTGGGACACAAAATTTCAAGACTAATGCTAAGATTCAAACAAGAGCATAGCACAGTTTGCCAGATCATAACGAAGGGAAGGTTTCTCACTTTCACTGAATAAAAGCTGCAGCTACCCCATGTGCACCTGAAGTAAGTGACACACTCAAATGACCAAAGAACACCCAGGTTCCAGGTTCGTAGAGCGGAAAGAAAGATTCCTGGCACCTGAGGGCAACTCACTGAAGACTGGACAACTAGATTTATGCCTGAAGTTGGTTACTTTTCAAACTATATACTGCAGCCAACCTGACGTCCAAATCACAGGCAAGGTGGCAAGTACTCTGAGTATCTTGTTTAAATAATTTACGAAAGTACATTTGAGCTTGATTCCATATACCCATAAAACTTGACCACGTTCTAAAATTTCCAAATTCTCGTGTTTGAAATGTTTCTATTAAAATACACAATTGCAAGCCTGTCTAAATACTTTAGGCTAAATTCTTTAATTCATTAGTATCTAAATATTTGCATGGTAATGTTAAATTACAGTAAGGCACTACATTATTCCAGTTTCTGTTTTGAATTAATCAGCAGGGCCTTAGTTTAATAAGATGGTTATATTACTGTCATCCCAAAAAGGAACACATCTTATGTAATGGAAATAATGGAGTTGGATATTTATACATATTAAGACTGTGACATACTGAAAAAACATACAATCTGCATTCTTTTCTCTCTTTGCTACTTCTCTTTAGTTATTCCAAGTTATAAATCCAATATTGTTAGTGGTAACAAAAAAATAAAAGGCTTAGTCAAGCTTCATTCAGACTATACAGCTTGGCTGGTGCACAGTTAATGAATCGAGTTACCTGTTACAAACATTCAAAAACACTGTGAATTTGCAAGTCACTATACATAACAAAAGGCACAGAAAACTGGATAAAAATCAGGCAAATATGTACCTCAGATAATACAGATCTAAAAACATAACTTTGGTTCACTTTAAGCTTTACATTTCAAACCCACCCACTCTGACTATCTAAAATCAACATTTAACACTCACAAAAGTAGTTGGAACATAATGACTAGGAATGTCAGCCCAGGAAAAAGAAATTTTTTACTTATTCACAAAAAAATAAATGGTTGAAGCAGAAGTGGGATAAGGCTAATACAAATATTAGGTGCTAAATACTACACAAGCAATTGACAATTAAGAGACATTGGCTTTTGGTCATAACATTTTCTGGACTAGTCTGAAGTGGTAATTTATAAAGTTAAAAATATCCATGTCATAGTTCATAGGAAAAAAAAAAGTGTTAAAAATTAAGAAATAAAAATCTGTCTTGGCCAACATGGCTCTGAACATTATTTAGTACCCAGTACTTAATGGGCTTAATACCTTTTAATTCAGTACTACCTATTAATATACAATTTCAGGGTTATCGGAAGAAAGGTGGTCAAGACATATATTTCTTATATCAATCTTTGCTCATCCTTGATTCAAACATGCTCTTGACATAACTCACTTGAACAGATATCTCAACAGTAACTCCCCGATTCGTCTATCCTCCTATTGGCACTTTAATTAACTAATGTAAAATGTTGGCATTCATGAAAAATGGTACCTGTTTGTTGATGTCAGCCACAGTATCATCCTGTAGGAACTCTGCTGGCACTTCCAATTTTACTAAGAAACGTGCCAGGTAAGCTCTTTTCTTGAGTTCATTGGTCCTCTGAAGAAGCCAATGTAAGACAGGATGAATTACAGGTTTGCTTCCAGTAACCAACCCTTGGCGAAATGCACTCCTATACGAAAACAACAAAAAGAAAATACCAATAAATCTCAAACTAGACAACACTGGCTTGGAACAAACAATTTGCAATGTTTTGACATTCCCTCTCCCCTTGCCTAATGATTTTCTTAATGCTGTTAAAAGAGAAAACACTCATGGTGCCAGTTTGCTATTTATGATCCCGATTCTGCTACCTTGAGACAGATAAAAACCCCATAACACATCAAAAGGCTAAAGCCAGCAACAACGACTCTTCCTTTTCTGCGATATTCTTCGGGAATAAAGACAATCTGGGAAGAGTGTGGGTTTTCTGGGTTATAACCTGGCGCAGGAGGGTGCAATCCAGCCTCGGGCGGCTGCTCTGAAAGGCATGGGGAAGGGACTGACCCTGCCAGTCATGCGGCACCCTCTCCTGGCTGACTCCGCAATAGCAGCTGCTACAGCAGGGCCCGAGGGGCAGCCTACAGCTGCAGGAGCCTTCTGCTGGCATCCCCTATACCATTCTCCATAGGGACAAGGGAGGAGCTGTCTTCAAGGCGTTATGCATATCCACTAGGATAGTCGAGATCAAAAATACACACGACTACTGAATTAAAGGTCATTACCATATAAGCTGTAAAACATGTTTTACCATGATTTGGAGACAAAAAGATACTTACAAGTCTGATATACTTCCTGGAGGTTTGTATTTAAGGATACCAAGAAGACCCAACATTCTTTTAGCTGTTTGTTCTGGCAGCTCCTCTCTAATGTCAACAGCATGCTAAACAGTTTAAAAAAAAAATTAATTATCCACTGTTTGTCCAAGTCATGTTAATTAACTAGCAACACTAAAAGAATTTACTTTATCCATTTATCACATGATATGTCAATGAAGTGAGATGCTCCATACAGAACATCTTTTTTATCACCAAACTTCAGTTCTCTTCTAATGGATTTTTCTCCAACATGTGTACTCAGATAAATTTATTCTAGGTATACATTTTCTCTGCTCATGGGACCTCATTTATGCAGACAAACTGATTACTTCCACCAAGGAAGTCAGATATCCAAGCACACCAAGGCACGTGTATCTGCGCCCCAGATGTGTGACCGATCCCTGCTGATCCTACACACACTTTTGGTAGCCTCAAAGGAGACAGATTCAGTATCTATTGCAACAGCTAAGTCATGAGGTTCAGTTCTTGATCAGTTCCTGCCCTGTGTATGTGTGCAAAACAGCCTGACTTTTGACTTAAGAAGACAGCGGCTGTCAGTATGAACCAAGATCTGTATCCCAAGGAAAAATACACAGTCATCAGTCTCTGGGGGACAGGGATCCAGTACCCCTGGCCCAAGAAACATTTGCTAGTTTGCCAAAAACACATAGACGTATAGACAGAAAGGATTCCTGCCAGGCACATTAATTTCCAGAAGATTCATACAAGCTGTTTTGGTAAACCAAACATGCCACAAGATTATACAGAGCCAGGCCTAAATAAAAGCAAATTTCTGTGTCAAGCCCATATAAGATGTTCGCAATTACACAGGTCTGATTGCCTTCCTTACCTTTGGGTCAATCTCCCCCAGAACATCATTGAGCAGCTGCAACAGCTGCATTGACTCTAAGGAGTCAAACGTGATTAAATTGTAGTTCTTCCTGAAGGGCTCCTGATTGAGCTTCTCAACAATGAACTGGATTTGATCACTCATAATCGTGTCCTGGAAAAACCTCTGCAGAAAAGACAGAAGAGATATCACGAGGCCTCGGCGGGGAGAGGGAGCTGGGGGCTGCCGGCAGGGCGGGTGAAGGCACCACCTCAGCGAGGCCCACGGTAGCCCAGAGGCGGTGAGCTGGCACCGGGC
>NW_008824469.1:810389-813852 GCF_000699105.1 Pygoscelis adeliae
TCCCGCTGCGCCGCTTTGCCAGCCCGGCGGGGCTCTGGGAAACTCAAATCTCCCCCCTTCCTGCCCCGAACTGGGCAGGAATCGGGATTTTTATCCCCAGCTCCTGACCGGAGGGCAGCTGGTGGCGGTGCCACGGCAGCAGGCCGGGCCGCGCACCGTGGTGTGAGGCAGCAGCAGGGGTAGGCACAGCACTGTGGCTAGACATCAGACGGGTTTAGCAGTAGGGTAGGGTCGATGCTGCTTTGCTGTGTGGGAAGCACGGCTGTGGTCGCTGTAGGTGATGCTGGGGCGTACACTCCATAGGCCAAGTCTCCGGTGCGGCTTCTTCACAGCACAAGTGCTCTTGATGCAAGGAACGGTAGAAATAGGTTTGAGATTCACCCTTTAAAGTATATACTTAGCTTTGCAGTTTCTTAAGAGGGAGGCTGTTGTCGCATGTGTAGGAGATGTACAAACAGATTGATGCAGTTACCCAATTAACATTTCTGGCAGTCTTCGACAGCATAAAGAGATGTCAAGTGTAGCTGATGTACGTATCAGGTGAATGGTTACTTCATGTCTTTGAAATGGAAAAATGCACAGAGGATCCCCGTGAAACGGGAATGCCAGTCCTGTGCCCAGGCTTCATTAGGGGCAAATGGCACATCTGTGTCCTCAGGGTTGAACATCAGTTGTCAGTGTGCCTCAAAGTAGCAATAAATATGTAGTGCTAGCTATGCTAAATCTGAAACAAGGACAGGAGCTTCAAAAGTACCAAACAATCAAAAATAGACTATATATTAAGGTGAGACTTGTTCGTGAAACGAGTATCTCTTGATCTGCAAGTTTTTTGTTGCAGATCCATAAAAACCCATGTTCAGACCTTAAATAGGTGGGTTTTAGAGCCTCTGCTATTGCAATTAGCTTCTTGGATAGTCTTAGAATCCCATGTGAGTCCACAGATGATGGATTAAAATATGCAGTGAGTCATATTAAATTGGTGCCAATTGAAATGCACAGGTTGTAAATCACTGCAGAATTTGATTCAGTAAATAGCAATCATAAATGTAATACTTTGCAATTCTAAGCACTGCATCTATCTTAGGTTAGCTCCTTTCTTTTTTCTGAGGAACAGAAAACACTTCATGAAATACTAATTTACTGGTCTTAACGGGAAGCCTGAAAAGTGACACTGCATTGGTGTCCTGGCTAACCTAAGTTACAGAGGGGATGGATGGGTGGCTTGTGATTGTGCATGAAAGCTGTGGTAGAGCCAGGAACATAATCCAAGTCTCCTGACTCCCGGATTTGAACTTTAAAACCAGATCATGTTTCCTTTGTGCTTTCAGTCTGTATACTGACCTTTAGGAATCGTATTTACCTACAAGTTCCCAGAAGAGATCTACTTTCCCTTGACATGCTTTCCTGGTATCAATTACGCTTTTCTTCTGATGAGTATTTTGAGCATATAGAATACACAGAGCAAATGAAAACGGTATTTCCTGTGGAGGCGCTGGGGGCCGGGTCTGCTCCCCGTAGACCACATTAATAGGTAATAGGAAGTGGTGGATGTGGGTCCACCACTTAATGCTAGAGAAAGACTCTTTCTGTAAATACTGATACAGATCCTTTCTTCAGACCTCGGTGCAGAGGAGAGAGCGATTGTGCCCACAGTGCTGACGATGGAGAGGGATCTGCGCTAGGTACAGTGGGAGGGTGCTGCTCTGAGATTCTCCTTTACATCAGACTATTTCAGTCCCTACACCTTCCAAGAAGCAAAGGACTGTTCCCCTCTTCTCATGTCTCTGTAACATTAAAGAGGCAACAGATAAAGAAGAGGAAGGATGTCTGAAACTTTAGAAAACGCCAAGATAAAAAGAAAAAAAGATGGTGAGATTGTTTTGCTCTGTTGTGGTGGAAAGCCATGAAGTCTGATTGTTCTGACTCTCGGCGAAGGAGACCTCCATGACCAGACATCATCAGAACTGGACTGGCTGAGCTCCAGCTTGCTGGCCTGTTTGAAAGCTCAACTGATTGAAGGCAGGAGCAAAATCATACATCAGAGCCCAGTTCTATGGGAATTCCCAACCTGGGGAAAGCTTGGGGGATCCTGTGCCGTCTTTAAAGTTGTATGTTTTCATGATCCTTTCTTCCAGCGGTTTTGTGCTCTTTGTATGTGCAGCCCAAAGTAGCCATACTGCTACCCCAGGCTGCCCGCCTGCTGCTTGCTATTTACAGTCTGTAGTGGTGTCTGAGTTTTCAAACTTACTGCTTAAAAAAAAATAAGGTTTAGCGCAGTGTCTTGACCTCTGCATCACAACAGAATCTTCACAGACATAAAAGAGATGATAGCTTTCAGTGCAGCCTTGGGTGAATATTACAGGAAGCAGCTGAGAGATTTGTTTGACACTTAACCTGTCTTAAGTTATCTTAGTTGGGGTGATGTGGTATCTGGATCAAGTCTTAGAGAACTGAAGGCCAGCGTTCATATATATATATATGTTGTATAATTCTGGGGCATTTTCCAAATTCCCAAGTTAGTTTGCATGGAGAGTGATACAGGTTTTCAAGCACAGTTTCCTAATGACATGAGAGTTATTGTAACAGCTCAGCCCTATAGTTCCATCCAGTTCTCTGGACAGGGCTTATGTTTTATATTGCTTGGGAAAGGCTTATGGTAGCTGCTTATTGAAAAGGTATCGTGAAGAGGCAACGTGTGGAAGAAAGAGAGTGGAGCCTGCAATAAACTATCCAGAGCTCTTCAGATCTGCAGGCACGGCTTCATTACTCCCTCCTGACTTTCTCCTCCCTTTATAGCTACTGCCGTGTGGATGACTGCCTTGCAAAACTGTGAGAGAGCTCAACCATAGAGGCCAGCAAATCAGAGTGGAACGAAACCTGAGCAAATCAAAATCATGCTCCACGGGCAAAGAGAGATCACCTTATATGGGAACATCATGGGCAAGAAGATGAATACGTCCGGCTGAGCTGCTGAGGTCAGATCCTAAACAGATGGAAGACGTTAATGTGAAAACAAGAGCATTTAGGAAGAGAAGACAAGACTTCTGCTTCGCTTATGCAATCTGAGTCCTCCTGTTTGTCTCTTTTATTATAAATATTGTGTTATGTGTATGTACACATAGGTCTGACTGCATTATATTAAAAATCAATGTCTTTGAGGCTATTCTAGCACTTAAATGCATCCCAGGTCTGTTTCTGGTTCTTCCCACTTGCAGCTCTTTCAATTGTTATTATGTAGCAGGATTTTGCTTGCTGAAGTGTCACTAATACCAACCATAGCAGTATGGATTGTGGTCAGCAAAAGCCTAAGGAGTGATCACTGATGTCTCAAAAAACTAAGCCTGTTTGTGGAGAATATAACTTGTTCCTGTGTGCTAAAGCATTTAAGACAATACCGACAGCCAAGAAGCCTGTCTGTTTCTGAATGTTTTGTCATGACTACAGCCATAGGTAGCATCCTAGG
>NW_008824469.1:813915-832550 GCF_000699105.1 Pygoscelis adeliae
GTAGGGTTTGTATATTTTGTGTCTCTGTGTGGGTCTTCTGTTGCAAGAGAGATTACTTGCAACAACCAGGACACTGGTCCTTTTAATCTGGGTCTAATGGATTCCAATCCAAACTTCTTGTCTTTCAGACTCTGAGCCTGAGATTTACAGGTCCCACCTTGACAGCTTCACATCTTTACAGCTCCACCTCCTGTGTTTACAGTGTCAGATGGTGGCCTCACGCCTGCTCCTTTACCCCCAGGACCAAGCAAATAGTTGGCTTGGCGCACACAGACCGGCTCTGGCTTGTGCATGGTTCTGTGGAGTAGGAGAGGCTACAGCCAAAGTATGTGCCATGTATTGGCTCTGCTGAGAGGAGTAGTGACTTTGTCACTCCCTTTTAATCCCGTGACCTGATATAGAACCAATCTAAGACCAAATAGGATGGTATCCCATGCAATGTGAGATAAGAAGCTAGAGATGTCTGTGGCCATTGATGACCCAAAAGCTTGCTTTACCATTGCCCTCTGCCTTGCATGGCCATTGCCACCCCTGCGAAGTGGGTGTTGCATGCATCTGCCCAGTCCAGAAGTGCATTACACCTTCTTTGCGCTGGTGCGAAGTGTTGGGTGGTGGAGAGTCAGGCCCAGAAGGAGGTCAGCATGATGCTGGCTTCCATCCATGTACCCTCATCTCTACAGTTGTCCCAGCGTTACTTCAGACTGGCAAAGTCTGGTAGTACTGAGGAGAGATGGTGCCGTCAACAGAAGGCGACAAGAACAGTGCTGAGCAATCAAGCTCTGGAGCTCCAGGGTGAAATTTGATGCTTTTTCTGTGAACAAACCAAAGGACATGGCTCTTCAGGCAGTTCTTGATTCCATCAACTGCCGTTCTTTACAAGGCCTGTGGTGCCATTCTCGTACAGGTTTCTGACTGTGCCTTTAGGTGGGGTGACCGAGGAACGATGCAGGGGTGGAAGAAGACAGCACCAGGCAGCTGTGGTTTTCAAAAGCCAGTTCCTCACAGGAAGCACTAGTGATGGGTGTACGTGGCTGGCTGGAGTGCCTGACTCAGTATGACTCTTCGAAATACATACGCATGCAGAGTGTTACATGTGGATGTGTGAAATGTTTCCTTTATATGTTGCTCTGTCTATTTGGTAAGTGCATGGTGACGGGATGCTGTGTTGTACATGAGCAAATGTTTCTTGTCTTGGGAGTTGTCTGGTTACAACTTGGCTTTCGGCGCTTTGAATTTTGTGGCAGCACATAAGATCATTGATCTGGTGTTAGACCATTCTTGGAAGATGGATGTGGTTGTGAGAACTGTGTGGTGGGAGTGTGGCATAGGATGTTATCTAACAAGGTGGGGTTGCTTGGACAGAGTTAACTAAGCTTCCTCTAAAAAACACTTGCAGTTTTGTTTCTTGCTATGCTGTCTGTTTTTGTTTCTTGTCTGAAAAATCCAAAATAACTCCACTGAATAATCTCAGATTTACACCAGTGTTTCTGAGATTAGAGTCTGCCCTATAGAGTCTCCTATTCAGGGTCAGATGAAATGGTGAGTCACCCCTTGCAGCAGATTTCAAGAACAATAAGATGTTTTAGGAATATGCAATAATTGATTGCCTCTAAAGGGCAGATTTTCCTCTTTGCTGCCAAAGTAGGGCTGTTCTCAGTGATAAGTGTTTGCTGAACAAAGTCTGCCGAAGTTCATAAAGTTGGTTTCATTCTCATGGGAGGGCAGCAAGCCAGGACATTGAGCACACTGATCCCAATCTCACAAAGAATCAAGTCTGCAGGAAATTCAAGTTGCCTTACTAGGGTACTATACTGCTGCTCAGAGCTGGGTTCCTACTGCCAGTTTCCAACAACATGGTTATCCCAAAGCACTGTTCTCCAGAAGGAAAAGGCTGAAATGCTGTTATAATAGATGATATAAATAAAGGAACATTGATCAGTTGCTTTGTATTTCTGTTCTTCAGATACTATTTTATGCCCCCCCAGAACAGCCTGTTGTTAAACTGAAATGGTGCTAGCTCTTGTGGCGTGTTTTTCAAAGCAAACCTTTTATGTCACTTTCATGTACTGTGGAAAGTATCTTCTGAACATGCAATAGTTTTTCAAAGTTGACGGTGCTTTTATGAGTTAGATGAGCTAGATGACTTTCTTGTCAGCTTAAAAACAGAGGCGTCCTTCTTCCTTTTATTAACACAATTAATGAGAAAGGGAAAACATTAGGCCAAGGTTTTTTAAGCAATCAGCATGAGGCACAAAAATAGTCACTCTGGAAAGTTAAGGACTAAGTATTTTAAGCTCTCTCTCAAAAAAAAAACCACAACAGAGAGGACACTACCATTTGTGACAAAAAGTCAAAAGTCTAGGTACACAGCATGGGTGAAAGTTTTTGGATGACATCAAGTGCTGTTGCAGTTAATTGGTGTTTCACAAATGGCATCTGAAGGGCCAGGATGTCACCTCATGTTGTCTATATCATTAGGATGGGAAAATAGAAATTCTCTTCTTGCATATATCCGTTAATTTCTGACAAAGCCAAAAGCTGCAAAAGTGAAACCAAGACAGACTTTGGTCCAGCCGATGCATGTGTCTCACACAAAAAGGCTCTCAATGGAGAGAGACTTGAAAATGTCCATCTGACTTTATGCGTGCAGTGCGTTTTGTCCAAGAATGATACAAAGAAGCTGACTCATTTTATTATTATGGGCTTATTTGTCCTTTCTGTTTTATCTGGCTAGTTGTATACTCATCACTTACAGACTCTATGAGGAGACGGATGAAGTTAACAGCTCAGTTTGCACTAATGTGAAAGGAGTGGCTTACACAAACGACAGGATCCGGGATAAGCAGAATACACTATACCAATGCAGGCAAGTCTTAATTTAATGTCAGTCCAGTGTTCAACTTCCATTGATACATCTGGTTGCCTTCCTGACATGTCTCTATCCTACCATTCAATGCGATTACGTTACATTGGAGACAGCAATGTTTAAAGAGAAATCTTCCCTTCCTCCCTTAATATAAGGAAAAAAAATTATCCTCTTTTATGAGATTTCTGTGGTGCTATTTGTTACACAATTTTTATATAATCAATTTAGTGTTTTGGTAATAGCAAACCTAGGAACAGATTTACTCCAGTATAGCTGTACTAAACACAGTAGTGTTATTACCAATTAATGCTAGTGTATCTTTCTCAGTTGTAATGCCAGTTTAAAAAAAAAATCAGTGCCTTCTTGCCTCTGGCTGCTCATTCCTGCCCTGAGGATGTCCCTGGCTTTTCCTGTTTGAGCCAGGTAGAACCTGAATGTCTATGAGGGGGAGGTAGAGCAGGAACAGCCTTGTTGTCCTTCCAGGTTATGTTCTGGAATTACTGAGGTCTGAATCAAGTATGTGAGATTTCAGTCAGATTCATATTCTTTCCTCCATGTAGGTGCTAAACTCTTTTTTTGTGATGGCCAACATCATTAAGACAGAGAATCAGCTTGAGCAGTGGTGCCCTGAGGTAAATACGTTTTGTGATTTATACTTAGGACTTAGGATGTATTGAATGCATGTTGATGTAAAAGAGTGGACTCTTTTACATCTTTTACTCTTTGGAGCAGTCCAGTACAAGCAAATGCTGTTGCTCTTTATGTCTGTATCTCAGCAGATAACATGCAAGATCTAGTTTAATTGCTCCTTTTCTTTCTCGGGGAATCAGCTGGCAGTTGTGACTTTGCCTTGCACCAATGACCTTGCAGCCAAACCTATCTGCATCACTTTCAGGAGGTGATGACATTCAGGCCAGTGATTGCTGTCCAGCTTCTCTGGCATTGCTGCTGCTTTTGAGGAAAACCTGAAGAAATGATGGAGCTGCAGAATTGCTATCAGCTTCTCTGCTAATATGGTGCTCTTACTATTACTATTGCCCATTCCTACATGTCCCCTTCCTTCCTTTCTGTAGGTCAAACCTGCTTGTCAGCTGCAGCTCTCCTCTTCATTTGGCTGGCCTAGAAGTGGGGCCTTGCAGAGAGTTCCCAAATACAAGTTGACTTTCACTGGCAAAAGTATATGGGACTGTTAGTAAGCAAAGAATTAAATAGTCCAGTATTAAATTTATTGTGCTTAATAGTATAGAAGAGAGTGTGAAAAACAGGAAAAGACTTAAATAATAAAGGAAAATGTTATTGTAAGCAAGGAAAGGGCTTTTTTTCTGTTTTTGCAGGTAGCTGAGCCTTTACCTCCTATAAGCCAAATAATTAGTAAGGGTTATACCTGCTCTGCATGGTTATTTTCTCTTATTATTTGGTATTTTTACATTGAAGCTGAGTAAGACTTTTTACATAGGTGTGAAGAGGGAGATATTTATATTACTCTTTTATGTAACTTTTTTCCCAGTATCCCTTCGCCAAAGCTATCTGCTCTTCAGACAAGTCCTGTGAAAAAGGGAGTGTAGATATCCACAGTCATGGTACGTAAATGGCATTTTCAGATCAAAATATTTTTTTGTGGGTACTATCTTCTATTGCATTATTGACCAGTGCAGCATGTGCAAGATCCAACTTGGAGAACTGCAGTAGAACAGTACAGAATCCTAAGAGATATCTGAGAACATATTTTCAAAACCACAAAACTGAGTTCTTATCAGCTTGTGTGTGCCCTTGCTAAAAGGAGAAACAGTGAGAGGGAGCAGAGGAAGGGGAGAGGTGAAGAAGAGTACAGACTGGTGTGAATGAGGGCTGATCTCACAGTCACTCCCATTGAAGTCCGTGGCTGCTTAGCAAATGGAGTGACTGCAGGATCTGTTTGAAGGGTCTGTAACACTCCTATGATGGTTAGGTAGTTCTCAGAATAAGTCAGGGGACTTGTGTCCTTTATTTGGGACTAGTTGTCCAGAAGGCATCATACTGTTTTCATCAGCTATGTGAGTCCTTTGTAGTGCTGAGATTCCCTGAATTTGGGCTGCTGGCTGGATTATCACTTTCCCTGGTAAAGACTAAATGCTCACAGAAAATGCTGACTTTCCAGGAGTGCAGAAAGAATTAAGGTTTTCTGCCCACTTTTATATCCTTGTTTAATTTACTCACATTGTTGAATTAAACTTCTGACTGAAACAGTTGGTTTCTTGATTTATCCCAAGACTCAGATATGTAACTTCATATAAAACTGTGAAGGAAATTACCTCACCCTCAGCCCAAACAATGACAAGCACTGTTGACCCAAGCAAACAGCTAAATGAGGATTAATGAGGTGTGGCAGGACCATGGTTTGGGTAGTTCTTCCTACAGCTTCCTCCTATAGAAAGCTGCAACAATCTGAAATGCCAAGCTCCCTATCTTACATTTGAGGAGGAATCCACTGACATGTTGAAACTGTCTCTAATCAGTGAAAAACTCTTGCCTTTGCTGAGTAAGAGCTTGTTTCTCTACAGGAATTCAAGCAGGAAGATGTGTGAATTATAATGCAACAGTTAAAACCTGTAAGGTCAAGGCATGGTGCCCTGTGGAATCCATGAAAAACCTCCCTGAGTAAGTGAAAGATATATCTGCATTTTTTTATGTCAAAGGAAGGATTTACTTTGACAAAGTCATGAAATTTTAGGATAATCCCTTTGCCTAGGCACATATAGATCTCATGTATGTGAAACAGCTATTTCCTTCATAGCCATACTGTTAACACTCATTATAATATCTAAATAACTTCTAACAATCTGTCCTGCTGTATGATTCTGCAGTGAAGTCATAGTCTCCAGTTTGTATCATCATGCAGCTGCCATACAAACAGTTTTAGATGTCACAGGCTCATCTTGAATTCACTAGAGGCATTTGACTCATTAATACAAATGCCGAGGAAAATGCATCAACGTAAGACAGGTTTAATCAGTGATAGAAATAAAAAGTTTCCTGACTTGGGGTTTTCTTCTGCAAGGCTTAGGGCTCTATGGTGTAGAAGTTCTTTGTGGGTTCATTTCTCACAGCGAGGTTGCTTCCGCCTCCCAGAACAGTAGGGTTAGATTGGTTGTCTGTACATTGTGCTGCAGGATAGTGTTTGGGGATCCACCTCAGATTGAAGAACAGTCTCTTCATCCTCTCTAGGTAGATGATGAAAACCTCAATGCTGGCAATCTGTAATAGTGACCTGAAGAAAACTCTAGGAAAAAGACTCCACGGACCAATGCTGCTGTGACCTAGAGGTTAGGATGGAGCAGCCTCGTAGCCATCTTTTGTTGTAACCCCATGACTGTACAGTGTTCCAAGGTGAAAGTGTTCTATTTCTATTCTGTATCAGCCAAAGCATGAAAAAATTTTATAAAAGATTTTATTTCAACTGAAATGATGGAAATTATACTCTAAGGGAGCAAATGTTGATCAATTTTAGCTTCTCTCAACCAGCTTTGAAACATATGTGTAGGAAACTAGGTCAATTATCACTTTTATTAACTCACTGCTTTTAAAAGATACAAGCGTGATTCTATGTATATATCCCATCTTTTCCCTAATTCAGGGTTTTCTGCAGAGACTGAGCAGTTTTTCCACTGCCAGGTCCCCTCCAGAGCCCACAATGCCTCCTACAGCTCCTTCTGCTGAGTTTTTTTCAGCTCTTTAAAGGAATTTCCATTCCCTTCTCCTGCGGACAGAGTTGTGATCTGAAAAAGGCTTTGTCCAACAACAGGAAGGTTGTAATTGTTCATACAGCATCCGGGAAAGATATGCATGAGCTTCCTGAGTTAATGAAATCCTAGGGGTTTTTTATAAAGTTTCAGTGACTGCCAGTCATTTTTAAATGTCACACTGTGTAGGCTCACTGCTGCATATGTTACAGAGGGAATTTTGCTTTTAATTACATCTCACAATTGACACATTCTGTCTTGTTTCCTAACCTTCCTCTGAAGTGCCAGTAGTTGGTCACTACCAGGGACCAAAAATAATGGATGAGAGGTTTGATCCAAACCTCTGAAGTATAAAGTTCCTTCACAAGTTCCACTGGCAAGGAAAAAATGAGGAATCGCTAAAAAGCAAAGCTGAGTGTTTATTGTCTACCAGAACGATACATAAGACCAAGGTCAGAGCCCAGGAAGCTTTGCCATCTGGTTGAGATACTGAGGTAGCAATGTTGGGCTTTGGTTACACCCATGATTGTCTTTATTGTCCAAATTCCTTTGAAAGGTAAGTTTCATGAACTATACAGGAGGCCTCCTTTTCCTTCCTGTTAGTTATGGCAGGAGCTGAACAAAGCTTCTTGCATGTTGGCAAGAAGATTCTTTGATTTTTGATTGATCATTTCTGCCTGAGGCAGGGCACAGTTGTCAGATTAGCTGGCTGAAGGACAGGTGTTTAAACCTTTTTCAGAAGAGCTTTGGATCAGATTCCAGATGCTTCCAGATGCTTCCCAGTGAATGAATTATGGATAGATTCACATTATAGGTTCATTGATTTTTAGTTCTTTAAAGATTAACGTACATTGTTAATGTCTTGACTGTTATACACTGAGACTCATGAGTGACTTTCCTGTCCAGGTAGCATCCACAAATGTTAATTTGGTTTGCAAATAAGTCTTATTCGTTGACATGGTTTAGAAGACACTCATGAGAAGTCCCTTATGAAAGCTGCATGTCATCCAGCTAATGTGCTTCTTGTCATCACAGATCTCTAATCATAGAATCATAGAATCATTAAGGTTGGAAAAGACCTCTAAAGTCATCGAGTCCAACTATCGACCCAACAAATCATAGAATCATAGACATCTTTTAAATGCTTCCAGGGATGGTGACTCAACCACTTCCCTGGGCAGCCTGTTCCAATGTTGAACCACTCTTTCAGTAAAGAAATTTTTCCTCATGTCCAATCTAAACCTCCCCTGGCGCAACTTGAGGCCATGATGCAGAGACATTGCTCAAAATACAATCATAGGAAAAATATTCCCTGCTTAGAAGCACTGTCCTTTATGTGGATGACTGCTTTGAAGACTGGATTTCCCCCTTGGAATGGCTGTCTTGATGGAAATTAAAATATTCCTGGCTCATTCTTAAAATGGAACAATACCAATATTCCAGTTCAGCATAGTCCCTATGCTAGACAAACAATGCTAAAAGTTGTATCTCTTACTTTCCTATAGCCCTGGCAAGTCCTGGAGTGTAGTCTCACACAGTCTAGGCTAAGGTTACCCAGCTGGCAACTTGTGGGACAATTCCTTCTTTCCTGCCACATTAGCTTCAGAGAAGTCAATCTTTTTAGGAAGGGTCAGTCTGGCAGCCTGCTTTCCATTGTGTTTGCATTCCACCTACTTATTTAGTGATACAAACCACTGTGACACAAACCACTGCAGGGGAGGTCCTCAAACCTGATCTGCTAGGAAGGCAGGACAGCCTTTGGTGATGTGATTGGTGTAAATGGCCACCTGTCTATGGGGACCAGCAATGAAACTGCCAATTCATTGTGCAGAACTCATCAGCTGTCAAATGGTGTAATTTCTTACTACTATTCCGTAACAAGATTTATATGAGAAGTTTCCTGAGATCATATTTCAGCTGCATGTAGAGACTCCAGTTAGGCTTGGCCCACACAAACAAGTGCAATAGAGAGAGAACAATTTGTACCTAAAACTAAGAAAACCACCTATATCTTTCTGGATCCCCTGAGCCACCTAACTCCCTGCATTTCAATCTGTTATTCTTAGCAACATATTCCTCCTACTGACAGCTTTCCAGGTAATAGTAAAGTAGCATAACATTAACTGATGTATTTAAGTAAAAGAAGTTAGTTAATTTGATGTTTCTTTTTTAGGCCTGCTGTTCTGACGAGTTCTGAAGACTTCACTGTGCTAATAAAGAACAACATTCACTTCCCGAAATTTAATTATACCATGTAAGTGCAAACATTCCTCAATGCTTTCTCAAGAGTGAGGAGTTGTGCTCTGAAAAAAAGATTGTATAAATTGGCACCTTCTTTACTCAAAAAGGCTATGCATTCAGGGCTGTATCTGCCTGAGTGACAAATATCAAGTTTCTATAATTCTTCAGCCCTATTAATCCTTCCAAGAAACCAAGAGAAATAAGGAGAGCTTGGGAACAGAGCCTCCCAGCATAACTCTATTTCTCTCATGCACTGGACAACAGGATTGTTCGTTCAGATATACTGCTTTATGTTAGGGCAAAATCCCTAAAATATAGCACAACAGTCGTGTGAATCAAATTATAAGGTGAAATTTTTTTAGTTTACACAGGTAAAATTTTGTTGGTGATAATATCCAAAGAGTAAAGAATTCATCTTGATTCCCAGATCCCAGTTAGGGATATATAGATCTGGTAGCTACAAAACCAAAAGCTCGTATACTTACAAACCGAGCACATTTAACACAGGTTCTAGTAAGTGTGAAGTCCCTTACCTGTATCTGTAGCTGCTCCAGCTTGTTTTTAAATTTAGACAATTGTGTGTGTTCTTCACACAATATTCCACCAAATTTAAATACTTCCTGCACATACAACAAGATAACTTCCCCGCTCTGTCCAATTTTCCATCTGGGAGATATCCTTCAAGAAGCAAAAGAGAATTTTTCTGAGGTAGCAGTAAAGGTCTGTGATACCACTTTTTTTTCATCCTCAGTATTAAAAGATTTTCTTGATTCTCTTCCTGCATATTTTGCTGTCTGCCGTATAATGGAATTGTTCTAGGTTTAGAAACTGATTGTATGAGAAGCAAAGTAACCCCAACTTTCAAGAATTAAATGTGCTTAACATCTCACAGGATGGGACCCATGTTCACAGAGCTGATATTATTTTGTTAGTATTGTAGCATATAGAGGCCTTTTTACAAAGCACAGTGCATTTAAATAGGTCCCATAAAAGGCTGTCATTCGTGGCCATCTTTTGATTCTGCTCAAGCAGATCCTAAATCACGTTGCTGGGGGAATCATCCAAAAGTCAGACTGGCACAAATGGCAGCTTATATTCAGAGTCAAAAAGCACTTATTTTTGCCATTACATTTTCACTCTGTTCTTTAGGGTATTGAGCCAAATGCCCTTAACACAGTATCCAGCCATAACTCTAGAAAGTCAGTATTAACAGATGGGTAGAATAGACGCAGAGACAAAGCATCCTGCCCAGAGTCATCAATTGAGCCACATTTATTGATTCTCAGCCTGGCACAGTGCATTCAAGGTGAAACATTCGGACTGGGTGCCTACAAAACTTAGGCTTGCACTCAGGCTTTTGGTTTGAGCCTATACGTAGTTTAAAGCAACGAAATGACTATCACAGTATATCAGCTGCATCCACACTTGTGCTACTAAGATGAAGAGAAAGAGACAGAAGATAGGAAAAGCCTGAATGAATGGTAGCTTCCAGCTCACGTAACTAAGACACTTCCATAGAAGACTGCTTGATTGGCAAATGTTGCTTATGAGTTAGCGTGTCGATAGAGATGTGTCCCTGCCAATGGCATCCCTCAAGTCTCTGCTGACTTTAACTGCAGTTTAGCACAGGCAGCCATCACAGCGCTATCCCTAAGCTTACTGTGTCTGTTTCTAGGGAGGAATCATTGCCACTGAGATTAACTGGGAGTGTAACTTGGACAGCTGGTTTTATGACTGCAGTCCAAAGTATGGTTTCCGCTGCCTTGATGACAAAACAATAAAGCCTGGATTCTACTTCAGGTAAAAATTGTTATATGAAGCAAGTAGCATATTTTCTGAGTTGAAGCAAAGGTGTGATGAGGTGTGGGGAATGATGACTTGGAAGACAAGACATTTGATTCTTCTTCAGTCTTGTGGTCATGTCCTTAACTTGCAGTTACCACAGTTATATAGATGTATCATCATGGTCATCTTCCAAATGAGCATGCTTGTATTGCAGGAGATTTTATTTCTCTGTCAAAAGGCCTAGAAATTTCCAACAAGTATTCTGGGAGCTAACACAGAGAATAGTTTGGGCAGATTCCACCATACGGCAATTGAGGCTTGAAACTACCTAAACTTGTGAGTTTCCCAAGGCAATTAACACAAATAAAATAACAAAGTGTTTTTCTTCCATCTGGGTAACCCCACAGTTCACTGAATCAAGATTTATTCAAAAACACATTAGAGCTTTTGGTTCTGTGTGCATATAGCAGATTTATGAGAAGTTTCGACAAAAAGTCTTGATGTGACTCCAGTTCTAAATAGTTGCACAAAGCATTTGCCAAATGCTTTTCAGCATGTTTAAAACTAAAGTTGTCCCTCAGATCTGGGTCAAAACTCTTGTGTAACAACACTCTTTTTTTGACTCTCAGCGTGATTATTATTACATTATGTATTTTCATACATTTGTGATGCTAACATAAGTGCCATAACTGTTGAGGAGCTGCCAGCGTATTCCAACACTGCATTGTGCTGGAGCTGTACAAACAAAGAACAAATAGGTGTTCCCTCTGACCTGGCAACCACAGACAGGAGGTGGGGGAGATCACAAGGAAAAAGCAAGACACTGCTGTGAGGCTGAGGCCAGCAACCTTTCTGTTGAATAAATTTTGGTAGGCAAAGCAGTTTCTGAGAAGGCTTTTGGAAGAAGACAGTGGAGTAGTTTTGAGGATGTTTAGTATCAGATTAACAGCTGAGGTCAAAATGCCAAGAATGGGTTTGCCCAAAAATTGTTCTCTTTTAAGCATCAAAATACCAGTCTGTAGCAAGATTATTTTGCTCAGTTCAGCTGAAATCTCTGCTGCAGGAAGTGAGCCTGGTCTGAGAACATAGGCTGCTGGGAAAGTGTGCGTGATGCCAGACCACATCCTGGTGGCCTGACTCCGTATCTGTTAATCGAGGGGTTTACTGGCAAAGAAATGTCATTCTCTAATGTCTCCAAAATTAAAAAAGAGGAGCAGAGTAGTTCAGTACAGCGATTTAAAAAGCAAAGACAGTGAAAGTTGAAGAGCAGTAAATAGATTGAGCATAATGCTATTTAAAAAAAGCATGGATGTTTTGGCGAAGAACATGCACAAAGCCTGCTACACTGTTGAGCTAGTGTATGCCAACTTGTATAAACTGAGCTGCTGATTTCAGTAGAACTACCCAAATGAGTAAGGGGGGAGAGCTAGAAATAATCCTACAATTAATACATTTCAGGAAAACTTTTTTGACATCAGTGGTATGTCATAAGAATGTAAAATGTTATCATATCAGAGGTCCATCCAGCCCAGTGTCTTAAAGCTAACAAAGAGCAATAGCAGGAGAAAATGTTGGAAAAGAGCATGAGAAACCGGGCACATATAGAATGCTGCTTCCCCTGCAGTCTAGCTGTCCTAGAAGTTAGGAAAGCTACTTATAACCTCTGTCTGCAGGGAGCCCTATTGATTTAATCTCAGTTCCAAGGGAATTTTGCAGTAGACTTAAATGGAAACAGGCTTTAGCCTTTCAAAAGAAAAGAACTACTTGAGGTGCAAGGGAGCAAAGCTTCAGCTAGTGATCAAGAAAGCTCTTAACAGGTCAGCTCTGAGCACAAAGCTGTTAGAGAGGAGAAGGCTTCTGTGCCATCAAGAGCAGATGTGAAATAACCTCTACCCTGAGGGCTAGATAAAACCTCTGATCCTGGAAAGAGTTAGGAAAACTTTCAAAGACAACCTAACTGACCTGCAGGCTTCAGAGGCTAAGAGCTGGCCAATAAAACGTGTCTTGGCCACAGACCGTGGAACCGTTCAACACAGGAAAAAGGGCATTTCATGTCTGTGCAAGCAAGAAGAAAGCAGAACACATTACAATGTGTTTTTCTGAGTGACTCACTGCCTTCAGAGAACACAAATTAGATCGCAGTGAACGGGAAGCAAATGATCGCATGATCTAGGGAACTCTGATTAAAAGCACTCTGAAAGTCTGCCAAACTTAGCTTGCAGTAGGATGTGCAGGAGAGAGTGGAATCAAGTAAAAGCTTGCTCTGGGCTTGTTTGTTAGCATCAAGATGGCAAAGCAGAGCAGCAGGGACTGAACCCAAAGAAAAAGGAAAGGAGAAAAATGTATTTTTCTTTAGATGTCTCTATCATCTGAATGAGTACCTGGAGATGCTAGAAAGCAGAGGGCTGAGCTGATGGCATTTACACCAGACATATCCTCTTAAACAGTTTACTCTTTCAGTACTTGAACAGGCAACCAACTATAAAACAAATTTTGATTAGCAATGACAGAGTGATCTGTGAGTATCTGCCGCCCCTGGAACTGACTTTCTGTCCCTTCGGCTAAGGGACAGAATAATAAATAATCTATCTAAATGAAGAACAGGACTTAGAGATCACTCAACTAAACAAGTCAAGAACAATACAGCACTTTAAAACCTGACAGCGTGTCTGAAGCAGAAGACATATGGGTATTGTTATCTGCGGTTGAATATTAGTACCATTGTGTGTTTTAGTATGTCTTTCAGTTTAATGTAATGATTTTGTCTGTACTGTCAGCTTTTCATTGTCAGATTTAAAAAGATCTCTTTGTTCCATGCTCTGTGACTGCTTATTGATCCATAAGGTGATGTAAGCTGTGCATCAGGAGGGTCATGTTCTTGATAGAATAAGAAACTGGAAGTTAGTAAAGGCTCACATGACTCTTGCCACTCTCTACTGATCGAAGAATGGAAAATGGCTGATATCCAGCATGCTGAAGTGTGCTTATGAGTTCAGAGTTGGTCTTGGATAACATGATATTAAAGCCTTCAGAGCATGGGCACTCTTGTCGTTGCCAGCTCCTCACATATCCTTGCTGGAGTTTTCTGTCTGCTTTACCTGTGATTGAACTTCTTTCTGCAGCTTCAGGTTTCAGTTTGAATTGAGACAGCAAAATACTCATTGGACATTAGTTGGATTTTTAATTTGTCTAAATCTCTATATATGTATTAATGTAGTTTAGCGTGCCAGGTCAGATGCTGGGCAAAATACTGTTCATCAAGCTGGCCTCAGCACCTTCATTTCAGAAGGCTGAAAGGGCTGGAGGAAGAAGGGAGAAGAATCTACGCCTCTTTTTGTGTTTTGCAGCCTCATGGCATTATATCCCCCAGGGAAGCTGCACGGATCTTCATTTAATCTTTGGCAGATATGCAAGGTACTACAAACTACCACAGGGGAAGGAGCAGAGAACCCTTTTCAAAGCAATACGGTTTGATGTCCTTGTCTTCGGCCCAGGAAATGCAATTCTTTTTCCTTGTGGAGGGAGAAGAAAGTTTGCTATTTCATTAGCCCCACTTCTGCCATATACCCCTCTCCTCTCTCCTGTGCATCGTTCTGGGATGGAAGTCATGTCAGGTGAGTAGATCTGAACTGAACTGAGCAGCATAGGAGAGCAAAGCTGAGGATGAAATGGCAGGGCTGGGAGAGAGGCAGGATTGTTGTTTAAGACTGAGACAATAACAGGTATCATCATGACATGATGTTATTGTCATGAACCCCATGTGTCACCACTGTTTCCCTCTCAAGTTGTTTATTCTGCCCTGGAAAGTGTCTGAGATGGTCTATGAAATTTTGGGATTGATTGAATTGTAAAGAGACAGATACATTGTGAAGAGACAAAAAGAGAAAAGCCATTAAGTTGAATGAGCAGTAACAGATCTTGCCTCCTGGTTATTCTTTTCTGCTTTCTTTAAGGATAGAAAATTTAACAGCATTGAACTCACTAAAAACATTGGGTCCATGATCTCCTATTTTGGTTTGGTAAGAGACTTCTTTTTTGTGTTAATAAAACCAGTTCTGGAGATACAGTCTCATTAAGAAAGTGGAATCTCTACTTGCTTTTTTTTCATGTGCAGGTTGTGAGTGCCATTGAAATTGCTATTGGTGTAGGTAATTGCTCCAGCTGCGGCAAATCACCATTCTACAAAATTTACAACAGTAAAAAGTATGAGACTGTGCTGAATCCAAGATAGGTAAAGAACGTAAATTGCTGCTCTATGGATATAAAAATGCAGGTGATCCAGGAAGCTTCCATGGAGCTGTGCACGGCACACACTGCATGAGTGCAATGGGCTCTACACACAACCTTGGCATGGCAGAGTCACACCAGCTCTATGAGGGAAGCCTGCAGGGAATAGTGATCCTTCGAAACAGCAGGAGGATGTCATGAAAGGGTTGTCCATGAAGAGGGCATTGCTCAAAGCCTCTTCCCTGCCAACTTCACTTGCCTCTTCCTCTTTTGCAAGACGTTAATAGTTATTTCTCTAGGCTGCCTCTACTAATCCCCCAGCATTTTAGATGTGTGTTTTTAAAGAAGCGTGAAGAGTACCTAAAGGCCCTGCACAACCACACTGCTACAGGTAGTTCCATACCATCTCTTCCTGCTCCCTCTGTCCCCGCAGCTCCCCATGTCCTTGCTGTTCCAGATACTGGAAATATGGGCCCTTGCAACATGCAGTTGCAGGGGATTGTTATTGGAGTACAGACTGCAGAACCCAAGCCCTGAGGTCAGATCTATGCTGTGTTTTGTTGCTTTGTTGCTTTGTTCTCCAAGTAACTACTCCAACTGACAATGCTCATTTCTTCTGCTGCACAAGTGATGTATGTGTCCTGTGTTGATGAGCCACACGTTACCTCTGAAAACAAGCTTGCAGCACGCTCAAGGCAGCATTGTTGAGGTAAAGACAGACACTTAACCTTTGGTATCCTCCTTTCAGAAGGGAGAACTGAGGAATGTCACTTCAAACTGATTTGGGTTTCTACCCCCCCCCATATTTGCAGATTAGATTCTGAGGGGCTAAAACTAGATTCCTATTGTCCGCTTCAAGTTAATAGGTCTTGTGACCAGAGGATGTATTTTCTAGAGTCAGCTAAAAATTGCAGCTTTCCTGTGGTGGGTATGTGCCAGCGGGAGTGCGTTGGTGTTGAAACAACTTGCGAGGTGTCGATTCGATTTTGCTAGGGTGGGCGTTGGCAACACAGAAAGACAATCCTCCTCCAGATCTGCTGATCTATCATCATTATCCCTATTGTGCTCTCTCAAATGAAAAACCCAATGGTGAGGATCACTGTTGTAAATTCTCTCTGCAGTTGGATGAAGCAGCAAATGCTGTTTTCTTTAATATATGTTGGGAATTGCTGTTGCAGGGCCACCCTGTGAAATTCTGTGATGCTGGCAGCTGCTGCACCAGTGAGTCCAACGAGAACCGTGATAATGAAGAATGCGAGCTGATGCCCACCAGTGAGTCCAACAAGAACGATGATAATGAAGAATACGAGCTGGGGCAGCCTTTCAGACAAGGGGCCTCTTCCCCAGACTGCCAAAAGTGGTGCTGCTGCGGCAAATGCCAGCCAACACAGAAGTACCATGAGCAGCTCTGCTGCTGAAGGAAAAAAGGGCAGTGCATCACAACCTCCCATTGGTTTCATCAGCTGGTGCTGTCCAGTCACACCCTGAAGAAAGCCCTTCTCTACAAAGACCCTTTCTGGACTTGACGGATGGCAATATCAACAACCAGCTGCGTCACCTTGCTTACAAGCAATACATTCACTGGCGCTTTGGCTCTTTCTGGAAGACAGAGCCATCATCCCAGGCTGCTGCAGGTGGAAAATTAGAGATACTTATCCCAAAGCAGTCAACCACTATACTGGTTTTAAGATGGAATGAGGATGTAGCACAACTTGAGCTCACACTGTGGCTCACCTTGGACACTTAACCTTTGTTTTCTTTCACAGACTTTTAAAAAAAAGAGAAGAAAGCATGTGACTTCCCAAAATCTTCTGTAGTACAGCTGAATTCTTGTATACTGTCTTTGGAGAGGCACAATTGCCTACTGCTTAGCACAGAGGAACAAATGCCTTGAGCTAAAGTGCTTCTGCCTTTGCTTCATTCTGTGAGTCACCCCTCATGGTTTGGAAATGTAGGCTCTGGGGTGAATTCTTAGGGCTACATTTTAGTGGGAGGTTCCAGGCCTCCTGCCTTTGCACTGGTGCATACCAGCTGAGTCAGGAGATGACCAGCACCCTGAAAATAAGATGGAGCCAAGAGTCATCTCAAAGCATGACCCCTGAAGGAAGGAAGTCCAAAAGAGGTATCACCTGAAAATGTGGTCCTGAGCATTTTTCTCCCCCAGCCTCGCCACCTTTCTGCAGCCCTGGGTCAAGAAGCTCTAGAAAGAGGCCACTGAGCATGTAGTTTCATAACTCGCCATTGAAGGTGTCGCGGTCTGTCCAGATTAAACGGGCTCATTTTAGATTTTTTCAGTGACACGGACAAAGCATTTTCTGAAAAGCCCAGCTGTTCTCTTTGTATTACTCCTTTTAGCGTGAACTCAGGAATGACAATGAAAAGTACTTTTACCATCTTTGTGTAATATTTTAGGGCATTTCATTCATACTTATTGAAATTGTAATGTTGGACTTTGGCCTCCTGTTTGCTCTTAGCTTCAAACAGGCCTTGCCTCCTACACCTCCTACTGAACTTGGTACAGTGCGAGTTGCTTTGTGCTATGATGCATAAAGCCAGAGTACAGCCGAGGAGCAGCAAATTCAGGGTAGATTAATCTGTGCTCCAACACCTTTTCAGTTCTTTCTTTTTGTTGTACTTGGACATGTTCTATTTTTGTAGAAACAAGGTGAGAAGGATTGTAACGTATATTCTGCACTCCTTTCAACTAAGCTTTGTTCTTTCTGAGCTAACCCAGCAGTTTGCCATTTCCATTTCCCACATATATTTTAAGATATATTGCTGGCAGATTATGCCAGCTGTATTTATATCTTCAGTTGTAATATGCATTAATTGTATTAACATTCATATTGCAGCATCTTATATATCTAGAGGGGGAAAATATTACAGTTGGCATTAATGCATTCCTGTTCTGACACATGAACCGACTCTCCTTTTGGAAAGAATTACACTGAATATTCACTTAAGACTGTGATTTTAATCTCCTTTCACATTTGTATATATGTTCTTCCTTATCCTCTCCCCCCTTTTTTTGGTCCTTTCGGTTTTGACGCTTTTTGTAATACATAGAGCGTTTTACTAATCTATAGCTGACTCAAAGTCTCTTTAATAGTTTTCGTACTGTCTGAAATTCACACTGCCGGTTTGTCAGTTTGCTTCATCTCTTTCTAATGATTTACCTGCTATTATGAGGGTTATGGTGATGTTTCTAAAATAAGCACTGTGCTGGGCAGCTCAGCATCAGGTGGAAGGTGCATGAATTAGGTGGTGCAGATCTCTGTTTTTATAGCAAAGATTAATTCTGCAAGAGGATAAATAAAGGATTAACTCATTGTGGATGGGAGGGTGACAGTCTTAGATATGCTTCTGCTATCTTTTGCAGGCAGGTGCTCTGTCCTTGCCCTGAGCTGGCTGCAAGTTATGTCTTGGTGTTAGGATGGCCCTTGCCGGAGGTCATCTGTCCAGCTTCTTTGTGAGACTTGGTAGCCCAGACTCAGCATAGGGCTGACAGCAGCAGACTTCCAGGTAATGGCTGACTCATGTCTGGCCAGTATGGAGGTGAAAAACTCCCCATGCACTTGCTAACAATGAGTAGCATGGGAAAAAGTCTCCCAGGTTTAGCAACTAGGGTGAGAGCATCCTCCTCAGGATGACCCACCACCTCCACTTCCCAACCCTGTATCCACGCACAGCAGAGCTACAGCAGCGGGAGGCCTCAAGGCAGAGCCTTGCCCCGGCTGCCCCAAAGGGGCCAGGGCGGCGGTGAACCCCTTTTCCCTGCCGAAAACAGCCGAGGGAGA
>NW_008824469.1:833237-835785 GCF_000699105.1 Pygoscelis adeliae
ACTGGGGTTGTAGGGCTGCTTAGAGGCAGCTGCAGACAGGAGAAGGGCCCCTTCGGAGCGGAGACCGTCCCGGAGGGTGATCGTCATTCACCCGGCGGGGGTGTGCATGAAAGCAATAATTACACCCTGCCGAACCACTCTGAAGAAAAAAAAAAAAATGAGAAGGGAGATTGCTAGTCCTGTGACTCTTTTGTAGGGAAGCACTATGAAACTATATCTGGACCGTCCCTTTTGGGTGACACATGAAAAAAGGAGAAATTCCCACCGCCTGTGCTGGTTTATGGTGTTTATCTGTTTTTTGATGTTTCTTTCTTGCAATCCTTCTCTTGCAGCTGGGTCTTTTTGTGGGAGAAGGGCTACCAGGAAACAGACTCGGTGGTCAGTTCCGTAACCACAAAGGTGAAAGGAGTAACGCTGACAAACACATCCACCTTGGGAGCCATGATCTGGGATGTAGCTGACTACGTCATCCCTCCTCAGGTATCAATCGCTTTCACATGCAGAGGGAGGGTTTTCTAACAAACAGCTACTCCTCTGCCAAAGTCCACTGAGGTCTGGAGCAGCTTCGGCTCCAGCGTGGCCCTGATATGAGAGAATGAAGCAGCTTTGCTTTATTGCAGATCATGCTGAGGACCTGCACCACTAGCCCTGGGGAAGCTTTTTTCATGAAAAGTATGTGTGTGTGTGCTTGTATAGGAGGGGGAATTTTGCAGGCTTCAGGAAGAAGTTGCAACAATAACCACATGTCCTCTTTCTTACTGCTTTCTAAAACAAACAACTCAAAGTTAACTTGTTGGCAGAAACCCCCGGAATAGCCTGGAGGTCACTTGGTCCAGAACTGAATAGGAGGTATTGGTGTAGTTACTGATTGACTATGTCTGTGGGAATCTGCACTCTGTGGGCAATATGTGGTGGCCTTCAGGGTTGGCAGGCATGGCCAAGCTGCTAGTCATGGGTCACTCTGTCTGCATGAGATGTGCAGAAAAAAGTGACAGATTTAGCTGGATTTTGGCTGAGTGATCATATTTGCATATCAGTGGAGCAGAAGCAATAACAGATCCCAAATCGTACAGATCTGAAAATAATGGAAATGGCGTTCCCTGGAGAAACAAATCAGGACTGGTCAAATTTCTAATAGATATATTGCAAAAAAAGTGGGAATTGCGCTCAGACTTGCAGCTGGAGCTTTATTTCTCCTCCTGCCTTGCGACTCCCCTGAAGAGCTGTGTGATCTCTGTTTTCATAATGTGAATGAGGGAATTTGGGCCAGGTGGGAGGACAGAAAGGGTTGCTAGTCCAGCAGTCCTTCCTCTACCTAAAGGCAGTGGCCATCAGGCAATACATGTAGGAATCTGCTCCTTTAGTGCTACACCAGCACTGTCCAAAGCAAGTCCCCTCTGCAGGGCCACCTGGGCTCTGTCAACGAAGACATTTGGGGCAGTGCCTTGGATATTGTTTGCAGACTCACTCTTAAATTTCCTTCTTGTTTTGCATGTTCAGGAGGAGAACACTGTGTTTGTCATGACCAATGTGATACTCACGCTGAACCAGCACCAAGGCCGCTGCCCAGAGGTAGGTGCAGGATCTGCTTTAATCCTGCCTTGTGTGCGTGGGAGCGTGGGATAGAAAGTTCGTAGAGTTTAGTGTAATTATTGTTCCTCTCCAGCTTCCAGATGATGAAACAGAGTGCAAGGAGAAGAGCGACTGTGTTCCAGGATATGTCAGCACCCACAGCAATGGTAAGAAGCCTACTGCAAGGGCTCCTTTCAGTCTGTGTTGTGATACCTCTGTGCTGTGCCTTCCCTCCTGTGAAGGAAGCAGCATTTCACTTAAGTCTCCTTGTTCTCATTGTCTCACACCTAAGAGAACTGAAAGGGAAGCTCAGATTTTTCTTCTGGGGAAGAGCAGATGGGCTTAGACCGTGTTGGGTGGATGCTGGACAGATGTGTGCTTTGGTGAGTTAGCAAACAGTGCGAGGGCTTTTTCAAGACCTTGAGTCCATGAAACAGTATTTCACGTAGATGAGGATTTGACTCAGAAAAAGGACCTGATGCTTCTTTCTCTGAAATTGCACTACAAATTGCAATGGAAGATAATGGGGGTCTTGGTACTGGCACTTCACCTCTGAGCAGATAGCTTTCACCTTATGGAGTGAGGAGATATCACAGGGCAAATACTGCCTCTGTATTTTTGCTTGGTGGTACCTCCATTCACATGTCTTTCCAGGCATCCAGACTGGGGATTGTGTACCGTACAACGACAGCATTAAGACCTGTGAAGTCTTTGCATGGTGCCCTGTAGAGGATGACTATCACGTACCCAAGTGAGTGCTCTGTCTTCCTACTGGAAGACAGGTGGCCTGTCTGGGAGACAGGTGGCCTACTCCCACCTGTCCTACAGGTGGCCCTCCTGAGAGGAGGCTAGCAGTATGCAGCTGATGTTTCTCCCTACGAGGTACTATTGGGAAAAGCTGAAGAGGTGATCACCAAGGACCCTGCAGAGTCCTGTTTGTGAAAATAGAAGTGAAACTTATTTACTTTTCCTATTT